>NC_061100.1:109421451-109443951 GCF_015104395.2 Macrobrachium nipponense | reverse complement strand
TCTTGAACCTGTCAAACAGGACGGGCAAAAACTAATTGAAGCATTGGGCAGAAAAAATCACTAGATGAACTAGATGTTTTAAAGGATCTTTTAACATTTAAATATCCCTACAAAAGACCGACGTTTAGTGAATATCAGCAATACAAAAATAAACATTTTCAGCTTACTAACACTGAAAACAAGTGACAAGCGAACATGACAACACAAGAAGGTAAACGAGCAACATTAATGCAACTCCAAAACAGAAAATAATTTCACTCTACGATTAGATTTTCGTCGTGGGTCATATTATGTTTAGTCCCATTCACTTTTTTTATGAGACAATTGTGGCAAAACTAAAATAAATAACTAGTTTGATCCTAGGTAGAACTTTACTGCCATAGTAGCTGCTTACACTTAGCGTTTGGCTTTGTCCTATGGTACTCTTTTCTCTCTTTATTACCGAAATCCTTGTTATTTCTAATGCTCGTGGTTGTCAGGAGCAGTCACTAACATTCAAGAACTTATGTTTGGTCTTCCCAGATGATGTACTTTAGAAAATGTTGTTGCAATGGAGATCGACTTTTAATTGATTGGTCAAGAGACCGTATTGCATAATGTGGTAAAACGTTTCAAAATATAATGTAAAAAAATTATTTTTAATGATGTTAACGATATTCTTATTGTAAGTTGTCTTGTGAAATAATGATTCATAACTAATAACGGAAAATGATTGATCGAGTGATTGATGTAGATTTTATGGTGTCGTACAAAAGAGAAAAAAAAAATGGATAAAGACTCGAGTAAAACATTCGCGGTAATTATTCATTCAAAAGGCACGCGACAAAAACGTGACATTAAAAAGAGAACAAGTACACCACAGTAAAGAGAAAACGAGAGAGAGAGAGAGAGAGAGAGAGAGAGAGAGAGAGAGAGAGAGAGAGCGACGAGGGCATTGCTGAACCAGACATGGTTCCACACACTTCCTTCATAAAGTCTTCGACTGTGTTAAATAGAAATAAGTGATTCCGAGTGAGAAACCGCAAACAACCACACAGTAATCACTTCGCAGCTTTAAATTTACAAGCTTTTTGTCTGAGTAATAAAAGACTATTTGTTTTCCATGTATCAACCTGTAGCTGTTAATTTCATCCTGCTTTCCACTGCTATCATATTACTGTAATCGTAAAGAATGGATCTTGTTTTCCATGTTCTTCTCTCTCTCTTTATCTCATTCCACGTGTCCCAAGTTCCTCGTAGACGAGTGGTTTACGTGCTCGCCTACCGATTCAATATTTGCGAGTTCGATTCCTCACTCTATCAACGTGGAACCGGAGGAATTTGTTTCTGGTGATTAGAAATTCATTTCTCGTTATAATGTGGTTCGGATCCCCCAATATACTGTAGGTCCCGTTGCTAGGTAACCAATTGGTTCTTACACACGTAAAAGTATCTAATCTTTCGGGCAAGGCACAGGAGAGTTGTTAATCAGCTTAGTGGTCTGGTTAAACTGAGATATACTTTTTTCTCCATGTGTCCCGCCGTTGAGATCAAATTAATTTCTTGAAAAAAAAAAAAAAACTCCAGTTTTCCCCCTGAGTTTTATAACCTTCAATCTGGAAATCACTCACTTGTGTCGTAGAGTGCTTGCTCCTAATTGCTATAGTAGATTCACATCAACATCCTGAATGGCTGTTGATAAGCCAGTCACAGGGCTGGAAACTCTCAGTCTCTCTCGAGGGAGGGATACGTCTGTCAAAAGTATCCTTCAGGGAAGGAGGAACATGCATCCTGTCTATGTGAACTCGAGAGAGAGACTGACAGTTTCCAGCCCTGTGATTGGCTTATCAACAGCCAATCAGGAGCGCCGTAAGGGTCAGGCCTAGACGTCAGATGCACGGTTGATGTGAATCGACTATAGTTATGGTGACCTTGATGTTTGTGGAAGTTCCTCGCATTTTACTCTGCTTTTTTTCAAATAACAGGATTATTCTTTCAATTATATTTCATTCAAAGAATGATACATACAGTGGTTGTAAGCGGTCGCTGTTATGATTAGTCACTAGTTTTGATGTAAATGAACCTATTATAGTCAACATACATACGTTTTGAAAATATGCATGTATGTCTGAGTACTATAAGATATGATTAGAGTTCACATATAAATAGGTATGCGTATACATCTACGCAGTCATAGAAGCGTGTCGAATAGTGTTTTTATGTGTGAATGCAAGTGCTGCTACATACGATAACATTTCGGCACTACATTTTTATTCAGAAATGAGGATCCTTGATAGAAATATCCCACCCGGTTACCGTGTCGCCAGGGAACCATATTTTTTCCCAAAATCAGGAATTTATCGACCGAAGATCTCAAGTCTATCTCACGCTATGCTGGAGAGCGCAATATCACGACTCTCTCTCTCTCTCTCTCTCTCTCTCTCTCTCTCTCTCTCTCATCTCTCTCTCAGTGGCGTCTTTAAGGACCTCTTTTGCTTGCATGATTTCAAAGACCCCAAAACAAAAGATTGAGCCAGCTCCAATCTCCCCAGGATAAACAAAGAGGAATATCTGGTTTCCTCCTCTGTCATTTTTTTTGAATCGTCCTCCCAGGTGTCTCAATTAAAGAAGATCGTTAGAAGAGTCTTGTGATCAAGATACGAAAACATCAAAGCAGTCCCTTTACGCAGTTCCCGATCCACTGCCACTATCGCCTCTCTCTCTCTCTCTCTCTCTCTCTCTCTCTCTCTCTCTCTCTCTCTCTTGATTTGCTTACGGGAATATAATATTTGATGTCCTTTAACTTAATGCTCTTTGATTGGTTAAATTATTACAACTTCTTTCGTGAACAAAAATCTATTAATAAATTGTTTGATAGACTATATTTTTATAAGGTTTTATGTAATTTTTTTTAGTTATTTCACCTCACCTCATTGAACTATAACTTCCAAATATAGCGTTGCAGTATTTCGAGAGTCATATCATTATCTTTAATTTCATATAAAATTATTACCGTAAAGCGACGAGATTTCTATTTCAAAGTAATTAAGCCTTCACCTACTTAATTACCCCAACATGAAATCATAACCCTTTCAATTGTAGCTATATTTTTTTATTTGTATGATGCGTTTTATTGGTTTGAAAGATATCAAAGATTCTTATAGTGTACCTTCAGCCTCTCTCTCTCTCTCTCTCTCTCTCTCTCTCTCTCTCTCTCTCTCTCTCTAGTCCATTATGATGAAGACTAAAGTTCGAAAATATCACCCTTGTGCATATGATTCTATTTCCATCCACGTGCATCCTTGATTTTTGGAACCTAAGGCGCCCTGATGGTTCCATGAAGTCCTATTTTGTAGTTTTGATGCCTCTATGACGCAGCTGATACCCGAGGGAGTTTTAGTCTCCATTGCAGTATCCCCTGTTACCCTGTCGTCCTATTTGTTACATGAACTTTCCCCGTATCTTGGCTTCATTGACAGTGATCGAAGTTATGCGATACTTAATATATAATTTGTTTACACTTTGCCTGTTGCTAAGTATAAACAGTGATCGAAGTTACACGATACTTAATATATAATTTGCTTACACTTTGTTGCAGACAACTGTCACTTTACGGTGAACAAGAAAGTTGATAACTAGAGAATCTAGTATGATTAGGCATTTCGCCAAGATAATTAGGTCCCTCGCGCGAATAAGGACAGATAACTTAATATATTGAAGTCCCTTTGGAAAAGATGTTAAACATTGAAGGTTGAGAATTCCCGAATAGAATATATTGAACTCCCTTTGGAAAAGAAGTGAGGCAACATTGAAATTTGAGAAATGCCAAATAGTTGTCAATTGGACAGATTGAAGAAACGTCATACTAATAACCAATATCCTTAATCTTCTTTCATCAAGAAGCTAAATTAATTATACAAATAATTTTGGCATCTTGTGACGATTATGATAACATGCGGGGACACCATTCACTAATATCATCAGTGGCTGGTTTGATTACAAAAATGAGAAAATATCGTGGCGTTTGTTAAACATCTCAGATGCATTTGGAGGAAGAGCCCGTGCTAGCACATGACTTGCTTAACTTCTATGATAATGTGATTAGCGACCAGTGTGGGTTGGATGGGAAACTGAAGGGAAATAGGGGAATGGTGAGGATGAAATGGAAGAGAAGAGAAGTATGGGATTAAGGATGGGGTGATATTTACGGAAGGGTGGGGATTAATAAAGAAGTTATTTATTTTCAAATCGAAAGGTTTTGTTTTCAAAGAACTTCGAAAGCATTTTTCATTTTCTTCGAATTCCAAGTTAAACTTCAAGTATACCTTAGTTTTACCAGACCACTGAGCTGATTAACAGCTCTCCTAGGGCTGGCCCGATGGATTAGATTTTCTCTTACGTGGCTAGGAACCAATTGGTTTCTTAACCACAGTGCCTACTGTTTATTGTGGGATCTAAACCAAATTATATCGAGAAATGAAAATCTAATCCCCAGAAATAAATTCTTCTGATGCCTTGCTGGCGGCTACCAGAACCCACTCGTTCAATGAGGAACTTCGATTTCCAAGAATTCTACAGGAACGATTAGAACCCGTTCTTAAATTATCCTGTCATATACAGAAATTATTCCAGCTACAAATTACACGATACTTTTCAGTAAAGTAGATATCGGAAAGGAGCCAAGGAAATCAATGAGGGTTGAAAGAAAAAAATAAAATCAGTATCACCGACACATAGATCACCTTAGCCATACTAAACTGCGTGTTTACTATTTTGATATATGCATGTAAACAGCTTTAGAACTTGGCATTCAATTTAGCTCCCTCACACCCTATCACTCTAGCTCAGGAAAGAACTGACAGTGGTAGGGTATACCTAAGTCGGCTCCAAATGTCGAAACCGTCTGTGTCGTTCAAGCAGGAATCGATAGTTAACCTTCAGCAATCCTATCCTACTTCCCCTGCATCAGTTGGTAGGTAAACAACACTCAATACCTCGCTGTAAATGATTTTTGTTACGTATTTATGCCTTCTTCACATTCCTTGTACATGAGAGAAGGAAAAATGAAGTGACAGTATTGTTAGCCTTGTAAACATAATCAAAATTGCTCTAAGGCAATGATAATTTTTTGAAAATACATCAGTGCTTGTTGGGAATGTAGGTTTGCTCGGAACTGCTGACTCTAGGAGCACATATAAACAAAGTTAGTTTTAGTCGTTATTTCCTGTAATCTTTATTCATACTAGAGCTGAGAGTGTTGTGTGTAAACTGCATAACTTGTCTAAAATACCATAAATGCAACACTGATGAATTTCAGTGGGAAATCCTCTTTCACGCAAGATCATCCGGATTTTGCACTATTAATCCTTTAAGTTAAGGGAACAAATATTTTTTTTTAAAACAACCCCTTTTCGAAATGAAAATATATAACTATCTTTCTCGGCTATGTAGAATATACTTGCTTTATTTTAGTACATTTTTTACATGTGGTGCGGTACAAAATCGCCACTGAATCCAACTCTTTCACTCTTGTACATGTTTACCAGAAAGAGAGAGAGAGAGAGAGAGAGAGAGAGAGAGAGAGAGAGAGATGTTTGTACTAATCACCTATATATTACTCTTCATTTCAGTTTTCTGCTTAATCTTAATATTAAAATCGTTGCAATAAAGCAATATATCATTTTAAGGGCTAAGCAACATTTTTTTTGTAAGAGCAATCAAATGGAATAAGTGCATATGGAGATAACTGATTAAGCCTAAAATAGAAAAAGAACTAATGTGGCATAGGAAACTATGAATAGCTTAATAAAGGAAAAGTATAGTAGATCCGACAATTGAATGATCTGGATAAAATAAGTTGAATTTTAGAAGGATAATTTGTTACTGTAGGTAATGATAACAAAAGAAAACGCCAATCGGTGAACATCTACAAAAACCAAACATTTAAATGTAGTTATCCTTTCCGAAGAAAATCTAGACTTTGATGAAGCGAATGACTATTTTGAAGGTTGTTGGTCCATCCAATAACTGATTAGGAATATATTTGGCGTCTCGACTAAAAGGGGGAGGTCTTTAAACATATATGAAAGACGTAGAACGTAAATGACACCTGGGTAAATATAACTATGAGGAAGATTGGTAATTATTGTTGGGACTGAATGGATATGATTATAATACCTGCTAATCGGATACGCACTGAAAATTGACTTAACTCATAATTGATTGTCAAATCTTATACCATCCCTAATCTGTGACAGGTGTCTGTCTGACACAGCGGGTTTCATGGGTGCAATGGTATCAACTAATATTTACGCTCGGTAAAAGATAAAAGGATAAAATACCTCGTATGGATTTCAGTTGTACTGTTATCATACGTATTTATGAACAGCGAATTCTTTTGATCAACGTGATGGTGGTGATTCGTGTTAGGCCTACAATTGGGAATTCATGGCCGACCTGCTGTGATGTCTGTCAGAGTTTAAAAGATTAGATTTATTTTTTAAGTATATATATATATATATCATATATATATATATGTATATATATATATATATATATATATGTGTGTGTGTGTGTGTGTGTGTGTGTGTGTGTGTGTGTGTGTGTGTGTAAAGGTATAAGCCAAGAAGGAAGTGAAACACTGGAGTATCTACAGGGTCTTTCGATTCAACGTCCTTGAGTCGTGGCTTATGACTTTATTTGTGCATTTATCACGTTCCAAACTTTCGTGATTCAGTTATACATCACTCACACACACACACACACACACCACACACACACACACACACACACACACACACACACACACACACACACACACACACACACATATATATATATATATATATATATATATATATATATATATATATATATATATATATAACAGAATTACATACAAACAGTGTTCAAGTCCCTTTTTAAAAGCTATTTATTCTAGTGATATTAATTGTGAATAACCCCTTTCCATATAAAGTAAAATGAATTACTCAAGCAAATGCAGCCAAGAAATCAAAGGCCAAAAACTAAAAAAATACAAACAAACAAACATGAGCAATGGAAAATATTACGTGGAAATTCACACCTCGGCAAAGAATTAACGGCCCCACTGAACAAGGATTCAGTGACTCGTTTGATTCCTTCTCAAAAGGTTTACCGTCAAATTCCCTGCAGCGTTCGTGGAATAATTAAAGCCGGTTCCAGTCTCATTCGAGAAGGTTGAATTTTATCTCGTATTCGGATATATGCTTTTTATTATAAAGGACAATGGGTAAATGAAGCATTTCCATCACAAGGAATTTCTTGTCAAGAGCAGTGAACGTCATGAAATACAAGCAGAAGTCTCTCTCTCTCTCTCTCTCTCTCTCTCTCTCTTTCTGTCTTTATGCAATATAACGTTAAGTCAGTTCTTTTCTCAATCCTTATATATATAAATATACATATACATATACATACATACATACATACATATATATATATATTATATACATATATATATATATATATATATATATATATATATATGTGTGTGTGTGTGTGTGTGTGTGTGTGTGTGTGTGTGTGCGTGTGTGTGTGTGGGTGTGTGAATGCGAACGTGCACGTAAACACCAGTCTATCAGAGAGACCAAAGGACGGAATGAATAAGAAAGTAAAAAAGAAAAAAAACTAAAAAAAAAACTAAAGGTTGGTGCAATATATCGTCGACATTTATAAAACTTTACCTTAAAACTGGTAACAAAGGAATAAAAAGTATTAGCAACCTCCCTCTTTGAAGCAAAATATTAAGACTCGACAATCTCCTAATTTCAGAGGGCTAATCAGTTTCATAAGTAATCTCACTTTGTATAAAGAAGATACGAGTTCAGTATCGAACCCAAAGTGATTGAAATAAATCCAACTTTACTACTTTTCTTTCAACACAGACATGTGAATTTGAATGTCTCTTTTGCTCGACAAAAGTGTTTAAGAATGTAGGGGAACTTCTTTTCAGTGTTATTTCCTATGTCGTATATTCATATTTTATTTACATTAGCTGAATATGTGTTCGTAGATAAGTTATTAATCAGTTACCCTGTCAGTCTGGCAATTTATTTTGCATGTAAAATCGTTTCTACTCTTTATGTAGTGGATACAGTGCGACTCATTTGTTTCTATTTCCGTGGAGGAAGGAGAGAATTAAAAAGCGTTCTTGGGAAAAAATAATGCTTTGTTTTTCCCCTACTGTAGCTAGGATGGCATAACATTCAACGATTTTGCTAACGATGAATGACAGAAGCTTGAATAGGAGATTACTCCTCCACTCTGAAATGAATGAGAGGGGGAATCCGCCCATTTTAGCGGATACTATTTTCCATGAAAAAAAAAAAAAGATTCACATTATACACCAATACATTTGAAGCCCTGGATCAGACTGATCTGGAAAATGACTGGCAATTCGCACTTTCCGTATTTTGTCGTCCAGATTTTTCATTTTACGAATATATAAATGTCAGGGGGTCTTATTGCATCGTCCTGAAATTATACTTAAGCTACCACAACAAATCATGAATTCAGTTCGAAAACACAGTTAAAGTAATCTGTCGATTTTCCTTTTGTTTCATGTGGAGAGAGAGAGAGAGAGAGAGAGAGAGAGAGAAGAGAGAGAGAGGTTTTATTTATTGATATTTTATCATTACTTATACTTTCTTACTTCTTAAGCAATCGTTGCTGAACTGTGAAGATTATTAATTATATTAATATTGCAGGCAGAAGTAAAGAAATCATCGATCTTACAATTTCCATCATTTTCTAATTAAATTAATAATGCGGTGAACACAAACGCATAGTATATCTGAAGCATGCTTTATTTAAATAGCGTTCCTTAACCCTTGTGTGATGTTCTCAGTAACTGTTTAACGCATAGAAGGAATTATGTACCGAGATATAATATGAAAAAAATTACTTTTGGGCATCTAATCAAATTCACAGTCTAATATTTGTATATAAGTTGTTAAACTTTGTAAATATCTTTGATTATCAGTTATATTCAAAAATTTTATCTGTCGACGCTATAATAGCCATTTATGTTTATAAGAATAAGTCATGTTTTGCCTTTATTAAGATAAAGATGTAAATATAAATTAGTTATAAGTATAAATATCATTAAGTATAGATATAAATTATGTATAAATGAGAAATGTTCTGTAACTAAATTCCATTTCCGAAGCAGTTCAAACCGCTATGCTTCCCTTGATAGCTCATTGGTCAAAAGTCATTATACATCGTCGTTTCTGAACCGAACAGCGATTCGAATCCCGTTGGCGACAGAGAGCTTATCAATTTATTTCCCCTTGGGTGTAAGTTGTTCCCAAAGTAATGTGAACTGGCTATTAAACGATGTTCACGGTGTTTTATACACACACACACACACACACACACACACACACACACACACACACACACACACACACACATATATATATATATATATATATATATATATATATATATATATATATATATTGGTTTGCTCTGAGGTGATGTATGATTTATTTGTGTTAGTTTGAATCCTAGTGCTTTTATTGTATTTTATTTTTTCAAACGGAGTTTGATCCCATTTTCCTTCTATAATAGAATTCTTGGAGTGGCAGTGAAATAATCGTGTTCTCATAAACAGCTCTTGTAATATAAAGGGACGATGATTGAGAGAGAGAGAGAGAGAGAGAGAGAGAGAGAGAGAGAGAGAGAGAGAGAGAGAGAGAGCAGTGGCATTTAATCAAGATGGAAAGTGCAGTAGTCACAAATGAGTAAAAGGATATAGAAGAGAAAGTTAGATTATTTTGTGTGATTCATTTTTATTGACTGGAAAACTGTTATTCGAGATTTTACTCATTCTTACATAAACGTCTCCACTCTATTTATTTAATTTGTTTTAGACAATAACGTTTCAGTTTTACGATAAGCAAGTAAAAAGCGCGACAAAGTTTCTTTGGCCCAATCGAATTTTCTGTACAGCGTTTAATACAGTATGAAAAATTTAAGCTGCGGTCCCTGAAACTCTCAGCCTAAATTTCATAAATCATCTATCAAATCTCTTCTTCTCTTTCTCTGTGGAGACTATTATTCTAATTTTCCTAAATCAACTAACTTCTATGTACTAATGATTCCAACAAATATAGGAAATATAACAATTAACGGGTTAAATAATTAAGTCCTAGTAATTCTCTTGTGATATAATTTTCAAGAACAAATCCATATTAAAATGGTGGAGAAATATGGCCTATAGATCTCATTTGTGTCTTCTCCTGATCAGAAAATTATAACTCTTCTCCTTGAGTAATTTGACCTTTCTGGTCCATCACATCTGTTTAATTTTAAAGAATCCGAAATTGAAGTCTATGTTATCGCTGACATATTCTAATAGTTAACTAGGCTTTCAAAAGGTTGCATTAGTTTCCTTGAATCTCTAGGAAGTTCTTGGTCAAGTTGAAAAAGTATCCTAATGTCTAAGTAGTTATTACAAATTAAATTCAGTATAAAATTCTTAAAGAGATCTTTCAGAGTATTGTGGAAAATATATTCGTAAAAAATCTAAATTATGTTATTGTTTATTACAATGGTGCGATGAAACATAAAAATGTGTAGTTCGTAACGGCAAATACTGCAGTCTAGGGAAATTGAATAAAAAAATAATTCTTTTTTGTAGTGATAAAGAAGGAAAGGAACTGACTGCCTAACTTGTTTTTAGGTCGAGTGGGTCAGGCCAAGACAACAACTTATGAGCCACAGAGGAAATATCACGTGCAGAGAGTAAAAATATACGAGACATTTTGTTCAGGTAAATACGTGACCACTGCCTTTACGTGTTTCGTTAAAGGGGAGGAAATTCTCACACGCTGTTCTTTTTTTTATTTATGAATGCTGGGGAGAGAGAGAGAGAGAGAGAGAGAGAGAGAGAGAGAGAGAGAACATTCTCTGTAATAAATATGTATATATATGTGCTTGTGTGTTCAGAAGATAACAGGAAATGCAAATGATTTAGTATAAGCGACAAACACAGGTATATGAAAGCCAGAACATCTGTATAAAGCGCTTGATAAGGATCCTTTGAAATTTATTTTTTGTATATATATATATATATTATATAGATATATATAATATATATACAGGTATATATATATATATATATATACATATATATGTATATAATAGAATTAATATATATATCTTTATTAAATTAAATTATATAATTATATATTAATATTAGTAATATAAGTATCTAAATCTATCTATCCTTATCTTATCTATCTATATATATATAAATATATATATAAAATATAAAAAATATATATAATATATATATATATATCTATCTATCTATCTATATATATATATATATATTATAATTATATATATATATGTGTGTGTGTGTGTGTGTGTGTGTCTGTGTCTGTGTGTGTGTGTCTGTGTGTGTAAAAACAAGCGTAATGAGCCTTTATAATAATCTTAATTCTTTAATTTTATTTTAGGAAGAAATGTAATGACTAACAGGCCATCCCGTTTAGCGCATTTGTGGACAAATTGATTGATAATCTAGCTTAATGCTCAAGGCTAGGCAGTGATACTGATCTCCTTGAACTCTCAAATGAATGTTGATTGAATCCCTGATGCATGCAGATAGCTTAAGAATGCAATTGCATTAACGGGTTGTCCCTCATGATTAAACGGGTAAGTGGAAATGAGGGTCGCAGTTAACTGTAATACTGACAGCCGAAATTAAGTTTGTCTCATTTTCAAGGTCAGAGTGTAGCGTCTCTCAGTTTGAAGGTTAGAGTCTGGCGAGTTTGAATAACAAAGATGAAGGGCACTTGCTGTTCACATATTACATTAACAAGAGTGACAATCGAAAAATACTTTATAATATCTATCGAAATACAGCATAACATTTGCGGGTGATATCGAACGTAATTTTAATTGACGTTTATTTCCTTGTGAAATGGCTGCCTTACTTGTGCCTGTGTCTATGCGCACATTATTACATTATTACATATACCCATATTACTATTATATAATTTGTACTCCCTCACTCAACTTCATCCCCACAAAACGTGGAATATCAGGCATCTGTTCTTTCACCGATTCTCGTGACACAGTAGGTGATATCCCTCAACTGGTCAGCATTTGTTTAACTAAACCAATCTTCCTTTCCCAGTCATGGTTGCCCGACTACTCAAACACTTTTCGTCTCAGTGAACGCCTCCTTAGGATCCTGCTTCCTTTCTCTAAATTGGAAATTGGAAATTCAAAATCAAATAATTCAGTGCCTATATCGTCTATGGCTTGTACGTGCGCACGCACATCCGCACATAAAAAACAAACGCGCCCATACATAACCGTAGCTGTAAGGCAAAGAGCGCTCACAATTGATGGGACTGAGTGCATTTTCAGACAATATGGCACAAGTCTGGCCAGTTATAAATCTGTTGTGTAAAATGTTCTGTAAGAGTGGTTACCTTATTCGTGAAAAGATTTGCTGCTTATATCCACGTAAAAAAAAGTATGTTTAAAAGCTATATCAAGTGTACTATTTCCATATAATTATTTGATCCCTTTGTAAAACTATAGTCCAAAGGTACTGAACTCGGGTAGTGACATTCCTTCTCAATACTCAAATTTTTGACGTTATGTTTATGCAAGTCTATATAAAACCCATAGTGTCCAGGAAAGCAAAAATACATATTTGGTATTACTCTTCATTGATAACATTTGAAACAAATTCGCTATTACTCTTTATTGATAATTTTTAAAACAAATTTGGTATTGATGACATTTGAAACAAATTGGCTATTACTTTTCATTGATAATATTTAAAAGAAATTTGCTATTACTCTTCATTGATAACATTTAAAAGAAATTTGGTATTGATGACATTTGAAACAAATTTGCTATTACTCTTCATTGATAATATTTAAAACAAATTTGCTATTACTCTTCATTGATAACATTTGAAACAAATTTTCTATTACTATTCATTGATAATATTTAAATTAAATTTGGTATTGATGACATTTAAAACAAATTTGCTATTACTCTTCATTGATAATATTTAAAACAAATTTGGTATTGATGACATTTGAAACAAATTTGGTATTACTCTTCATTGATAACATTTGAAACAAATTTGGTATTATTCTTCATTGATAACATTTGAAACAAATTTGGTATTACTCTTCGTTGATAACATTTGAAACAAATTTGCTATTATTCTTCATTGATAACATTTGAAACAAATTTGATATTACTCTTCATTGATAACATTTGAAACAAATTTGGTATTATTCTTCATTGATAACATCTGAAACAAATTTGCTATTACTCTTCATTGTTACCATTTGAAACAAATTTGGTATTATTCTCCATTGATAACATTTGAAAACAAATTTAAATTTGTTGGTATTACTCTTCGTTGATAACATTGAAACAAATTTGCTATTATTCTTCATTGATAACATTTGAAACAAATTTGATATTATTCTTCATTGAATAAAACATTTGAAACGAAATTTGGTGGTATTATTTCTTTATTGATAACATTTGAAACACATTTGGTATTATTCTTCATTGATGACATTTGAAACAAATTTGGTATTATTCTTCATTTGATAAAACAATTTGAAACAAATGTGGTTATTACTCCTTCGTTGATAACTAACCTTTGAAAACAAATTTTGGTATTAGTTCTTCACTGATAATTTGAAACAATTTAGTGTTAAATTCTTCACCTGATTTAACATTTGAAACAAATTTGGCATTATTCTTCTTCATTGATAACCATTTTGAAACCAAATTTGTAATTACTCTTCATTGATTTAAATTTGGAAACAAATTTGGCATTATTTCGTTCATTGATAACCATTTGAAACAAATTTGATATTACTCTTCAATTGATCAAAACACATTTGAAACGAAGTTTGGTATTCATTCTTCATTGCTAACTTTGAAACAAATTTGATATTACCCTCTTCATTGATAACATTTGAAACAGATTTGATAAATTTACTCTTCAGTGAAAATAACAAATTTGGAAACAATTTGGTATTTTAATTCTTAATTGATAACATTTGAAACAAATTTGATATTACTCCTCATTGATAACATTTGAAACAAATTTGGTATTATTCTTCATTGATAACATTTGAAACAAATTTGGTATTATTCTTCATTGATAACATTTGAAACAAATTTGGTATTATTCTTCATTGATAACATTTGAAACAAATTTGGTATTATTCTTCATTGATAAAATTTGAAACAAATTTGAAACAAATTTGGTAATTATTCTTCATTGATAACATTCTTGAAACATTGGTTATATTCATTCACTTTGAAACTCTTGTTGAATAACATTTGAAACTAATTTTGTGAGGTTATTACTCTTCGTGATAACATTTGATGAAACAAATTGATTTACTCTTCATGATAACATTTATTGAAACAAATTTGCATTTATTTATCTCATTGGGATACATTTGAAACAAATTTGGTATTATTCTTCATTGATAACATTTGAAACAAATTTGATATTACTCTTCATTGATAACATTTGAAACAAATTTGGTATTATTCTTCATTGATAACATTTGAAACAAATTTGATATTACTCTTCATTGATAACATTTGAAACAAATTTGGTATTATTCTTTATTGATAACATTTGAAACAAATTTGGTATTATTCTTCATTGATGACATTTGAAACAAATTTGGTATTATTCTTCATTGATAAAATTTGAAACAAATGTGGTATTACTCTTCGTTGATAACATTTGAAACAAATTTGATATTACTCTTCATTGATAACATATGAAACAAATTTGGCATTACTCTTCGTTGATCACATTTGAAACAAATTTGGTATTACTCTTCGTTGATAACATTTGAAACAAATTTGGTATTACTCTTCATTGATAACATATGAAACAAATTTGGCATTACTCTTCGTTGATCACATTTGAAACAAATTTGGCATTACTCTTCGTTGATAACATACGAAACAAATTTGGCATTACTCTTCGTTGATAACATTTGAAGCACATGAAAATACAGCATCCAAATCTTCATAATTCTGTTATCAAAAGCCTCAAACTACAGGAGGAAGGGAGTTTCACGTGGTTCGAAAATTCCATTTGTGATTTTTCAGCAACTCAGAGAATTTCAATAGCTGGGTTTGGAAGTTGTGGTGTCGCCTCTATTGAAGTTTTAGGAATTCACTTTAACTTCTGATTCTCTATCATATTCAGTTTGCTTTTTTCCCCTTCTGTCGGCATTAACCTTTAATTCTCTCTCTCTCTCTCTCTCTCTCTCTCTCTCTCTCTCTCTCTATTTCTGTATAATACCTAACGCTGTTCAATCTTTATTTTATCCTTTTTATTATCCATGATGCCATCAGGATGAAAACATTTTGGCGTAAATCCTAAAAGCAATTTAAAAAATGTACTAAATCCAGTAAGGAAACATTCATACATCAGAGAGCAGAGAGCCAATCATTGGGAAAGAGCAAGAACCACCAATCTCGGTTTTGCTACTTGGATGCAAAAATAGAGGGAAGGAAGATGAGTTGATTTGCAAAATGAAAATCTTTTGGGGTTAGCAGCTGGGCAAAGAGATAGGCTATTAGTGGGGAGAGATGAGCGTTGCAGGCTGCAAAATATGTATTGAGGAGTAGGCGAAGAGAGAGAGAGAGAGAGAAAGAGAGAAATATAACTCTTAATACACAATGGTTAAGACAGAATAGAAGTTAACCGTGCAGTTCGCATTTCGTTCAATTTTAACAATTACCAAGATGACTCATTCAATCGTGTGGCAAAATAATGCTATTTTGCCAAGCATGCAAATGGATTACTGGTCGGAATCCATTGAAACGTCATAAGAATACCGACTTTACATCAAGGAGCAAGAAAATGCTATAAATCATAGGGTCAGCAACTGCTCATTGGGTCCAAAATCCCACAAGAAACAGCGGGATTACCGTGATTTTGAATGGTGCAGCATTTTTCTTCCACGGTGGTCACGTGTCTGTCTGGCTGCGTTGTTGTAAAATCTTAAATTATCTCGTAAATATCACTTAACGTTCTGAATTTGAGGAGAGCATTGTATGGGGAAGAGAAAAACTGGGAGATTATTTTTTTTCGCTTGTTAACCTCTGCAAAGCGGAATCCATACTACTATGAAATTCACGGCCTCTGTAACACGGTCTTTTGGATTTTGCTCCTTATCAAAGCATCGGAGGTAGCTGAAAGTTGACATATGTATATTTTACAACTACACAAACATTTTGTCAGCATTATCAATAACCTAAACCCGATAGTTTTAATTTTTATTGAGTAAAAATGATCTAGCCGACGCCATGGCCAATGATTGCAAGCCAAGAGTCGAAAAACATTCATTACGTAAGTAAGGTAAACATCGTTTTACGAAATGTTGCCCCGCACATCCACCAGACAGAAACCCATTCACCTTATTCCATCGGCTCTGAAACCCATAGTAGTCAAGAATGGCTAACAGGATTTGGAATTGTCCCCGTGGTTGCAAAACTGCATTTGTCTTACGACTTGCAACTTTATACAGTCAAGAGAAAGCCCGTGGCTATACTTACTATAGCCTGAATAGGTAATTATTCAGTTTCTAGTTTAAATCCAATGTTTATGGTCTGATTTGTATTTAGCGTAACATGATTATAATAATTGTAATGTTATTCAGGATTTTGAACATTTCCATTAACTATTCACTATGCCACCAAGAGAGAGAGAGAAAGAGAGAGATTGTATGTAAACAGTCTGTATATAACTGTTTTTGTTAAAATAAGATTTTTATCCAAAGTAAATACAAGCTTATATGTGCTAAAATCTCCAACAGACCACGGATCATCCGATATAATTTTTTTTCGTCTTCTTTAGTCTGTACGACTATGTTGGGTATAAAGACTTTATGAATGGCGGAACGATACATAGATGTGGGTGGGGTATCTGTGCTAGCGTAGTAATACTACTGTAGCAGTAGTGCCGCAAAATTTGTAATAGCAGCAATATACATGAATTAAACGTTTAGGCCAACTGCTGGGATCCCTGAGGATCATTTAGCACTTCTTACAACTACTCGAGAAATGAGTTTTTATAGCCAAAAGTTAGATTTTCTAATACAAGAATGGCCATGATAGCCTTCATTGTTATCCTGAATTATAACGAGGCCAAAGCGGGTGGAGCCTCATGACGTCATCATTCTGACGATAATTATTGGTGAAGGTTTAAAGGCAAAATACGATACCGTCTATTTTTTTTTCTTTTTTTAGTAAATAGGTAGATAGCCGATAAATAAAATTGCTTGACATTGGATACAGCAGTTATCAAATCAAGCTTGTCTACTATGTCTTTGAAAATTACCAACTATTCCCTACATCTTGTCAATTTGATTATGCCCTATAAAGTACATAATAATTTCTTAGGACACTTATTCTGGGAGTTAGACTAATAATCGAAGTGTTTTTGTATTTATTAACATATTTTGTTGGTTTGTTCATTATGACAATTATCAGTGGAGAGGATTCAGAGTTCATAAAGGTGTACTGCTTTGCTTGTATTTAAATTTTTGTCATTGTTACCAGAGGTATAGCCTTCGTTACGTATAGCCAATCGTCCATCGAGAAAGAGGGAAGAAATGCTGTCATAAGTTACGTAACGAGTGCGTTCGAAACCTTATCTCTGAGTAAGTTGGCCCATCTTCAAAAAAGGTCACTTTTACATTATAAGTACCAAATTTATTCAACCTACGTGCAGAATACAGTCAAAATTTATGTGTAGATATAATGTGTATTCTGAATAAGCGTTATATCTATGAAATGCATAGATAAAAAGTTATTGCCAAAAAACCGTGTTATAGAAGCCCTGAATCTCATAGTAGGTGTAAAGTACCTGTTTTTTTTAAGTGTCCAAGAATACTGACGACGTCATAACACGCGCACCATGTGCATTCGTACTCGATGGAATCGTACACGCAGATGTATTAGCGCACTACTAATTTTGAGTAGAGGAAGCCATCCAACTGAGGAATGTACGCTTATGAATTGATGTGATCAGTTATATGATGTCTGTCACCTAAAACGCCACCATAATCCAACAACTGTTTAATCCTTTTTAATTAGTTAATATCAGAACCACAGTTCAACAATGCCTGACACTTACTAAAGACGGTGGGATTTAGTAGAGATAGCAACGAACTTCTGACAGGAACAAGTATACTTGGAATTGAAGTGAATATAAAATTCAGGCCAAAGGTGTAACAGGAAGAAAGCCTTGCAGTTGCACCATGATACATTTGTCAGGAGAGAGCGAAAAATAAGCTGGAAGAAAGAGAATATGAACGGGGATACAGAAAAATGAATGAAGAGGGTTGCATCTAAGAGCCGACTGGAAGCTGCAGAGTAACTTAGGTAACTCCTACAGGGAAGAAATATACTTTATCTAGTCATAGCGAGAGCATACTGTGGCTGCTCTATCTACATCCTCACTTTCTTCAATGCTTGCTGGTTCGGTTCTGATATACTTATAAAAGACCTTGCTTCGCACTACAGTTTGTAGAGCAGAGACTGGATATGTTGGACAAAGGGATCTTTAGGAATTACATGTATACCGCAGTTAAGAGACAGGCAGGCAGAAATGAATCGGGAATCATTAATAACATGTAAGGCCCTTCAATTTTCTAGGAAAAAGAACTGAGATAAAACTTCCTTTACATGTTCCTCAAGTACATCTTGGTGTAACCAGACCACTGAACTGATGAACAGCTCTCCTAGGGCTGGCCCGAAGGATTAGATATTTTTACGTGGCTAGGAATCAATTGGTTACCTTGCAACGGGACCTACAGATTATTGTGGGATCCGAACCACATTATATCGAGAAATCAATTTCCAATTAGCAGATATAAATTCCTCTGATTTCACGATGGCAGAGCATGGCAGAACGGGAAATATATTATGTTCCTGAAAATATAAGATAATCATTATTTTCTTTTCAACAAGTAGACAATATATAGCCTAGGTTACACAGTTTTGTCTAAACTGGGGTCCGCGTACCCCCAGCATAGATCAGGAGGGTACGTGAACAAACAAGGAACACACACACACACACACACACACAACAGGAACATCCCATCAGTGAACATCAGCCTCACATCTCCCATTAAGTTGTGTAAGTAATTTTCAAGCGTTTTGTTAATAAATAATTTTTATTTGTGTAATAAATTTGAATTTATTCACCAACACTCCTATAATGCAGCCTTTTCATAATTAATATACTATTTGCATGATTATCCTAAACAAAACTGAGTTTGGTCAGCCATGGTGGGCAAGGGGGCCGGGGTACATAACAGTAGGAGAAGGTAATAAAGGGTACAAGAGGCGAAAATGTTTGGACAACACTGACCTAGGTAACATAATGACCTAATGAATGTTCACTCTTGTGTTTGATGAGTAATCGGTGAAAGTTATTAACTCCGGTATAATAAGCCAATTTTATCAGAGAACCAAAAATCATAAAACGCAGAAACAAACTCTCAGCGTTAGAGCAGCAAAGGATCTATTGAAGTATCCCCTTAAAAAAAAGGGACGTCGTTTTCTTTTGTGCGAAACGTCCCAGGTCAAAGCAAGGTGACTCAATGATCCTTGCTGGTAACGTCAGGCAGTGGCTGTGTTTTTTGACGACGAAACGGTAATATTAGTGTACCAGTTGAAGATACGATTAGAGTTCTGCAGTCCAGTAATATTGGTCTCAGTGAAGACTAGGCGATTCTCCCAAGCTCTGCAGATGTAAGTTCCCTATCGTGTATTGTTTACGGTCTCATCTACCTCAACTTTAATGGATTTCATGATTTCTGTTTTTTTTTTTTTTTTTTAATCACGGTTATAATGAAAGTATTTGTCTCGTGGGGCTGGTTAATTTATGCAGTGGCTTTTTTGTAAGCATATTCATCTTTTGAGTAAGTTTTCTTCAAATTTTAGTTTAATATTATTGAAACCAGTTTGAGTATCATATTTTTTTCCTTATCATTTTGCTGTACAGAAAATTTCAACAGGTGTGACTATCGTTAATGCCTTGCTATTCATGGGCAGTTATGAGTACTTTTCGTTGTGATACGTTTATTTGGCTTTTAATTGATATTCTGCAAAGTATTACCATGTAGGATAACCCCTCGTTCGTCCATTTTTCACACCTTGGTTATAAAATCTAGTTGGCCATAGGTCTGTTTCTGTGCGATAAATTTCATATTTTTTTTCATGATTAGATTCTGATACTCTACGAATTTTAGTATTTGATCTACAATTCGTTCTGAAATTAGAATGAAATTAGTATGTGCAAGTTAAAGCATTTGGTCAATTTTGTGTAAAGCCTTCATTTTCTTAAGGCTTGAAATTTGTCAAGATACGACTGGCTATTTTCTTCTTCTTCCCAGCTTATTCCCATTCTTATATGGGGTCGCCGTTTTTGATGAGCCGTTTCCATCTATTTCTATCCACGACTGGCTATATATATTAGTTAATAATTTACGACAGCAAATCCAAATAATTCTTTAATGGAAATATAATCTGCTTTCTTGTTTTTGAGAAATTGGTTTGGGTTATTGAAAACCAGGTGAGTTTGTAAATTTGTTTAAACTAATCAGTTTTTGTACTGTTTAAACCAACCAAACGCCCCCCCCCCCCCCTCCCCCGCCACTCTTGTGCGTTGTCCCATAGGTCTTGGGACCTATGGGCAGGAGGATTGCAGGTTCAAACAACTAACCAGCCAATTAAGTTTTCCGGTATTATTTTATAACATTTCCAGCTTATTTCTATAATAATTTGAGTAATATAGATGCATTTGGCATCTGAACATTTTTTGGTGAAACCCACCATATCAGAGATATGAATGTAGGTACATATAATCACCATCCTCGAAATCATTCGAATTGTTTTTGTTTACTTTAACACTGACACAGTGATGCGAGTTAGTTTTTCCTTAAAATTGCATGTCGTTCTGATACGAGTTTGTTTTTCCTTAAAATTGCATTGTGGGTAGTTACGTCCCATATCTAGGAGTCACGTGACCAGGGGAAGATTTTACAGGTGTCAGATATTTTCGCTGTCATTTGGTTCAGTGTTTCATGGAGTGAAGATATATCCTGTCTGTGTTCCTCGCGTAATTCTAAATTATTTTTGGTTAATTCATAACTGTTTCATGTCATTTACCATTGATAGTTGGAGGGAGGGATTTATAGAGCTCTTGACAGATAGGTACACAGATACCCACTTGTATTTAACTGTGTTGTATGGATGATATACACTTCAGTTCATACACAAAACAGACACACACACAAACACACACACACACACAAACACACACACACACACACACACACACACACACACACAGAGTGAGAGAGAGAGAGAGAGAGAGAGAGAGAATTTCAATAAAAGAGAGTGCACTATGGTACCTACGGGTTTAGATGCAGCGAATAGGGTCTTTTGTGGAAAGGTAATAACAGCAGAGTGGAACCGAAGACCTTTATGCTAATTCAATTATTCTTTTGAAAAAATGCATACTACTTCTGACGTCAATAAATTCATTTTTGTGAATGAGGCTGAGGGATCCATCTGAGTAAAAGTGCATCTGCAGACTGTGTCAATCCAGTGTGATGGAATGATTCCCTGCTAAGAGAATTACTTGGATGAACCATTATTCCATGAAGAAATATACTTTATAAATCCGGCAGTGTGTGGATCTTCTTTACTTTTTCAGCGCCTCAGTGGCGTGCTTGGTTATGGCCTGCCACCTCGGTGGCCGCGAGTTCAATTCTCGGGCATTCCATTGAGGGGTCAGAGATGTGTATGTCTGGTGATAGAAGTTCGCGATCGACGTGGTTCGGAAGTCACGTAAAGCCGTTGGTCCCGTCGCTGAATAACCACTGGTTCCATGCAACGTAAAAACTCCATACAAACAAACAAACAAACCTTTACTGTTTCAAAGGCCATTAAAATAATTACATTATAATATAAGTTTTGTTCTTTTTTTTAATAAAATTGCAGTACAAAACCAAAAAGTTAGAGATATTTGTATCAGAAATCCTTTTTTTTTTTTTGAGTAAGACTTGAAGAGAACCAGTGACATTTGTCTTGCAATTATAATATAATTAGCTTGTTAATCGTATAAAATTAACTTCTGATACCACACAATCTTCCGTCATCTGACCTCTGTCAGATATAGTATTTCTTCCGTTAGCTGGGTTTGTGAAAAACATTTTGAAATAAAATGTTTTTTATTACAAATCAAGTACTTTACTTATTTCATCATACATATATATATATATATATATATATATATATATATATATATATATCTATATATATATATACATACATATATATATATATATATATATATATATATATGTATATATATATATATATAATATATATATATATATATATATATATATAAATAATATTATATAGATA
>NC_061100.1:109396451-109416451 GCF_015104395.2 Macrobrachium nipponense | reverse complement strand
TATACTATTTACACATTTACATGTATGTATATGTATATATATATATATATATATATATATATATATATATATATATATATATATTATATATATATATATATGTGTGTGTGTGTGTTTATATATATATATATATATATATATATATATATATATATATATATAGTATATATATATATATATACATATATATATATATATATATATATATTATATATATATATATATATATATATATATATATATATATATATATATATACTGCCCGAATACTCCTGAATTCCTGTAAGGGATAATATATTTTGTGAATTTGGTTGTGCTAATTAGGTGGAGATCTTATTCTACATGACATTGACAGATACTCGGAACAGTACTGGTCATATAGACATTAGTCATGAATAGAAAACTAAAATGATTAGGATCGATAACTGAGGGTTAGAGATGTGTATTTCTGGTGAGAGAAGTTCACTCTCTACGTGATTTGGTAGTCACGTAAAGCCGTTGGTCCCGTTGCTGAATAACCACTGGTTCCATGCAACGTAAAAACACCATACAAACAAACTAGCACAATCTAGTCTATGATAGTAAAGAAAGGTTAAGAATTTTAGTTAGGAACCTCTGGAATTGTTATCTTACCCGTGACTTGAAAATTTACAAAACCATTTATATCTATTCAAAAATATAATTGCAAGGTTCATCCTATGCGCTGAAAAATAATTTCAAATATCAACCTATTCCCGGATTTTCTTGTAAGTGTCAGGAGCATATACAATAGTTATTAGTAACATCGGGGTTGGAAATTAATATATGTTTTGTGTTTCATCTCCTTGCGGGAGTTCTTGCGTAAAAGTAAGATGATTGCTTTCGAATTGGGAATAAGAAACATTAAATGCTCGTATAAACTATCATTCTGCCTTTGGCGGTCGCTTGAGAATAATTAATGCTTCAGATGCAGAGTGGATTTCTTTTTCTTTCAAGTTTCAGTAAAGAAGAAAGAGTTTGTTTTCCATAAGTATATACTATATATATAAATAATAATATATATATAAGTAAGTATATATATATATATATATATCTATATATATATATATATATATATATATATATGTATATTAATCTTTGATTAGCGATGTCTCTAAGCGAAGAAGATATTAGAGGGAAATGAGATGAATTTTTGCAACACCATGGTCTTTAGGTCTTTAGGTCTTTAGGTCTAGCAAAGTACTATACATTGTCACTAGCCGTGATCAGAGAGAAGAAGAGCCTGAAAGCACAGAGTTTAATCTAAATGCAAAACTGTTCGAACTTCGCTCAGCCACAACTCATAGGAGACCAAAGGCTTCGGGAACTAAAAGTCTTAGATTAGTCTGACATATCCTCTGATCTCGAAGGCTCTTAAGAGACTCAGTTCGCCATCTGGTGCTGTTTTTTTATCTTTCGTCTCCTCTGAACGTAATGTAACTTTAGTTCCCAAGTACGTAACAGGGTTGCCAAGGGTGTGAGGACAAAGGCCATCAGAATAGAAAGTTTGAAATCGTAAGTTCGATTCTCGGGCATTCCATTGAGGAGTTAGAGATGTGTATTTATGGTGATAGAAGTTCACTCTCAATGTGGTTCGGAAGTCGCGTAAAGCCGCTGGACCCGTTGATGAATAATCACTGGTTCCATGCAACATAAAAACACCATACGAAACAAACAAACAAAACTCTTAGCAATTAGCTGAGGATATACGGAAACATTAGAGACTACTTGAAGAGCTACCATTCCTGTACACCTTAAATAGCTAATTAGATGTTATACACAATATTCAAAGACATTTTATTTCTGCAAGTAGTGTAGCTACGTGTTACTTCAAAGTACACAAAAGACATTGAGAAGCATCAAATTCATTCTTACTTAAAGTTTATGGATAATAAAGGAAAGTAGTTATTTAGTTGGGTCTCTTTATTAGAAATATATAAATTTTAATGTATATATCTTTGCATGTCACCAAACAGCGATTACAATTTGTGTACTATATGCAAAAGTCATCTAACTCAGAGCTTATATTGAAGAAGATGAAATCGGTACCAATAGAATTTAACAAGATACTGATGTGATTAAGAGAACTGGGTGATGTTTAGGAAATTTATAGTGATGTATTGAGAGAGAGAGAGAGAGAGAGAGAGAGAGAGAGAGAGAGAAATGCTCTGATCATGTTTTAGGTGGTCCTATTTTAACGCAAAATAGAATTGTTATATCGGCAAGGGTTATTAGAAGATAAAATACAAGAAGAATAAAATGAGAAATAAAAATAAGAAGAAATTGGAAACACTTCTAACAGAAGAAGCAACTGTTTTATCTGAAGAGTTTATTTTGAACCGGTTGAAAGAGTACAAAGTTTTTTTTCACTCTGGGAATAAACTCGCAAGTATTCAATTGCTACGGGAGGAAGGAGAGTTGGAGAGGTTTAGTGGAACGGAAGAAGGGTCGAGAGAGAGAGAGAATCGGCTAAACGTAGCAAAGGCTAAGGGGAAGAATTCTCTTGAGCCAGAAAGGGAAAACAATAGAGAGGGTAAATAGTAAACATGCAATCTCCACATAGGATGAATTTTCGTTTTTATTCCCCACTGCTTGAAATCAATTACCTATTTTCTACAGCTGCCTTTAAAAACTATTGTGTTTTTTCTTTTTTTCACACTTGCTAAACAGATGTCTATGTTCTGAAGAATTTAAACGGCTGATCATTTTCATAAAATTTATTGTAATGGCCATAATTTGGGGATATGGCTATTATTATTATTATTATTTTTTTTGCTCTATCACAGTCCTCCAATTCGACTGGGTGGTATTTATAGTGTGGGGTTCCGGGTGGCATCCTGCCTCCTTAGGAGTCCATCACTTTTCTTACTATGTGTGCCGTTTCTAGGATCACACTCTTCTGCATGAGTCCTGGAGCTACTTCAGCGTCTAGTTTTTCTAAATTCCTTTTCAGGGATCTTGGGATCGTGCCTAGTGCTCATATGATTATGGGTATGATTTCCACTGGCATATCCCATATCCTTCTTATTTCTATTTTCAGATCTTGATACTTATCCATTTTTCCCTCTCTTTCTCTTCTCTTCATCTGTTGTCCCATGGTATTGCGACATCAATGAGTGATACTTTCTTCTTGACTTTGTCAATCAACGTCACGTCTGGTCTGTTTGCACGTATCACCCTATCCGTTCTGATATCATAGTCCCAGAGGATCTTTGCGTGATCGTTTTCTATCACTTCCTCAGGTTGGTGCTCGTACCACTTATTTTTGCAAGGTAGCTGATGTTTCTTGCACAGGCTCCAGTGGTGGGCTTTTGCCACTGAATCATGCCTCTTTTTGTACTGGTTCTGTGCAAGTGCCGGGCATTCGCTTACTATGTGGTTTATGGTTTCATTTTTCGTATTGCACTTCCTACATATGGGAGAGATGTTATTTCCGTCTATCGTTCTTTGAACATTTCTGGTTCTTAGGGCCTGATCTTGTGCTGCTGTTATCATTCCTTCAGTTTCCTTCTTTAGCTCTCCCCTCTGTATCCATTGCCATGTGTCATCACTGGCTAGTTCTTTAGTCTGTCTCATGTATTGTCCGTGCATTGGTTTGTTGTGCCAGTCCTCTGTTCTGTCTGTCATTCTCCTGTCTCTGTATATTTCTGGGTCTTCGTCTACTTTTATTAGTCCTTCTTCCCATGCACTCTTTAGCCACTCGTCTTCACTGGTTTTCAGATATTGCCCCAGTGCTCTGTTCTCGATGTTGACGCAGTCCTCTATACTTAGTAGTCCTCTCCCTCCTTCCTGTCGTGTTATGTATAGTCTGTCCGTATTAGCTCTTGGGTGTAGTGCTTTGTGTATTGTCATATGTTTCCTGGTTTTCTGATCTATGCTGCGGAGTTCTGCCTTCGTCCATTCGACTATTCCTGCGCTGTATCTGATTACAGGCACTGCCCATGTGTTTATGGCTTTTATCATATTTCCCGCGTTGAGTTTTGACTTAAGTATCGCCTTGAGTCTCTGCATATATTCTTTCCTGATCGTGTCCTTCATCTCTTGGTGTTTTATATCCCCTCCTTCCATTATTCCCAGGTATTTGTATCCTGTCTCATCTATGTGTTTGATGTTGCTCCCATCTGGTAGCTTTATCCCTTCAGTTCTCGTTACTTTGCCTTTTTGTATGTTGACTAAGGCGCATTTTTCTATTCCAAACTCCATCCTGATGTCCCCAGATACAATCCTTACAGTCTGGATTAGGGTATCTATTTCCTTGATGCTCTTACCATACACCTTGATATCGTCCATGAACATCAGATGGTTGATTCTGTTGCCTATTTTCTTGAGTTGGTACCCGGCATCCATCTTCTGTAGTACTTTTGTCATGGGAATCATGGCTACTACGAAGAGTAGTGGGGACAGTGAGTCGCCCTGGAAGATCATTCTCCTGATACTAACCTCTGCTAGTCTTATTCCAGAGCTTGTAAGTATTGTATTCCAGTTGTGCATTGTATTTTTGAGGAAGCTGATGGTGTTTTCCTCTGCCCCATATATTTTCAGGCATTCTATTAGCCATGTGTCGAAGGCTTTCTTATAGTCTATTCATGCCATGCTTAGGTTGGTTTTCCTTCTCCTACTGTTCTTCATTACCATTTTGTCTATCAGGAGCTGGTCTTTTGTGCCCCTACACTTCCTTCTGCAGCCTTTCTGTTGGTGGGGGATGGTGTTTGTCTCCTCTAGGTAATTGTATAGCCTTATTATTATTATTATTATTATTATTATTATTATTATTATTATTATTATTATTATTACCTTACATAAATGTCAATAGGTTATACTCTACATAGGATGAATTGAAATCAATTACCTATTTTCTCCAGCTGGCTTTAAAAATTATTGTTTTTTTAATCTTTTTTTTCACACTTGTTAAACAGATGTTTACGTTCTGAAGAATTTAAACGGCTGATCATTTTAATTTAATTGATTGTAGCGCCTCAGTGGCGTGGTCGGTATGGTGTTGGTGTGCCATCTCGGTCTCCGCGAGTTCGATTCCTGGGCATTCCACTGAGGAGTCGGAGACGTGTGTTTCTGGTGACAGAAGTTCACTCTCGACGTGGTTCGGAAGTCACGTCAAGCCGTTGGTCCCGTTGCTGAATAACCACTGGTTCCGTGCAACGTAAAAACCCCATACAAACAAACACACAATATAATTGAATGTGATGGCCATAATTTGGTGAAGTAACTAATTGCTATTATTATTATTATTATTATTATTATTATTATTATTATTATTATTATTATTATTATTATTATTATTATTATTATTATTATTAACTTACATAAATGTCAATAAGATGTACTATTAATGAACAAAAATATATTCATCATAAATCTTCTTTATTTCCTTATTAGTTATTTGCCTGGCTTTTCACCATGTTAGTTCCACACATGACGAGTGGGTTGCGCATTTGACTACCAATCTAGGTAGCCCGAGTTCGCTCCCGGCTGGCGCTAGTGCGGAATCAGAGGAATTTATTTTTGGTGATTAGAAATTCGTATCTCGATATAATGTGGTTCAGATCCCACAATAAGTTATAGGTCCCATTGTTAAATAACCGATTGGTTCCTATCCACGTAAAAAAAAAAAATCAGTTCAGTGGTTTGATTAAACTAAGATAATACTTAACTTTTCACCATGTTCATTTAGAACTTATCATACAAGTATCTTTTAATCACTTCAGTCGTTTCCTGCGTAAATGAATTCATACTCGACCTTCAGCATAGTTTTAAGGGATCTCCTGGCTCACTATTCAGGACGTTTATGTAATGGCAGTTTAATCCACCAAAGCCCTAATGCTTATGGGTTTCTTAAAGGATTACTGTTATCGTTGGCGAATTTCATGTCATTTGTTCTGCCTTTCCTCTTTTTCAATATCCGTTACTACGAAGCAATGGATATATATATCTATCTATCTATTTATCTATCTATCTATCTATCGATATCTACTATCTATCTATCTATCATCTATCTATCATCTATCTATCTTATCTATCTATTCTATATATATATCTATATATATATATATATATATATATATATATATATATATATATATATATATATATATATAATATATTTATATATCTACAAAAGAGTGATATTTTTGTCGAATGCTCCTTCGCTACTTGAAAAAAAATCATGTTATTTGCTTAAAAGTAGTAAATGAGCAAAATTATACTACTTGCATAAAAGTAACTGTGTTTTTTATTTTTTGCAAAGTTAAAAGCAACAATGTCAGCATATTGTTAGTTGGCATCAGTTTGATTGTTATTTCTGTTCATTCACCTATTAAACAGGTTGGCTGGTCTCATGAGGGCTTTGTTCCCTAAAGGACTTAATAGCTGTATTGGCAAGGTGACATCTGCAGAATCTGTCATTATTATTATATTTATTGCTGATATTTTAATTTTTCATTATTACTGTGCATACTATCAGGTTAAAGTTTTTATACATCCAATTTTCGTATTTAGCCCTCTGAGCTTGACTACTTTGAACACCTAAGGTCTCTAGCTGAAATTTAAGTTAGATAATCGGTGCACTAACTATTATAACTCTCAATGCATTGTTTTCTCTCCAGTATCATTACTGTTATTACCAGAATTATGATTATTAACTTTTATACTATCTCAGCTATTGTGTGGATAGTGCCGTTTATTCATTTTTTTTATCATGTTGTCTCATGTGTCTAGAATGTGTATGTTACTGTCTGTATTTTGTATATTCCATGCATATCATTAGACTTCGGTCAGCTGGAGGGTCAGTGTTGACACACTTACGTTACCTACACTTTGGTGTGTTATTTGATACTACATAATGGATTTCCTTACAAAAAATTCTAACTAGACGTTTCATTTTCGCCAAATTAACTTTTAATGAAATTCATGATGTTTACCTTTCTTTTTTATCGAATGCTATTACGTATTATTGATTGTTATATTATGTATCTAGATATATAAACGATTTTCCTTTCGTGTTTCTCACTTAGATGGGTTGGAATTCAAAACAAATTTTCATTTGTATGGTATAGATACATGATATGTTATATCATATTAAGGGTTTTCATTTTGTGTTTCCCATATATGTAATGGAATATGAGAACAAATATTCCTAAGAATATCATATATTCTTAAGAATATATAATTTAGCCAACTTATCACTGTCTCCAACTGTGACACGGGAATCCTGAATTATTGTCTATGACAATCTCCTTGTGAAACACAGAATGAACTCTCCTTAGTCATGAACAGAAGGAATTACATTTATGTTTTTTAAGTACACCAAGTGCATATTTTTAATTATTATCGTTTGTACCGTTTGCTTTACGCTCTAGTTAATGTTATAGAATTTTAATATTAATTGATATCTCCGAAATGCTGGCTTGGTTCATGTTCATCCATTTTGTAAGAAAAATCGGGTGTGGATATATTTTCCTTGCAATGTTTTGAAATTATCCCCCCTTTTGCAAAACGTTTTCTCCTATCAAGAAAATGTTAAACTATTTCAATAACATCACGCAAAATCATAGATGGAATTTTGCAATAAGTTTAATACAACGAAGAATAATTCTTTTACAAATATTCTTCTGGCAATGTCCTCTCGAAATTTGATATTTTTGCTAATGTTTCCTAAGCTTTACTCTGCTAAAATCAAAGTTCTGTTAATCCCTGGCATACCCTTTGGCAGCATTAAAACTTTAATGCATCTTCCTTTCTGGTGTCAACCGAAGATATAATCTCTGAAGTGTTAAAAGCAAAGGTTTGATATTTTTTTCTCGCTTTGAACCTTAATGCAGCAAGCATTGCGGCCAACGGTATTAATGGATTTGATGCATTTAGAGTGCAGAAGATTCTTCCTGGTTTTTTTATATTTTTCATCATATACTCTGACAAATAACCGCCTCGTTTTTGTTTTTCTTTAGATGCCATCTTTTGGGTATTTTGTCTCTAACAAACGTTTCCGTTGCTTCTTCTCGCTATGAGCAGGAATCTTCTCGAAAATTTGAATCCGTCCGAAACGAGACAGAGGATACGAATGGACCATCACAGCATATAGAGATCTGAGGTATGTAGAAATTAAAATATACTTGTTGAGAAACTCACTTGTAACTGATCTACCGCATAAATAATTCTTATGCCAAAATATTTTATTATATTTCACATCTTCAACTGGCAACAGAAAACTTTTACATGTGGGTTTTTGCTTGTTGATAATGCCATCTTATAGTCAGGGTACCATTGCCTGCCTGCAAACACTGTGTTGAAAGTAATCGTGAAAACGGAATGATTTATTAACATTGAATTTAATTTGACATGGGATCACTTCCGAGTTGGTGACCAGCTGATTTTTTTTATTTTTCTCAAAATGTCACATCTGCGACAGGCAGCATTAACTTCGTGTCAATGAACCTTGGTTTAGTGAATCATTACTGTTCTTCACAGTCTTCAATAAGCCAGTGACAGCTCTTAGCTACGTCTGTTACTGGTCGTATTCGGTGTAGCACACCTAATATTGATTATATGAATTTCAACGTACCGAATAATGGCGGTGGCATTATACAAAGTATAGAGATGCAAGTGCATGAGTGCTGAATATCTTGAGCAGTATTTTCTTAATGGATAACCTCGCTAAGATGTGGTTAGTCTTTGCTCTGCTTACTCTGAGAGAGAGAGAGAGAGAGAGAGAGAGAGAGAGAGAGAGAGAGAGAGAGAGAGAGAGAGAGAGAGAGAGAGAATTTTGCATTCCCTGGCATTTGCGAATACTTGAAAACTTTTGAAAGACCCCCGCAAAAGCCTAAATGTTTACCTTCCTCTTAGGAAAGATTATTACGGTATAATATTGAAAATAAGTCGATATTATATATTCAATACATATGTACAACTGAATCACGTAAATTTACGAAGATTAACCCCAACTGCTCGGAAGCAGGGACAAAACAATTGATGGATCATGTAGGTAGGTGAGTGACAATCAATTTATTTATTTATTTATTTATTTATTTTTTTTTTTACAAAATTACAGTCTCATTTTGGTAAAAATAAGAATTTTTGCAAAGTGAAAATCTTCAAAAAAAACATATTAAACGTACAGATAAATAGAAAATAGCTATAAGGTAATTCATTTGTAATTAAGTCAGTGACTTTATCTTTAAGGTCATTCTAAGACATTTTACTAATACAAGGGTCCAAATAATACAAGCCAGAGCAAAGGTGAAAATTACAATTAGAAGTAAGTTGCATTATGGTCAGTCACCTCCCTGTGTATAATCTGTTGATTGTCGTGTCCCAGCTCCTTCAACCTTTTATTAACTTATACCCCTGATTTGAGTAGGTCGTTCGTGTTCTTTTAGATTTAGCTGGCATTATGCCAGCACGGCCTCTTGATCCTAGGGTAGGTCTACTAATTCTTCAACTGTGTTGGATTCCAAATACAATTTTCCATTTATAATCTTTATCCGCCATTTATACGATCTTTCTTTGTAAACCTATTTTCATATTTATATCAGTCTGCTTAGTAAAGGATGAGAAGTCTTTATTTATACAATTATATCTATATATATATATCTTATATATATATATATATATATATATATATTATATATATATATGTGTGTGTGTGTGTGTGTGTGTGTGTGTGTGTGTGTGTGTGTGTGTGTATAATTAAGAAAAAAGATTTGATCATTAGTCGTCTGGAACAGAATGAGATAAGAGAATGAAAATATAAAAAACAAGTATGAAAAGCAGGGAATTACTTTCCAAGCTCGATAGATAAGCCATAGCAAAGAATGTGCATATATACAACGTAGATGTTATCAATTCCAAAAGCAACACGGTTCCCTTTACGGAGCAGCAACTGAATGAGTTCAGTCTTTTATCAAGTAAATTAACTTTCGATAAAGAAATCATATCTAAAATTATGGGCAATGTTTGATACATATAACATTTAAAGATGTCTTGCGTGTTACAGTGGGGAAAAACGTCTATAAAAGAAAAAAGTGTTACAAACATTAATTTCTCGGCTCACACGCATCTTGCGATGTTATGTGAAGTGTTGAGAAAACTCAGAAGACGGAAAATTATGAGAGATGGAATTTTTTCCAAGTGAGAAAAAAAATATGAAGGCAAGAGAATTGCTGCGATGATGGATTGCTTGCAAGTTTGAAAGAAATTGCCTTCATGCAGTGTGAGGTAATGACTAAAACCAAGATTGTGGCGAATGGTGTTGATGTTAGAGATTATATATATATATATATATATATATATATATATATATATATATATATATATATATATATATATATTATATATATATATATATATATATATATATATATATATATATATATATATATATATATATATATATATTTATATAATGTGTGTGTATAACTGAATCACGAAAGTTACGAACGTGATAAATCCATAAAATAAATATATGGCATATATCCTTAATATATATATCTATATATGTATATGTGTGTATATATATATATATATATATATATATATATATATATATATATATATACATACATATATATACATACATATATATACATATATATATATATATATATATATATATATATATATATATGTATATTGTGCGTTTATGTATGTATATGTGTGTATCACCAAAGGGGAATTATAAATTCTGTGTTTGTAGTTTGGAGTTTGATTCAGTACCTTAGTTAATTTTTGCAATTATCTAGTGTGTTAGAGATTTTCATGTCGGCTACGCTATAGTCAATCTATAATGGGCGTAAGCCCGTTAATATATACATTTATTACTTCTAATGGTAAGTATAAGTCCTTCGTCTGTGGCTGTGGTAATGTGTGATATATTATATATATATATATAGATATATATATATATATATATATATATATATATAATATTATATATATATATATATATATATATATATATAATAATATATATATCATATATATAATATCTATATAATATTTATAATATATATATAATAATATATAATATTTGATATTATATCTATTAATATAAATATATGTGTGTGTGTGTATGTGCGTGTGTGTGTGTATATATGTTGTATTGAATATTATCAAATACACAGTGACATTTCTAGACCCACAAAACATTTCAACATCCACAATCATTAAACCACAAATGTGTACAACGGTTTGAGACTGTAGAATCCACCCACAGGAGTGTACTCAAAATTCACTTGGCTAAAATTCACATTATGCTCTCAAGGAACAATACTGATAAACGTACCCACCATACTAGATAACAAATTAATACCTGACAGGTGACAGGGTGGTTGGGTTGGAAATCTCATTAACACTACTGGCTGTGTATGCAAATATGATAATCCTATTTCCATACCTACTGCCTACCTTCAAATGTATACATCCCTTGACTGATATTCTTATTATGGCTGTAACTTTATTTGATGAAGCTAGATTGAATGATATTCCTTTCAAGTGCTTTATTAGAATCCACAATCCTTTTAGCCCCTTCCCAGCTGATAGAATGATTGTTCTCACTAACGTACAAAAATACTACTGTTCCCCATTGCATATCTCATACATTTTTATGAAGTGTATTCTCTTTTCCACTGCCTTACCAGTTTGGCCAATATAAAAGTTGTCACAAGACTTACATGGAATTTATAAGATTCCATGCCAATATTTTATATATATATATATATATATATATATATATATATATATATATATATATATATATATATATATATATATATATATATATATATATATATATAGTATATACATACAAACATACATACATAATATATATATATATATATATATATATATATATATATATATCTATATATATATATATATATATATCTACATATATATACATATATATATATATATATATATATATATATATAACGTGCGGGCAAAAGCACTACAATGCTACCGAGGATGAGGTGGGTTTGATGCAGTCTCCAAAACTGAGTGCGGCAGGTATTTGAGGTGGGAGGCAGTATAAACTTATATCCTCTTGTGGTGGCAGGGTGGGCTAAGGCTTCACTGCCAGTCCTGGAATTGAAGATGTCGATGGTTCGTGCCCGTTAGCCGGCAATTCCGCTGCGTAAATTCCCCTTCGGTTAAACATATATGAAAATATATTAATTCCGAGGTGAGGTGGAGTGAATTAGATATTAAAGGACATTTGTAGCGCGATATATATATATATATTATTATTATAATATTTAATTTATATATATCTATATACTATATATAAAAATCTATATCTCTATATCATATATCTATACATATCTATATATATCATATATATATAATATATTATAATGATATATCTAATTATATATATCTTTAATATATCTATATTTCTATATCTAATATTGTATATTATCTATATAATCTTATATATATATATATATCTCTTATCTCTAATGTCTATATATATCTCTATGTTATATCTATCTATATCTATATGAATATCTATATCTATATCTATATATGTATATATATATATATATATATAGATTCTATATATGATATATATATATATATAGTATTCTGTAAATATACTATATATTAGTATATATATATATATATATATATAATATATAATATATATATATATTATATATCTATATATGGATATATACTCATCTATATATATACTATATTATATATATAGAATATATATATATATCATCTTATATTATCTATATATTATATACGTATATATAATATCTATAGCTATAGATATATATATATATAGTATATCTTATATATATATATATATTATATATCATCATACATACATGGCGTAAAGGATATTCCCCGTGTAAGTCAAAACGACCTTAGGTTAGGTAATAAATAAGAATCACTCTCGTATATGTAGGTGCTAATGGTCTGTAAGCTCAAGAGCCGTATCAGACATGCTACGCTTCTGATTAAAAAAAATTATAATAGAAAAAGTCTGTTTTGTATTAACTGAAGTTCTGAAGCATTTTCATTATCTAAATGAAATCTAGACAGCCAACCAAATAAAAAATCTTTACGGTTGGGTTCCCTTGCACTTTTTAAAATAGTATAGTGAAAGCACACCCTGAGGTCAAGGGTGCAAGAAATTAAAGAGTAGTTCCGGAACATAATAAAAGATTTTATTCTCTGTCTGGAATAATTTCTCTCTCTCTCTCTCTCTCTCTCTCTCTCTCTCTATAATATATATATATATATATATATATATATATATATATATATATATATATATATATACATTTGTGTGTGTGTGTGTTTAGATAGGTGGAAAAATACGGAAAACATTATTTCACATTTTCAGCTACCTTTAAAGGCAGCCGATGCTTTCTAGTCTTTTTCTTGGTCTGATTTTGCATACTATGAGATTTCTGCCAATCCAAGTGTGGTCTATTTGATTTCCAAGTTCAATTTATTACATGACTTATGCCTTATGCATAGACTTCATTAATCATTTATGACCTAGTGCTTTGACCCGTGTTAATTTACCTCTTGTGAGATGACAATTGCTTAACCTATACTCTGTTTTTTTCCATCTGTCCACCCGCCAGTGGTGTTTGTGTATGGTAACACTGCGTCCCGGGCTTTCGATAGTTAAGCTATGTGTAAGTTTTAGGATATCTGGGTGTACATTTGCAACTGACAAATGTTTTAATAATTTACTGTATGTGAATTACACCGTTAATATTCTAAAAAGGATATAATTATAATTGTTAAATGCAAGCTGAATTGATCTATCTAAATCCCGGGATGCAGTGTTACCATACGCAAACACCACAGGCGGGTGGATGGATGAAAAAAAACCGAGTATAGTTTCCCATACTTTCTTTTTTGGGGTGGCCCATTACGTAGTACATGAGGCGCTGTTTATGTGGGCAACGCATTTTGGGTATGACTCTACCTGTGAAAGCTTTAATAGACTGAATTTTATGCGTTCCAGCATCTCAAAATACCAACATTTATATTGTTCCTCTTCTTCTGCAGAAGAGTAAATTTGACGATCTACTCCATGATTTCACTATTCTTTCATAAAAGACAAAAACAAACAATGCATATGGTACAATGAGGCTGGGCATTTTTAGTCTGAAGAGCTACTGAATGCAAATGAATCTGCAGGTATAATCATAGGCAAAACGTTACAAACGCAAATGAGGGACGCATAGCTTCAGGTTTCGTAGAATAAATTTGCCTGGCTAGGCAAGAAGAAACACCAGGTTTTGTTCGTTAATCTAAATGCAGACGACTTAGATCTCACTGCAGCCCCGACTCGTCAGGGAGGAAAGCTTTTGGAACACTGGAAGTCCTTATTAGATTTACGTAGTTATCTTTCAGACTTTGATTGGTCTTACAAAGAGGTACTGTGGAAGTCTTTCTCGCTTCTCCTAAATCCGATTATTGGGAATCTGCCTGATTTGCTTGTGATGCAATTTATACAATGCAGGGTTGGTGATTTTTTAAATAAAAAAATAGTGATATATTCGATTTTTTATTTTTTTTATTTCTTATTTATTTATTTATTTTCTTTTGATTTGAGAGATGTTTTTTCAAGCCTTTTTAGCTTAAAATTTATTTTATGACAGAATTACTATGGATTTATCTTTTAGGTTTTCAGTTCTTGCCTAAAGTATGTACTTGAATTTTTTTTATATCAAAATAAATAGATGCAGCACAGTTATTAGGCTTAAGTTTTTATTAACCCTCAAACCATGTTTTTAAATTGTTTTGCTTTAAAAAATAATAAATAAAAAAATGTAATTATCATGATTTTTTCATGAAAATATCAATGATTTAATCACTTGATTCAATCAGTTTGACTTAATCATTGCCATCCTTGATACAATGTTTAGAAATGAAGTGTTCAAGTGTTCATCAATTACTATTCTTTCACTCTTTATGGTAAACCGTAAAGTTCAAATAGTCTTGAATCTCTTTTGCTCGTTTTCACCAAGATGTCTCGATAAACATAGTCATCATGCATATTTCCGGATATCAATGTCAGGTTCAATATTGTGTCAGGCGTCTTCGCTGTTAGAAATTATTTGTACACGCTTCTTTTCCATGACCCTCTAAGAAACCTGATTATATCGTCAAGCTTTCAGATAATGGCCAATACTTACTTTTATAAAGATGGCCAACTATGGGTACACAAACTCTTATTTTCAGGGTACGCCGTAATTAAACGCCGATGAGACTCACAAGGAATTTAAACAACTGAGAATGTAATTTCCATTAAATGGCTTTCTCGAGCAATACAGTAACAAAAGGGTAGGGATCAAGAGATTAGACTGGGAGTGTATTAAATGGCCCAAAAGGAAACTGTGGGTGGGGTTAGTATACAAAAGGAATTAAGTTTAAAAGGACAGATGAAGAGGCAAATTAAACGAACACCCAGGATATATGGAAAATCAATACAAGAGGCAGTGATGGGAACATATTGGATGTAACGAAATGCAAAAACATAATTGTCTCCTCGTTATGTTGTCTTCGTAAAGGTAGTTACCGCGCTGATATGTTCTGCAGTTATAATCACTATTGTTTATACCTAACATCTGATATCACAGACATAGCATACAAACTGCTATGGGTAAGGAGAAAGCTAGCAGATTGCAAGGCCTTGAGGCCTTATGTCACACACATTATTACTTTCGTAATCACTGACAGAGTGATTGGATTGTTGCCACACTTGTGAATACCCAACTGCCAGAGAATCATGTTTTGTTCAGTCCTTTTCAAGTATATGAAATGAGTAGCAGATGACAGCCCAGGGTAAGAAAATGACGTATAAAGAGCAATAAATAAATTATTATCATAGATAAATTATTTAGTTTCTCGACTATGTTGCGTATCACTTGAAGAATGTTATACCTTGACATTTATCTATAGCAGACTACTAGAAAGGTCTTTATAAGAGTCTGAATTATTTTCAGCTTCTATGGAAGTGTATGGTGACAATCTATAATTTTATGGAATAGGAGAAAGTGGCCTAAATAGCATTTATACTTGAAGGAAATGAAAGCAGAGGGAATTCGGTGGCTATGTTTTCAAGATACGTCTTTATATTTGAACAGCACGTTGAAAAATTGCAAAAGGGAATGTGATAATCACATTGGGAAGACGTAATCTCAAACGAAAGTTGTTTTAATTTTATAAGCAAAACAAGTAATGATTAGGTGAACGAGTATAATGCTTAGTACTGGGGGAAGTAAAAGGTGGATGGCTGTGTATCGGTTTTATTATTTCATAGAATGAAATATAAGAATGAAATATAAGTTTGAGAGTAGCATTATTTGGAGAATAGTATGCGCGAATATACTCAGAGATATTCTACAAGGAAGACTGTTGATAAATAGGGACAACTAATATGAAAAAAAGGAACAGATTAAGAATATGCTTGAGTTGGGTATATACTGGATGCTGTAAGATATGATCCGTCTGTTGGTTGCTTCTTTGTTTGCTAGACAGCGAGATACTGAACAGAGGTGACGGCCTAAGAATCATAGATGATACGATGCCAATCAGAGAGAGAGAGAGAGAGAGAGAGAGAGAGAGAGAGAATACTAGTATTATGGACATTCATTCTTATAAAGTGTCACAGCTCTTAAAAAAGAAAGAAAAAAAAAGTGAATGTGCAAGGAATGTCAATCAGGTATTTATTAAGCGAGAGTTATGTGAGAAATTTCAGAGATCAGAACCGAAAATATTTCTGAAGGATGTGGAAATTGGAGATGCTGTAAGATGAGAGAGAGAGAGAGAGAGAGAGAGAGAGAGAGAGAGAGAGAAGAGAGAGAGAGAGAGAGGTGAATATAGGTTTCACAGGAAAATAATGCAGATCTGGCGGAGATATTCAAAGGTAAAAGCTTTTTTTTTTTTAAATGAATAGTGAATGATATCGTATTGTCACTATGCTACATTCCATAAGATATACTTTAATACGTGACGTAAATCTTCAAGAAAAATTAATAAATAAATAAATAAAAAAAATTAGAAATAAAAAACGGCTGCAGTACACTGTATCTAGGTGGATAATTGGCTTCCATTTATGACTATAATTTCTCGGTAAAACGTCTGTTACTGGAAACTCGTAATGCGCTTGTAAATCCCAAAACAACTCACAGTGTATAAAAAGCAAATAACATGAAAGCCATCATGAAATCAAGTAGAAAAGTCAGCTCCATTTTGAAATTTTGTAATGGTTGTAAACATAAGAATGCGCCTGAAGCCTCGAGTGAATGCATAAAGTTATTGAGGAATAAGATAAAAGAACTACTCTTATCAGTGAAAATATTCAGAACATCCTTTACAACGTTAAGAAAGTATTAGCTTTGTAATTTGATATATGAAAGCCATATTACAAAAGACAAGAGTCCTGATATAGAAAAGTTTCTCCATACATTAACATATCACAATAGTCTAAGAAAAATCATTTTGAAAAAGGCAAGGATGAAAAAATGAATTATAGAGGGGACAGGATATAAAAAGTCAATCAAATTAATACATAGTATATTATTCGACCAGTACCCAAAACCGGAGTTAATTAATGGAATGATTTCAAATCCTATGTAACAGCTCAATTGATATAGTCTGGTATTATCCACATAAAAATTATCCATGGTCCCATGAGCATCAGCAGTGCCTGTAATTCCCTGATATAGGATTTAACGTGAAAGTTGTTCTTTATTAACATTGAAAAACTAAATGTGTTTGAATATTATTGACTCGTCGTCTTTTATTTCCCACATACAGACACACACATTATATATATATATATATATATATATATATATATATATATATATATATATATATATATATATATATATATATATATATATATATATATATACTATATATATATATATATATATACGTATATATATATATACATATATATATATATATATATATATATATATATATATATATATATATCTATATATACATATATATATATGGTATATATATATATATATATATATATATATATATATATATATATATATATAAAGGTGATGCCACGGACGCATCACCTTTATTTATACATAGCATCACGTTTTATATACTAATTGATCAAGTTATTCATATATATATATATATATATATATATATATATATAATATATATATATAAATATAATAATATTTATTATATATATATATATATATATATATATATATATATATATATATATATATATATATATATATATATATATATATATATATATATATATATATTATATATGTATAATATATATATGTATATTATATATTATGTATATATATGTATATATATATATATATATATATATATATATATATTATATATATATATATATATATATATATATATATATATATATATATATATATATATAATATATATATATATATACATACTTATATTATAAACCCGAGCAACATAGCATATGGATCTAATTAAGACCACGCGCAACGCTTACGTATATTTGAAACGAGCATATGCGAATCCTTTAATTATTGCCATGAAAGTAATTTCATTACTTCCCAAATAAATATGACCGGTACGCAGCCAGCGGTCAGACCAGAATTTTCCTTTTTTAGGCAAATTCCCCAACTAGTCTGCAAACAGATGGAAATGTTAATGGTTTAATAAATAGTTGTTGAAAATGTTTATTCTCTCATGCATATATGGCCAGGATCAGGAAATATATGAGGAATGTGAGATATTTTGTTCAAGTTCAAGTCCACGCAAAATATTTGCAAAGATATAATCTCTCTCTCTCTCCTTCTTCTTCTTTTCTTCTTCTTCTTCTTCTTCTTCTTCTTCTTCTTCTTCTTCTTCTTCTCCTTTTTAAGAGATGATGGAATCAGATTAGATTAAAGGGATTGGTACTAAAACAACAGATTATTATATATATATCTTGCTTGCCAAATTCTGTGGTCATCTTTTCCTATATTTTTCTTTACTTTTCATATCTTGGTTCTTATCCCCCCTGATACCACGACTCTCTCTCTCTCTCTCTCTCTCTCTCTCTCTCTCTCTCTCTCTCTCTCTCTCGCTTTAACTGAACACTTCCGAGGCCAAGAAACTCATTTGCCGTTCAAGTGGATTCACACCAATTCCATGAAGAATTCATTGCTTGTTCTACTATTGTCATAAAAGTACTAGATAAGCGGTTATCTTAAATAGAATTGTATAGCAGGACAGAACTTGAAGGTCGTCATTTCATCGGACATTTATAGTTCTATTAACTGAGCCTGAATTTATATACAAATTTCTTAGATATGCTTCCAAAACTTCCTAAGGAGATTCTTTAATGTTAAAATCTGTAGTTTTTGTGCACTTTAGCTCCATCGATGTGAGAAGTTAGGGTAAAGACATTTTGGAAGTCTTTTAAAGTCTTGTCTTGTTAATTGTTTTCATCTAGGTTAAAGTTAATTTCCTTTTGGACACTTAAATGAGTAACTTTTACTCAAACGATTCAATGGTTTGTGTTGTTTTTGTTGGAAAGGCATCCGTGAGTTTCTTAAAGTTAATTACGGTTTATTAACCCATGTTACTACACACACACACACACACACACACACACACACACACATATATATATATATATATATATATATATATATATATATATATATATAATACAATAAAAGTATGCCTCGAAAGAAAATGAAAACACAACAACTGCCGAGATCGTTCGGTCTTAACGACCCTTCCCTCAAGTAAAGCGTCGTTAAGCTCGAAAGATCTCGGTAGTTCTCGTGTTATCATTTTCCTCTGTAGCATTACCTATATTTATACATATAGTGTCACGTTTTATGTATTTTGTGATCAAGTTATATATAGTATATATATATATATATATATATATATATATATATATATATATGTATATATATATATATATATATATATATATATATATATATATATAT
>NC_061100.1:109378951-109391451 GCF_015104395.2 Macrobrachium nipponense | reverse complement strand
AAGTAAACGTGGTCACCATGGAATTCTATGCAAGTGCTACTCGCACCCGCCTCATCGAAGACTGTAGACTCCTGGTTTATCCCAGAAATTATATCGAAGACATCTCATCCTTTGCCAAGGCAGTCCACAAAAATGCCCTTCGTGTGCAGACTTGACTCAATCTCTGGTACTGTAGAACGAAGTCGTCTCCCTTGGCATCCTCACGTAGAGTTGGGAATTCTCCAAAGTCATTGTGTGTCCGTATTTAAAAGGTCTACATGGTCATAAAATAACTAAAGTCTTGTTTTACCCACAAATTCGTCACTAATTAATATATTCAATCTACTAATCAAATATTAGAAAAAGAAAAATTCCTCGCTAAACCAAATAATCTTTACCTACTGAATTTTCACAAATAATCCCATATCTGACAAACACACTATCAAAAGAGAACTCATAAAGTTTAACAGTAAAAACCCCTCTATGGTTTATATAACTAGCCTCCATAAAATATAATGCCGAACACCCCTTCTATCCAACCCACATACCCTGACAAATTATATCTTCTATCTAATAGATAAATGCTATTTAGAGCTTAACCCTCATTGCAACATCTCTCGTAAGAAAAGAAAAAGAAGAGAGAGAAAAAAAAAATAAATAAATAAAAATAAGATAATACAACAATAGTAAGTGAACTTTCCCCTCCCCATTACACAGCGCACATAAGAGAAAAGAAAAAGAAAACCATCAGTTGTTTAATCATCTCTGACGACGTTAAGAAAGAAAAAAAAACATATATAATTCAACATCTTTTCCCAAAAAGGAATGTGTACCGTTACAGAATCTGCTAGAGCAGCAACCCTATCGACAAGAAAAAAAATCCCCTTATATGACACGTTCTCGTGAAATGTCATAATCGGCATCTCCGAAAACCGTGCAAATCCCCGAGTCATCAATTCCAAAGGGAAGGTTCGCAACCGGACTCCTTACAGCAACTTCAGCAAAAAAGAAACCCACCTATGAATACGTCAGGTGCTGAGCATTGCAGCATAATCAGACTCGCGACGCTAGAAACTCATGATTCTCAAAAAAAAATTTTTAGTACTGATCTTCGTAAGCACACCCCCCAGAACCATCTCATTATACATAAACCATCATCTTAATAATAACACCACTCAGGTGACATAAATAGTTCCTCTATTTAATTACTGACCCCACGCTAAAAAAAACCATCTCGTTTCTCAGCTAAAGCAAACATTTGCCGAAAAATATTAACCCCGAAATCTTACGCCAAAACGCCGCAGACTTACATACAATAAGAGAGAAAAACATTCGAAGGAAACAAAGGAGAAGGAAAAAAAAATTGCAAAGCCATTCTGTCATCAAATTACAAAAACAGATAACAAGAAAAAAAAGGAAAAATGAATGCAATTGCGCTATCATATATTAATTGCCACAACCAATTCTTTTCAATTTCGACGTATGTGTTAGCTTCGACTGACCTGTTCGTTCATTTAAAACTACAAACCTATTTCCAATTTTCTCTTCAATGACTTTAAAAGGACCTTCAAACTTCGGGCCTAGTTTGTAATTTAACTCATTTCTCACGTTAAGTTTTAAAAATACCTTATCACCGACATTGATCTTGGGATCAGATGATTTACTAATACTCTTTTGAACCATATCTCTGGTTGTGGACTCGAGATTACGGCTAAGACATGCGTGTCTTTCTCTCGCTGTGGATATCAGCGCTTCAACTGTATCCTCCCCCTGGTGAGGCGTAGTTAACAAATCAAATGTGCCTCGCGCTGGATAACCAAACAAAGCTTCAAAAGGGGACATTTTAATTGAATCGCTAACCATGGTGTTAATGCTATGTCTAACAACGTTAATATATCTGTCCCAATTTCTATCATTACCACCTACCGTTTTTCTGAGCGCTTCGAGCACTTTCCTGTTCGCTCGTTCGCACAACCCATTAGCCTCGGGTCTGTATGGAATAATTGTTACTTTCTGTATTCCCATGAATTCAGCTAAACACTCCAAGGTTTTGTTCACAAATTCCCTCCCATTGTCGGTTAATAGAACTTCGGGTGAACCGTATCTGCAAACGATACCATTGAAAAATGCTATGGCTACTTCTTCGGCCGTTTTATGCTTAAGTGGGAAAATTTCTACTATCCTTGTAAGTTCATCTATTATCACTAGCAAGTACTTGTTCGCGTATCTAGACTCACAAAAATTCCCTAAGACGTCCATATGTATTCTCTGAAAAGGTTTACTCGGTATAGGATACGATCCTAATTTGCATGACGTTGTCCTAGCAGGCTTACATGCGTTGCACACCGCACAATTCCTTACGAAATTTTCCACATCTTTACCCATATTTTTCCAAATGTATTTAGCCCGAACCTCATCATAAGTTTTTTCTATTCCCAAGTGAGGACTACCGAACCTGCAATGAACTATATCTAAAACCACTGGAATTAGGACTTTCGGAATTACGATCTGTGTCGTATCTCCTTTACTTTCACTGGTTCTCAACTTATATTTAATTTTCCTAACCAACAGATTTCCTTCTAACTCCAAACCCGAAAAAGGCAAGCTATAACGTTTCTTGACTAATTCCCCTCGCAGAAATGCTTTCGCATCTGCTAAGACCTCGTCTTCATCTTGCTTTAGCTCTATGAGGGGTATATCCCATTGTATGGCTTCGTTAGTGACCTGCGCGACTTGGAAACCTTCCGCGTCATGAAAACTCCTGCTCAAAGCGTCCGCGACAACATTAAATTTGCCCTCTATATATTTGAGCTTTGCATCAAAATCTCTGATAGTTAGAAATCATCGAGCTCTTTTGGGAGACAAATCGGGTTTATTAAAAAGATCAAGTAACGGTTTGTGGTCTGTAAGGACTTCTACTTTATTCCACATCAGTACATTTAAAATGAACTAAGCTCGACACTATTGCAAAGGCTTCCTTATCTATGGTGGCCATGGACTTCTCGTTACTGCCTTTTGTCCTGAACTTCCTGCTATAAAAAGCTATAGGATGAAATTTCCCAAGGAACTTTTGCATAAGGCATGCACCTATGCCTTCCTGGCTTGCATCAGTCACTAATGTAAAAGGTTCCTTAAAATCTGGAAACTTCAAAACCGGGGGATTCATTAGCGCATCTTTAAGCTTTTGAAAACTCTCCGCCTGGGATTCCTTCCATTGAAATTGAACGTCTTCCCGCAACACATCAGTTAGGGGAGCTGCTATGTTAGAAAACCCTTTTACGAACCTCCTGAAGAAACCGGCGATACCCAGGAATGACTTAATCTCTTTCTTTGATCTGGGGATGCGAAAATTCGCTATTGCTTTGACTTTATCGTCATTTACTCTAACCCCTTCCTTAGATATGACGTGACCTAGATATGTGATCTGCTTTTTCAAGAACGAACACTTGGCTAGCTTGATTTTCAACCCCGCTAATCTAAGCCTCCTAAGTACTTCTGTAAGCACTTCCAGGTGTTGCGCGATCGTGTCCGTTGCGATCAGGATGTCATCCATATACACAAAAACATTTTTGCCCAATAACCCGTGCAAAACTGTGTTCACCAACCTGGTAAAAGTCATCGGACTGCCCGATAAACCGAAAGACATTCGCGTAAATTCATAGTGTCCCTTGGGCACTGAAAAGGCGGTATATTCCTTGCTACTCTTGCTGAGAGGGACCTGTAAGAAACCTTGCGCCAAATCAATTGAGCTATAAATATTATGTCCCCCAATTTCGACAAAAAGATCTGGTATGCACGCAACTGGGTAGCGGTCAGGGATCGTTTTCTCATTTAAACGTCTAAAATCGACGCATACACGGACCGAACCGTCTTTCTTAGGTACCGCTAACAAGGGAAAGTTGTAAGGAGACACACTGGGTCTAATGATTCCTTCTTCTTCCCATCTATTAACTTCTTTCTCTACCTGTTCTCTGATTTTGAAAGGTATGCGATATGCAGGAATATAAATAGGTTTTGTGTTGCTCTCCAAATTTACCTTATGCTCTAAGACATTAGTCAACCCCAATTTATCACCTTGCAAGGCTACCGTATCCCCAAATTCCGCCAAGAGCCCGCTTATCGCTTCAACGTGTTCGCTATAATCCGCATTAGCCAAATGTTCACTAAATGTTGTTTCCTTGATTGTATTTCTGCCTCCGAAAACTCAGGTTTCCCCTCTACGATAGCCACAGAACCACTATCGCAGTTCCAATCATGGAAGTCTACTATATATGTATTTTTCTGGTATCTCCTAACTGTATCATTACAGTTTAATAGCTCCACCCACGTAACCCCATTCTTGGATACACTGTTCACCGATGCCGTGCTAACAACTCCCCTGAGCTTTTCACTGCTCTCGCCTAGAGACAAGTTGCTTGTTCAGCAAATACCATGCTCTCCCCTGTGAACTTTGCAGTGTACCACCCCTTGTCTCTAGGCGAGCAGAGCTATGTGACTTTATTATTATATAAAACTTTAAACTATTATTAGACCCCCTCTCACCTCTACTCTCTCTCTCTCTCTCTCTCGCTCTCTCTCTCTCTCTCTCTCTCTCTCTCTCTCTCTCTATATATATATATATATATATATTATATATATATATATATATATATATATAATATATATATATATTATATAATATATATATATATATATATATTTGTATACATACACACACACACACACACACACACATATATATATATATATATATATATATATATATATATATATATATATATGAATAACTTGATCACGAAGTATATAAAACGTGATGCTATGTATAGATAAAGGTTTTTTTGCCACGAAGGAAAAAAATGAAAAAACGAGTTGGCCGAGTACTTTCGGTCCTATTCGGACCCTTTACTGAGGCATGCCTCAGTAAAGGGTCCGAATAGGACCGAAAGTACTCGGCCAACTCGTTTTTTCATTTTTTTCCTTCGTGGCAAAAAAACCTTTATTTATATATATATATATATATATATATATATATATTATATATATATATATATATATATATATATATGTGTGTGTGTGTGTGTGTGTATGTGTGTGTATGTATACATATATATATATATATATATATATATATATATATATATATATATATATATATATATATATATATATATATATATATATATATATATATATATATATATATATATATATATACTTATATATAATAAACTGGGTTCTCTTTACTTGATGGTGATTAAGTTGCCAAGTCAAGCTTTCGAAGTTGACACCTCCATCAACTGTTGATATTAATAGTAAGGGTACATAACAGAATAAAACCAGATCGATAAAATACATGCCTAGAAATACGATAACATAAGAGAAATATAAGTGGAACTTGAGGTTAAAGGTTAGCAATATGCAAACAAAAATTATATTCAACTGTTGATTTAGCAAATATAGAATAAAAGTGACCATTCACTTCTGCTTGTTACTTGCCTTCGGAGAAACAAACTTATACTGTGGTTTACTATGCCCACAAGCTGTTGTTGACGTTGTTATTTAAAAAAAACATTATAAAACCTAAGCCGAACATGGAATAGGTACCGGGTGCAGAATCGCATGTATGTTCAGTGGCCATAACTACGAAATGAGTTATTTTCTTTGTTTTAATTTGTCTGCAGGGTTAGAAGTCTTTAACATTATTGGAAAATATTATTTTAATTATTAAGTTGACGTGAACTATATTATTATCATCTTCTTCCCTTAATATCAGGTTAGAGTATAATTAAAACCTTCTCTTCCTTCGTGGCCTATGAAAAGGACAAAACGTACTGAAGACTCATTGGTTCTTGAACAAAGGATAAATTATCCTTCGCGTTGCCAATCTTGGCCACTGCTGTTAGAGATAGCAAACTGAGAGAGATATAAATGCCCACCCTTCTTAGTGGAACCAGATCCTGGAATAAGAAGGATATTGTTTATTCGTGTTGCTGGTTAGATTGGGGATGTGCATTCCAATATGCCTTTGTTTTGGCATGAATGAGTTTCATGACAGGACTGGCACGAAGTCTTCGTTCTTGACGGGTTCTTTGAAGGCTTGAGCATTAATTCCCTTTTTTTGGGCAGTCAAAAATAATACTGTGATTACTATAGTATCTAAAAATTCCCTGGCACTTGTCCAGGGATGTCGTATACTAGCATGGAAACATTTAAAAACCAAAATTTTATTCCCTGAAGAAACTGCAACGATTATGATCATCGATGACGTAAATCTAAGATTGTCAAAAAGTAGAAAAAAAATAATTGAAAATATTCATCTAAAACTTTCTAGTAGCCCGGGAAAGTTACCAATAATCCTCGGTGTTAGAGTGCACATTCAACCAAATAATGAACTGAATAAAGAGCTATCGTCCAAAATCAAATGTCTCTCTGTATAAAGAGAATAAGATTTCAGTTAATGTTAACCAACGTTTTTGTTACGTTTTATGAGGAGAAATATCATCTATTCGCGAAAACCAGGACTAGGAAAATGAGCGGAGTAATTCGACTGAATGTCAGTAGTAAACGTAGATATGTGCATTCCCTTTGATCGAATAAAAGGGTACCTTTATGAGAAAATTTTCAATATGGAGTGCGTTTATTTCTTTTATTTCTCCTGATGGCCGTATTAAATTTTATTGTCGCGTATTTATTTTTCTTAATATTCTTAGTTTTGTGGTTTTGCGTGCGCATACGAAATGAACGGAATAGCGAGGGAATTTTCTATCGGAAAACCTCAGAGAATTTCCGTAATAATTTTTGTAGAATTGCTGTACTGTTCACGATTTGCTAAAAGTCCCCTTTATGTCCCCTTTTATCCCTTTCCGTGTTTAGCCATCTCTCTCTCTCTCTCTCCCCCCTCTTCTCTCTCTCTCTCTCTCTCTCTCTCTCGCTCTCTCTCTCCTGATTGATATTTGATAAAACAAAGCTAGAAATCCTTTGAAAATCGACTTCAAAAATTATTACATACAAGCAATATGAATATGAAAGAGAAAAGGCTTAAACCTCCACGTAAAAGCACTACAAATCATTCACATTCCACCCAAAACAAATAATTGTCATCAACTTAAGGTCTCAAATTGATGGCAAAAATATTAATCTGGGTCTAGTGAACTTTATTTTCGAAATTCAAGAAAATAACCTCGATCGTTTAGTCTGAATTTCTTCTTTTCTGTAAGTGTCATTATGAGACCAAATGCATAGAGTGATGAAGATATGATATTATTTTTTATATTTGAGATTGTTGTATCATTTCCCTGTTTAAGGAATGAAAAAGAGAGAGAGAGAGAGAGAGAGAGAGAGAGAGAGAGAGAGAGGAGAGAGAGACTGTAATGTAAACATTTGGGGTTCTACGTACTTAAATCAGTATTCTAACGTATTCCTGAATCATTCCTCTTGAAAAGATGTGGAGAGCGTACCCAAGAGAAGTAAACACGACGGCGAAACATATGTTAGAGATGAGCAGCTTGAAGTTCAAACGGGAGATCGCCAGATTACCCTGTAGGCAAGAGCGGCAAAACTAAAATATTAAAAGAATGCTAATGGAAACAGGGAGAGCAATTCGGTGATGAAAGGTGTATATATATGATGACACCAACAAGCGGAATTACATGGGCAGCAGCAGTTACAGATAGGAGATTGTATGAAAAAATATTATGAAGTTATTGATACCTTCACTTCTAAACATATGATCTCAAATTCTCTTGCACATTTATAAGCTTTCAAGGGACTTTGAAGAGTTGATTAGGAAAGCAACAGTTAGGCATAAGTTACGAGGAGTTATAAGGATTAGGATGTCTCAAAGACTTGTTAGTCCATCCGAGGAGACATCGTGTGCTCACTTGTCTCCAGGAGCAGGTTTTGCTGTGCATTCCAGTGTCCTAATGATTCTGTCTAGCTCTCTTTTAAACTCTTCCACGCTGTTGCTGTTTACAACTTCTGGTAGCAGTTTGTTCCATGTGTTACATATCATGTATGTAAAGATTTTCTCACAATGGGATGTGTTTTATCTTTTCAGTTCTAGTTTCCAAACATTATTTCTTGTAGACTTATTGGTTTTCCATGATGGCTAAGGTAATGATATCTACTTCCTTTCTTTTGGAATTTTACCTTCAGTAACATAACATCCTGTAATGAATACCATGACAAAAATGTACTTTCTGATTCTTTCCATGTTTCATCTATTTCTGTTTCTGTTGTGTCCTTTACCCCCTCTCCCCCGAAAAAAAACAATATTATGCTATGCATCACATGCACATTAATCAGGATCCTTAATGTAAACTACATATGAATAGAAAAACAGTTATTTATATTCATTTATAACCTGGAAATGTTTGTAATAAGCATTACAACAACTTGGGTTATGTGTAAAATGCTGCTATCGTCTTTGATAATTGTGATCCATTAAAAAACATAATGTTATATCTTTGGAAAAACTGAGATATTTATTGACACTTTAGGCACAACTGAATAAATAAGGTGCCTATCACACTGTGTCCGTAACTTTTCTATCAAGAAAATTAAGTATATCTTAGTTTTACCAGACCACTGAGCTGATTAACAGCTCTCCTAGGGCTGGCCCGAAGGATTAGATATTTTAACGTGGCCAGGGACCAATTGGTCGCCTAGAAACGGGACCTACAGTTGATTGTGGGATCCGAACCACTCTATATCGAGGATTGAATTTCTATCACCAGAAATAAATTCCTCTGATTCCGCGTTGGCCAAGCCGGGAATCGAACTTCGGACTAACGGATTGGCAGTCGAGCGCGAAAACCACTCGTCCAGCAAGGAACTTTCCTATCAAGAAAGCAACAGATATTTGGTAGAACATAATATAAACAAGTTTCTTATAGAGATAATGCAAAAAAAGCACACTCTTAAACACAAGATTTACATTATTATTTTTCTTGTCGTGGTTTTAGGGTTCGTTCAGTTGCGAAAACAATTTAATCCAGTACTCAAAGAAGGGAAAGGAAAATGAACGAAAACGTAATGGAACAATGAGTTATTGTGGATTCCGAAGAGTACAAAATCTTATCCCTGTACGTCTAAGAGAGAGAGAGAGAGAGAGAGAGAGAGAGAGAGAGGCTAACTGGAACTTCAAAGAGAATATAACAGTTACGAGAGTGTGACCAGAGGGAAGTGTTCAGGTTGTCAACGACACTGGACCCAAAAATGGATTTCGCTGGAAGCATAACTGAGTCCAGCATTTAGGGAAATTCAAAACAGAACCTTCGCTTCCCGTTTCTTGTCACAGCGACGACGAGAAAGCGAGCATTATAGTTTAAAAGATTGTAAAACGAATGGCTATTCAATGATGTAAGTTTGGACTTGATTCTTTAAAGGATTGTAAAGCGGATGGCTATCCAATGATTAAAGTTTGGACTTGATTCCCCTAAAGGATTGTAAGCTGAATGGCCAACCAATGATTAAAGTTTGGACTTGATTCATTAAAGGATTGTAAGACGAATGGCTATCCAATGATTGAAGTTTAGACTTGATTCTTTAAAGGATTGTAAAGCAGATGGCTATCCAATGATTAAAGTTTGGACTTAATTCTTTAAAGTTTTGTAAAACGAATTGCTATCCAATTATTAAAGTTTGGAATTGATTCAATAGCATTGAATTAATTTGTCATTTTTGAAGAATTTTAATTAGTCCAGATATTTTCGACTTCTCTTGATATGATAATCAGAGAAGTGTCTAAATAAGGAATATCTCACAACGGAAAAGTTTTCCTTTTAAAAGATTGCTTCGGGAATCACAAAACATTTGGGGTTAGCACCACTGGTGTTTAGGCTTGACGTATTCGACCCAACGCATTTTAACCATGATTCTACTTGTGTAAGCTCCAATAGACGTAATCTTAAGCGTTTGCAGCACCTCAAAATATCAACATTTATATCGTTCCTTTTCTTCTGCAGTTGAGTAAATTTGACGATCTACTCCATGGTTTCACTATTCTTTCAGAAAAGACAAAAACAAACAATGCATATGCTACAGTGGGGCTGGGCATTTTTAGTCTGAAGAGCTACTGAATGCAAATGAATCACCAGGTATAATCATAGACAATATGTTACAAACGCAAATGAGGGACGCCCAGCTTCAGGTTTCGTAGAATAAATTTGCCTGGCTAGGCAAGAAGAAACACCAGGTTTTGTTCGTTAATCTAAATGCAGACGACTTAGATCTCACTGCAACCCCGACTCGTCAGGGAGGAAAGCTTTTGGAACACTGGAAGTCCTTATTAGATTTACGTAGTTATCCTTCACACTTTGATTGGTCTTACAAATAGGTACTGTGGAAGTCTTTCTCGCTTCTCCTAAATCCGATTATTGGGAATCTGCCTGATTTGCTTATGATGCAATTTATACAATGCAGGGTTGGTGATTTTTTAAATAAAAAAATAGTGATATATTCGATTTTTTTTTATTTATTTATTTAATTATTTTCTTTTGATTTGAGAGATGTTTTTTCAATCCTTTTTCCCTTAAAATTTATTTGATGACAGAATTACTATGGATTTATCTTTTTGGTTTTCAGTTCTTGCCTAAAGTATGTACTTGATTTTTTTTTATATCAAAATAAATAGATGCAGCACAGTTAGGCTTAAGTTTTTATTATTTTTTTTGCTTTAAAAAATAATAAATAAAAAAATGTAATTATCATGATTTTTTCATGAAAATTTCAATGATTTAATCACTAGATTCAATCAGTTTGACTTAATCATTGCCATCCTTGATACAATGTTTAGAAATGAAGTGTTCAAGTGTTCATCAATTACTATTCTTTCACTCTTTATGGTAAACCGTAAAGTTCAAATAGTCTTGAATCTCTTTTGCTCGTTTTCACCAAAATGTCTCGATAAACATAGTCATCATGCATATTTCCGGATATCAATGTCAGGTTCAATATTTTGTCAGGCGTCTTCGCTGTTAGAAATTATTTGTACACGCTTCTTTTCCATGACCCTCTAAGAAACCTGATTATATCGTCAAGCTTTCAGATAATGGCCAATACTTACTTTTATAAAGATGGCCAGCTACGGGTACACAAACTCTTATTTTCAGGGTACGCCGTAATTAAACGCCGATGAGACTCACAAGGAATTTAAACAACTGAGAATGTAATTTCCATTAAATGGCTTTCTCTAGCAATAAAGTAACAAAAGGGTAGGGATCAAGAGATTAGACTAGGAGGGTATTAAATGGCCCAAAAGGAAACTGTGGGTGGGGTTAGTATACAAAAGGAATTAAGTTTAAGGACAGGATATATGGAAAATCAATACAAGAGGCAGTGATGGGAACATGTTGGATGTAACGAAATGCAAAAACATAATTGTCTCCTCGTTATGTTGTCTTCGTAAAGGTAGTTACCGCGCTGATATGTTCTGCAGTTATAATCACTATTGTTTATACCTAACATCTGATATCACAGACATAGCATACAAACTGCTACGGGTAAGGAGAAAGCTGTCAGACTGCAAGGCCTTAAGGCCTTATGTCACACACATTATTACTATCGTAATCACTGACAGAGTGATTGGATTGTTGCCACACTTGTGAATACCCAACTGCCAGAGAAACATGTTTTGTTCAGTCCTTTTCAAGTATATAAAATGAGTAGCAGATGACAGCCCAGAGTAAGAAAACGACGTATAAAGAGCAATAAATAAATTATTATCATAGATAAATTATTCAGTTTCTCGACTATGTTGCGTATCACTTGAAGAATGTTATACCTTGACATTTATCTATAGCAGACTACTAGAAAGGTCTTTATAAGAGTCTGAATTATTTTCAGGTTCAATGGAAGTGTATGGTGACAATCTATAATTTTATGGAATAGGAGAAAGTGGCCTAAATAGCATTTATACTTGAAGGAAATGAAAGCAGAGGGAATTCGGTGGCTATGTTTTCAAGATACGTCTTTATATTTGAACAGCACGTTGAAAAATTGCAAAAGGGAATGTGATAATCATATTGGGAAGACGTAATCTCAAACGAAAGTTTTTTTAATTTTATGAGCAAAACAAGTAATGATTAGGTGAACGAGTATAATGCTTAGTACTGGGGGAAGTAAAAGGTGGATGGCTGTGTATCGGTTTTATTATTTCATAGAATGAAATATAAGAATGAAATATAAGTTTGAGAGTAGCATTATTTGGAGAATAGTATGCGCGAATATACTCAGAGATATTCTACAAGGAAGACTGTTGATAAATAGGGACAACTAATATGAAAAAAAGGAACAGATTAAGAATATGCTTGAGTTGGGTATATACTGGATGCTGTAAGATATGATCCGTCTGTTGGTTGCTTCTTTGTTTGCTAGACAGCGAGATACTGAACAGAGGTGACGGCCTAAGAATCATAGATGATACGATGCCAATCAGAGAGAGAGAGAGAGGAGAGAGAGAGGAGAGAGAGAGCGAGAGAGAGAGAGAGAGAGAGATACTAGTATTATGGACATTCATTCTT
>NC_061100.1:109366451-109368951 GCF_015104395.2 Macrobrachium nipponense | reverse complement strand
TGGGAGATTGTATGGAAAAATAATCATGGGACTAGGATCTACTATTATGAAGTTATTGATACCTTCACTTCTAAACATATGATCTCAAATTCTCTTGCACATTTATAAGCTTTAAAGGGACTTTGAAGAGTTGATTAGGAAAGCAACAGTGAGGCATAAGTTACAAGGAGTTACAAGGATTAGGATGTCTGAAAGACTTGTTAATCCATCCGAAGAGACATCGTGTGCTCACTTGTCTCCAGAGGCAGAATTTGCTGTGCATTCACAGTGTCCTAATGATTCTGTCTAACTTTCTTTTAAACTCTTCCACGCTGTTGCTGTTTACAACTTCTGGTAGCAGTTTATTCCATGTGTCACATATCTTGGATATAAAGAATTTCCCACAATGGGATGTCTTTTATCTTTTCAGTTCTAGTTTCCAAACATTATTTCTTGTAGACTTATTGGTTTTCCATGATGGCTAAGGTAATGATATCTACTTCTTCCTTTCTTTTGGAATTTTACCTTCAGTAACATAACATCCTGTAATGAATACCATGACAATATTGTACTTTCTGTCTCTTTCCATTTATTTATTTATTACTCTTTATACGTCATTTTCTTACTCTGGGCTGTCATCTGCTACTCATTTCATATACTTGAAAAGGACTGAACAAAACATGTTTCTCTGGCAGTTGGGTATTCACAAGTGTGGCAACAATCCAATCACTCTGTCAGTGATTTACGAAAGTAATAATGTGTGTGACATAAGGCCTTAAGGCATTGTAGTCTGCCAGCTTTCTCCTTACCCGTAGCAGTTTGTATGCTATGTCTGTGATATCAGATGTTAGGTATAAACAATAGTGATTATAACTGCAGAACATATCAGCGCGGTAACTACCTTTACGAAGACAACATAACGAGGAGACAGTTATGTTTTTGCATTTCGATACATCCAATATGTTCCCATCACTGCCTCTTGTATTGATTTTCCATATATCCTGGATGTTCGTTTAATCTGTCTCTTCATCTGTCCTTAAACTTAATTCCTTTTGTATACTAACCCCACAAGGCCTTAAGGCCTTATGTCACACTTGTGAATACCCAACTGCCAGAGAAACATGTTTTGTTCAGTCCTTTTCAAGTGTATGAAATGAGTAGCAGATGACAGCCCAGAGTAAGAAAATGATGTATAAAGAGCAATAAATAAATTATTATCATAGATAAATTATTCAGTTTCTCGACTATGTTGCGTATCACTTGAAGAATGTTATACCTTGACATTTATGTATAGCAGACTACCAGAGGAATTAATGGCAATAGTATGCTCATTAAATGAAAGACAGAGCCATAAAAAGAAAGGTCTCTATAAGAGTCGGAATTATTTTCAGGTTTTATGGAAGTGTATGGTGACAATCTATAATTTTATGGAATAGGAGAAAGTGACTTAAATAGCATTTATACTTGAAGGAAATGAAAGCAGAGGGAATTCGGTGGCTATGTTTTCAAGATACGTCTTTATATTTGAACAGCACGTTAAAAAACTGCAAAAGGGAAAGTGACAGTCATATTGGGAAGACATAATTTCAAACGAAAGTTGTATTAATTTTATAAACAAAACAAGTAAAGAGTAGGTGAACGAGTATAATGCTTAGTACTGGGGGAAGTAAAAGGTGGATGGCTGTGTATCGGTTTTATTATTTCATAGAATGAAATATAAGAATGAAATATAAGTTTGGCTGTAGTATTATTTGGAGAATAGTATACGAGAATATACTCAGAAATTTTCTACAAGGAAGACTGTTGATAAATAGGGACAACTAATATGAAAAAAAGGAACAGATTAAGAATATGCTTGAGTTGGGTATATACTGGATGCTGTAAGATATGATCCGTCTATTGGTAATGAACAAAGGTGACGGCCAAAGAAACATAGATGATACGATGTCAATCAGAGAGAGAGAGAGAGAGAGAGAGAGAGAGAGAGAGAGAGAGAGAGAGAGAGAATGCTAGTATCATGGACATTCATTCTTATAAAGTGTCACAGCTCTTAAAAAAGAAAAAAAAAGCGAATGTGCAAGGAATGTCAATCAGGTATTTATTAAGCGAGAGTTATGCGAGAAATTTCAGAGATCAGGACCGAAAATATTTCTGAAGGATGTGGAAATTGGAGACGCTGTAAGATGAGAGAGAGAGAGAGAGAGAGAGAGAGAGAGAGAGAGAGAGAGAGAGAGAGAGAGAGAGAGAGAGAGAGAGAGAGGTGAATATAAGTTTCACAGGAAAATAATGGAGATCAGGCGGAGATATTCAAAGGTAAAATAGTGAATGATATCGTACTGCAACTATGATACATTCCATAAGATATACATTAATATGTGACGTGAATCTTCAAGAAAAATGAATAAATAAATCAATGAAAAAAATAAAAAATAAATAATGGCTGCAGTACACTGTATCTAGGTGGATAATTGGCTTCCATTCATGACTATAACTTCTAGGTAAAACGTCTGTTACTGGAAAC
>NC_061100.1:109353951-109361451 GCF_015104395.2 Macrobrachium nipponense | reverse complement strand
AGTACTTCCTGCGAATGAAAGCATCGTGTAAAGAATATTTCAAAAATGCCGAGAAATGTAGGGAAATGGTCTGGCACAGAATGAGAGAGAGAGAGAGAGAGAGAGAGAGAGAGAGAGAGAGAGAGAGAGAGAGAGAGAGAAAGAGAGAGTTTAATTTTCACTACGGTTGAATTGGATATATAAACACGCGTGTCAGTGTGATTATATATATATATATATATATATATATATATATATATATATATATATATATATATATATATATATATATATATATATATATATATATATATATATATATATATATATATATATATATACATATAGTATATTTATACATGTATATATATACACATAAATATGTATGTATATATATATATATATATATATATATATATATATATATATATATATATGTATGTAATATATATATACATACATATTTATGTGTATATATATGTATGTATGTATGTATGTATGTATAGACACACATATAACACACACACACACACACACACACATATATATATATATATATATATATATATATATATATATATATATATATATATATATATACACACACATACATATTTGTATATAATAAACTGAGTTCTCTTTACTTGATGGTGATTAAGTTGCCAAGTCAAGCTTTCGAAGTTGACAGCTCCATCAACCGTTGATATTAATAGTAAGGGTACATAACATAATAAAACCAGATCGATAAAATACATGCCTAGAAATACGATAACAAAAGAGAAATATAAGTGGAACTTGAGGTTAAAAGTTAGCAAAATGCAAACGAAAATTATATTCAACTGTTGATTTATTAGCAAATATAGAATAAAAATGACCATTCACTTCTGCTTGTTACGTGCCTTCGGAGAAACAAACTTATACTGTGGTTTACTATGCCCTCAAGCTGTTGTTGACGTTGTTATTTAAAAAAAAAATTATAAAACCCAAGCCGAACATAGAATAGGTACCGGATGCAGAATGCCATGTATGTTCTGTGGCCATAACTACGAATGATGTTTTTTCCTTTATTTTAATTTGTCTGCAGGGTTAGAAGTCTTTAACATTAATGGAAAATTTCTTATTTTAATTATTAAGTTGACGTGAACTATATTATCTTCTTCTCTTAATATCAGGTTAGAATATAATTAAAACCTTCTCTTCCTTCGTGGCCTATGAAAAGGACAAAAAGTACTGAAGACTCATTGGTTCTCGAACAAAGGATAAATTATCCTTCGCGTTGCCAATCTTGGCCACTGCTGTTAGAGATAGCACACTGAGAGAGATATAAATGCTCACCCTTCTCCATGGAACCAGATCCTGGAATAAGAAGGATATTGTTCCTTCGTGTTGCTGGTTAGATGGAGGAGGGGAATTGCAAGAGGTGCATTGCAATAAACCCTTGTTTTGGCGCGAATGAGTTTCATGATAGGACTGGCACGAAGTGTTCGTTCTTGAAGGGTTCTTGAAGGCTTGATCATTATTTTCCATCTTTGGGCAGTCAAAAATAATACCGTGATTACTATAGTATCTTAAAATTCCCTGGCACTTGTCCAGGGATGTCGTATACTAACATGGTAACATTTAAAAACCAAAATTTTATTCCTGGAAGAAACTGCAACGATTATGATAATCGATGACGTAAATCTAAGATTTTCATAAAGTAGAAAAAAAATCCTTGAAAATATTCATTTAAAACTTTCTAGCAGCCCTCGGGAAAGTTACCAATAATCCTCGGTGATAGAAGCATAAATTCAATAGCTTTTTTTTTTCTCTCTTTTTTTTTTTTTTTTTTTTTTTTAGATACTACCAAAGCCGAAGCCATCAGCCACTGAGCAGTAAAAGATATTTCCACTCGAACGACAGAGGGAGAGAGAGAGAGAGAGAGAGAGAGTGAGAATTTGTGCACATTCAACCAAATAATGAGCTGAATCAAGAGCTATCGTCCAATATGAAAGATCTCTGTATAAAGAAAATAAGATTTCAGTTAATGTTAACAACGTTTTTGTTACGTTTTATGAGGAGAAATATCATCTATTCGCGAAAACCAGGACTAGGAAAATGAGCAGAGTAATTCGACTGAATGACAGTAGTAAAGGTAGATATGTGCATTCCCTTTGATCGAATAAAAGGGTACCTTTACCAGTAAATTTTCAATATGAAGTTCGTTTATTTCTTTTATTTCTCCTGATGGCCGTATTAAATTTTATTGTCGCATGTTTATTTCTCTTAATATTCTTAGTTTTGCGGTTTTGCGTGCAAATACGGAATGAGCGGAATAGCGAGGGAATTTTCTATCGCAAAAGTTCAGAGAAATTCCGTAATAATTTTTGTAGAATTGCTGTACTGTTCCCGATTTGCTAAAAGTCCCCTTTATGTCCCCTTTCATCCCTTTCCGTGTTTAGCCATCTCTCTCTCTCTCTCTCTCTTTCCTGATTGATATTTGATAAAACAAAGCAAGAAATCCTTTGAAAATGGACTTCATAAATGATTAGACACAAGCAATATGAATATGAGAGAGAAAAGGCTTAAACCTCCACGTAAATGCACTACAAATCATTCACTTTCCACGTAAAACAAATAATTTTTTATCAACTTTAGGTCTCAAATTGATGGCAAAAATATAAATCTGGGTCTAGTGAACTTTATTTTCGAAATTCTTCAAGAAAATAACCTCGATCGTTTAGTCTGAATTCTCTTCTTTTCAGTAAGTGTCATTATGAGACCAAATGCATAGAGTGATGAAGATATGATATTATTTTCTTATATTTGAGATTGTTGTATCATTTCCCTGTTTAAGGAATGAGAGAGAGAGAGAGAGAGAGAGAGAGAGAGAGAGAGAGAGAGAGAGAGAGAGAGAGAGAGAGAGAGAGACCGTAATGTAAACATTTGGGTCTCTACGTACTTAAACCAGTATTCCAACGTATTCCTGAATCATTCCCCTTGAAAAGATGTGGAGAGCGTACCCAAGAGAAGTAAACACGACGGCGAAACATATGTTAGAGATGAACAGCTTGAAGTTCAAACGGGAGATTGCCAGATTACCCTGTAGGCAAGAGCGGCAAAACTGAAATATTAAAAGAATGCTAATGGAAACAGGGAGAGCAATTCGGTGATGAAAGGTGTATATATATGATGACGCCAACAAGCGGAATTACATGGGCAGCAGCAGTTACAGGTGGGAGATTGTATGGAAAAATAATCATGGGACTAGGATCTACTATTATGAAGTTATTGATACCTTCACTTCTAAACATATGATCTCAAATTCTCTTGCACATTTATAAGCTTTAAAGGGACTTTGAAGAGTTGATTAGGAAAGCAACAGTGAGGCATAAGTTACAAGGAGTTACAAGGATTAGGATGTCTGAAAGACTTGTTAATCCATCCGAAGAGACATCGTGTGCTCACTTGTCTCCAGAGGCAGAATTTGCTGTGCATTCACAGTGTCCTAATGATTCTGTCTTAAACTTTGTTTAAACCTTTTCTCCTTTCCACGCTGTTGCTGTTTACAACTTCTGGTAGCAGTTTATTGCCATGTGTCACATATCTTGGATATAAAGAATTTCCCACAATGGGATGTCTTTTAGTCCTTTTCAGTTCTAGTTTCCAAACATTATTTCTTGTAGACTTATTGGTTTTCCATGATGGCTAAGGTAATGATATCTACTTCTTCCTTTCTTTTGGAATTTTACCTTCAGTAAGATAACATCCTGTAATGAATACCATGACAATAATGTACTTTCTGTCTCTTGCCATTTTTCAGCTATTTCTGTTTCTGTTGTTTCCTTTACCCGCCCCGAAAAAAAACAATATTATGCTATGCATCACAAACACATTAATAAGGATCCTTAAATTGAGCACCATATTAATAGAAAAACAGTTATTTACACTTATTTATAACCTTGGGTTACGTGTAAAATGCTACTATCGTCTTTGATAATAGTGATACATTAAAAAATATATATTGACACTTTAGGCACAACTGAATAAATAAGTTGCCTAACACACTTTGTGTCCGTAACTTTTCTATCAAGAAAATTAAGTATATCTTAGTTTTACCAGACCACTGAGCTGATTAACAGCTCTCCTAGGGCTGGCCCGAAGGATAAGATATTTTTACGTGGCTAGGGACCAATTGGTCACCTTATTGTGGGATCCGAACCACTCTATATCGAGGAATGAATTTCTATCACCAGAAATAAATTCCTCTGATTCCGCGTTGGTCAAGTCGGGAATCGAACTTCGGACTACCGGATTGGCAGTCGAGCGCGAAAACCACTCGTCCAACAAGGAACTTTTCTATCAAGAAAGCAACAGATATTTGGTAGAATATAATATAAACAAGTTTCTTACAGAGATAATGCAAAAAAGCACACTCATAAACACAAGATTTACATTATTATTTTTCTTGTCGTGGTTTTAGGGTTCGTTCAGTTGCGAAAACAATTTAATCCAGTACTCAAAGAAGGGAAAGGAAAATGAACGAAAACGTAATGGAACATTGAGTTATTGTGGATTCCGAAGAGTACGAAATCTTATCCGAGAGAGAGAGAGAGAGAGAGAGAGAGAGAGAGAGAGAGAGGGGCTAACTGGAACTTCAAAGAGAATATAAAAGTTACGAGAGTGTGACTGGAGGGAAGTATTCAGGTTGTCAACGACACTGGACCCAAAAATGGATTTCGCTGGAAGCATAACAGAGTCCAGCATTTAGGGAAAATCAAAACAGAACCTTCGCTTCCCGTTTCTCGTCACAGCGACGACGAGAAAGCCAGCATTACAGTTTAAAGGATTGTAAAACGAATGGCTATTCAATGATTAAAGTTTGGACTTGCTTCTTTAAAGGATTGTAAAGCGGATGGCTATCCAATGATTAAAGTTTGGACTTGATTCTTTAAAGGATTGTAAAACGAATGGCTATCCAATGATTAAAGTTTGGACATGATTCTTTAAAGTTTTGTAAAACGAATGGCTATCCAATTATTAAAGTTTGGAATTGATTCAATAGCATTAAATTAATTTGTCATTTTTGAAGAATTAGATTAGTCCAGGTATTTTCGACTTCTCTTGATATGACAATCAGATAAGTGTCTATATAAGGAATATCACACAACGGAAAAGTTTTCCTTTTAAAAGATTGCTTCGGATATCACAAAACATTTGGGGTTAGCACTACTGGTATTTATGCTTGACGTATTCGACCCAACGCATTTTGACTATGATTCTACTTGTTTAAGCTCCAATACACGTAATCTTAAGCTTTTGCAGCATCTCAAAATATCGACTTTTATATCGCAATTCTTTTATAAAAGACAAAAACAAACAATGCATATGCTACTGAGGGGCTGAGTATTTTTAGTCTGGAGAGCTACTGAATGCAAATGAATCACCAGGTATAATCATAGACAATAGTTACAAACGCAAATGAGGGACGCCCAGCTTCAGGTTTCGTAAAATAAATTTGCCTGGGTAGGCAAGGAGAAACACCAGGTTTTGTTTATTAATCGTCAGGGGGGAAAGCTTTTGGAACACTGGAAGTCCTTATTAGATTTACGTAGTTATCCTTCAGACTTTGATTGATCTTACAAAGAGGTACTCTGGAAGTCTTTCTCGCTTCTCCTAAATCCGATTATTGGGAATCTGCCTGATTTGCTTGTGATGCAATTTATACAATGCAGGGTTGGTGATTTTTTAAATTAAAAAATAGTGATTTATTTGATTTTGTTTACTTTTTTATGTATTTATTTATTTTCTTTTGATTTGAGAGATGCTTTTTCAATCCTTTTTCCTTTAAAATTTATTTTATGACAGAATTACTATTGACTTGTCTTTTAGGATTTCAGTTCTTGCCTAAAGTATGTACTTGATTTTTTTTATATCAAAATAAATAGATGCAGCACAGTTAGGCTTAAGTTTTTATTAACCCTCAAACCATATTTCTCATTTTTTTTACTTGAAAAAATAAAAAATAAAAAAATGTAAAAATCATGATTTTTTTCATGAAAATATCAATGATTTAATCACTTGATTAAATCAGTTTGACTTAATGATTGCCATCCTTGATACAATGTTAAGAAATGAAAGGTGTCAAAAAACAGTGGTCATAGGGAAGCAACAGAAACTACTTGAGTGTTCAAGTCTTCATCAATTACTATTCTTTCACTCTTTATGGTAAACCGTAAAGTTCAAATTGTCTTGAATCTCTTTTGCTCGTTTTCACCAAGATGTCTCGATAAACATAGTCATCATGCTTATTTCCGGATATCAATGTCAGGTTCAATATTGTGTGAGGTGTCTTCGCTGTTAGAAATTATTTGTACACGCTTCTTTTCCATGACCCTCTAAGAAACCTGATTATATCGTCAAGCTTTCAGTTAATGGCCAGCTACGGGTACACAAACACTTATTTTCAGGGTACGACGTAATTAAACGCCTATGAGACTCACAAGGAATTTAAACAAGTGAGAATGTAAATCCATTAAATGGCTTTCTCTAGCAATACAGTAACAAAAGGGTAGGGATCAAGAGATTAGACTGGGAGGCTATTAAATGGCCCAAAGGAAACTGTGGGTGGGGTTAGTCTACAAAAGGTATTAAGTTTAAGGACAGATGAAGAGACAGATTAAACGAACATCCAGGATATATGGAAAATTTATACAAGATGCAGTGATGGGAACATGTTGGATGTATCGAAATGCAAAAACATAACTGTCTCCTCGTTGTGTTGTCTTCGTAAAGGTAGTTACCGCGCTGATATGTTCTGCAGTTATAATCACTATTGTTTATACCTAACATCTGATATCACAGACATAGCATACAAACTGCTACGGGTAAGGAGAAAGCTGGCAGACTACAAGGCCTTAAGGCCTTATGTCACACACATTATTACTTTCGTAAATCACTGACAGAGTGATTGGATTGTTGCCACACTTGGAATACCCAACTGCCAGAGAAACATGTTTTGTTCAGTCCTTTTCAAGTATATGAAATGAGTAGCAGATGACAGCCCAGAGTAAGAAAATGATGTATAAAGAGCAATAAATAAATTATTATCATAGATAAATTATTCAGTTTCTCGACTATGTTGCGTATCACTTGAAGAATGTTATACCTTGACATTTATGTATAGCAGACTACCAGAGGAATTAATGGCAATAGTATGCTCATTAAATGAAAGACAGAGCCATAAAAAGAAAGGTCTCTATAAGAGTCGGAATTATTTTCAGGTTTTATGGAAGTGTATGGTGACAATCTATAATTTTATGGAATAGGAGAAAGTGACTTAAATAGCATTTATACTTGAAGGAAATGAAAGCAGAGGGAATTCGGTGGCTATGTTTTCAAGATACGTCTTTATATTTGAACAGCACGTTAAAAAACTGCAAAAGGGAAAGTGACAGTCATATTGGGAAGACATAATTTCAAACGAAAGTTGTATTAATTTTATAAACAAAACAAGTAAAGAGTAGGTGAACGAGTATAATG
>NC_061100.1:109336451-109346451 GCF_015104395.2 Macrobrachium nipponense | reverse complement strand
TATATATATATATATATATATATATATATATATATAAAGTAAACCTCTAAATGCTCAAGATCAATGCAAATATATGGGCATGTCCATTCAAAAACAATTAGGCAACGAAACACGAGATTGAGAGGCTAAGCAAAACTATCTGGGATGAACAAGTAGTTACTGGGTTAACCCGGCAGACCATAAATAGAATATTATGGTTTGTAAAATATAAATTACTATATGGTAAATATAAGTAAAAGTACTATGCTAGCTCAAGAAATGAAGGCCCAAAAGACTGTTATATAATAGGCTTACTTGGTAAATATAATCACATACATGGGTATCAATCGAATATGATTCTCTGATAAATTCCATGGGGAAATTCTGTTAGGACATTATTGTTCAACAATAATTACTGAAATTGAAATCGCAAATGACAAGCACCAAACGAAATTTGCAACGAACCTTCAAATTTTCAGCTATCCTTTCCTAGGTTCCAAATTAAGCCAAATAGTTGTATTGGCAACTAGATGACATCGGTCGGCAAGTTGTTCTTCGTGGAAAATGGTGGTGGCCTAAGGTGGATAATAGGCAGCATTATTCTACTCCCCACCCTCGGTACATGGGCCAGGTCACAAATACATTTTAGCTCTTCATAGTTCCTTTATAATGCACTGCACGAAAGATTGGTATGATCGTAATAACGATCTCAAAGCCGTGCTGTGCTAGGTAGTGGTCACGTCTTCACTGTACCTCTCCTTCCGAGCTACTGCTGCTCCAAGGTATTTTGAGAATGGGGTCGAAGCTGGAAGATAACCAAACTAGGCAGTAACTAGTTACAGGGTTAACGTAATTAACTACCTTCGTTGCTCTTAGCTTGATGCTTGGTATAGTTAAGTAAAAAGAAAATCAATTTACTAAACATTTATTTAAATGATGACGGAAATGCATATATTTACCAAGCAATTACAATAGAAGAACAAGGACACCCAAACAGCAAGATATAACTTCAATAATTAATGCTTATTTTAGAGTATAAGGAAGCAATAAAAGCAAACTACATGAAGAATACAAGACTAACTAATATTATTACGCAAGATAATGAAAATCTCTTCAATTAATAAGTAGGAAAAACTAAGGATAAGCGTAACTTTCCAAACAGAGAGAGAGAGAGAGAGTTTAATTTTGCCCTACGGTTTAATTGGATATATAACACGCGTGTCAGTGCGATTATTTATATATATATATATATATAATATATATATATAATAGATATATATATATATATTATATTAATATATATATAATCTATATATACACTATAATATATATATATATATTATATTATATATAGATATATATATATACATATATATATAATATATATATATATATATACTATATATAATATATATAGTATATATATTTATATATATATATATATATTATTATAGTTATATAAATAATCACACTGACACGCGTGTTATATATCCAATTCAACTCTCTCTCTCTCCTCTCTCTCTCTCTCTCTCTCTCTCTCTCTCTCTCTCATTCTGTACCAGACCATTTCCCTACATTTCTCGGCATTTCCGAAATATTCTTTACACACACACACACACACACACACACACACACACATATATATATATATATATATATATATATATATATATATATATATATATATATATATATATAATATTGTATATGTATCTGTGTGTGTGTGTGTGTGCGTCTATGTATGCATGTATGTATAGACACACACACACACACAATATATATATATATATATATTAGATATATATATATATATATTATATATGTATATATATATATATATACTTATATATAATAAACTGGGTTCTCTTTACTTGATGGTGATTAAGTTTCCAAGTCAAGCTGTCGAAGTTGACAGCTTCATCAACCGTTGATATTAATAGTAAGGTTAAATAACATAATAAACAAGACCAGATCGATAAAATACATGCCTAGAAATACGATAACATAAGAGAAATATAAGTGGAACTTGAGGTTAAAGGTTGGCAAAATGCAAACGAAAATTACATTCAACTCTTGATTTAGAAAATATAGAATAAAAATGTCCATTCACTTCTGCTTGTTGCGTGCCTTCGGAGAAACAAACTTATACTGTGGTTTACTATGCTCACAAGCTGTTGTTGACGTTGTTATTTTAAGAAAAAGATTATAACACCCAAGCCGAACATGGAATCGGTACCGGGTGTAGAATTGCATGTATGTTCAGTGGCCATAACTACGAACTGAGTTTTTTTCTTTATTTTAATTTGTCTGCAGGGCTAGAAGTCTGATATTATTTGGAAAACCTTATTTTAATTATTAAGTTGACGTGAACTATATTATTATCTTCTTCCCTTAACATCAGGTTAGAGTATAATTAAAACTTTCTCTTCCTTCGTGGCCTATGAAAAGGACAAAACGTACTGAAGACTCATTGGTTATCGAACAAAGGTTAAATTATCCTTCGCGTTGCCAATTTTAGCCACTGCTGTTAGAGATAGCACACTGAGAGAGATATAAATGCCTACCCTTCTTAATGGAACCAGATCCTGGAATAAGAAGGATATTGTTCCTTCGTGTTGCTGGTTAGATGGGGGAGGTAAATTGCAAGAGGTGCATTGCAATAAGCCCTTGTTTTGGCACGAATGAGTTTCATGAGAGGACTGGTACGAAGTCTTCGTTCCTGAAGGGTTCTTGAAGGCTTGAGCATTAATTCTCTTTTTTTGGGCAGTCAAAAATAATACTGTGATTAAAATTCCCTGGCACTTGTCCAGGGATGTCGTATACTAGCATGGTAACATTTAAAAACCAAAATTTTATTTTCGGAAGAAATTGCAACGATTATGATCATCGATGACGTAAATCTAAGATTGTCAAAAAGTAGACAAAAAAATCCTTGAAAATATTAATTTAAAACTTTTTAGTAGCCCGGGAAAGTTACCAATATTCCTCGGTGTCAGAAGCATAAAATTCAGTAGCTTTCTTATCTATTTTTTTTAGATACTACCAAAGCCAAAGACTTCAGCCACCGAGCAGTAAAATATATTTCCACTCGAACAAGAGAGAGAGAGAGAGAGAGAGAGAGAGAGAGAGAGAGAGAGAGAGAGAGAGAGAGAATGTGTGCACATTCAACCAAATAATGAACTGAATAAAGAGCTATCGTCCAATATGAAAGATCTCTGTATAAAGAGATTAAGATTTCAGTTAATGTTAACCAACGTTTTTGTAACGTTTTATGAAGAGAAATATCATCTATTCGCGAAAACCAGGACTAGGAAAATGAGCGGAGTAATTCGACTGAATGACAGTAGTAAATGAAGATATGTGCATTCCCTTTGATCGAATAAAAGGGTACCTTTACCAGTAAATTTTCATTGTGGAGTGCTTTTATTTCTTTTATTTCTCCTGATGGCCGTATTAAATTTTATTGTCGCGTGTTTATTTCTCTTAATATTCTTAGTTTTGCGGTTTTGCGTGCGAATACGGAATGAACGGAAAAGCGAGGGAATTTTCTATTGCAAAAGTTCAGAGAAATTCCGTAACAATTTTTGTAGAATTGCTGTACTGTTCCCGATTTGCTAAAAGTCCCCTTTATGTCCCCTTGCATCCCTTTCCGTGTTCAGCCATCTCTCTCTCTCTCTCTCTCTCTCTCTCTCTCTCTCTCTCTCTCTCTCTCCTGATTGATATTTGATAAAACAAAGCTAGAAATCCTTTGAAAATCGACTTCAAAAATGATTACGTAAGGCAATATGAATATGAGAGAGAAAAGGCTTAAACCCCCACGTAAATGCACTACAAATTATTCATTTTCCACCCAAAACAAATATTTTCCATCAACTTCTTAAGGTCTCAAATTGATGGCAAAAATATAAATCTGGGTCTAGTGAACTTTATTTTCGAAATTCAAGAAAATAACCTCGATCGTTTAGTCTGAATTCTCTTCTTTTCTGTAAGTGTTATTATGAGACCAAATGCATAGAGTGATGAAGATATGATATTATAATTTTATATTTGAGATTGTTGTATCATTTCCCTGTTTAAGGAATGAAAGAGAGAGAGAGAGAGAGAGAGAGAGAGAGAGAGAGAGAGAGAGAGAGAGACTGTAATGTAAACATTTGGGGTTCTACGTACTTAAATCAGTATTCCAACGTATTCCTGAATCATTCCCCTTGAAAAGATGTGGGGAGCGTACCCAAGAGAAGTAAACACGACGGCGAAACATATGTTAGAGATGAACAGCTTGAAGTTCAAACGGGAGATTGCCAGATTACCCTGTAGGCAAGAGCGGCAAAACTGAAATATTAAAAGAATGCTAATGGAAACAGGGAGAGCAATTCGGTGATGAAAGGTGTACATATATATATATATATGATGACGCCAACAAGCGGAATTACATGGGCAGCAGCAGTTACAGATGGGAGATTGAATGAAAAAATAATCTTGTGACTAAGATCTACTATAATGAAGGTATTGATACCTTCACTTCTAAAACTACTGAAAATAGAAAATCACACTAAACATATGTTCTCAAATTCTCTTGCACATTTATAAGCTTTCAAGGGACTTTGAAGAGTTGATTAGGAAAGCAACAGTGAGGCATAAGTTACAAGGAGTTAAAAGGATTAGGATGTCTGAAAGACTTGTTAGTTCATCTGAGGAGACATCGTGTGCTCACTTGTCTCCAGGAACAGGTTTTGCTGTGCATTCACAGTGTCCTAATGATTCTGTCTAACTTTCTTTTAAACTTTTCCACGCTGTTGCTGTTTAAAACTTCTGGTAGCAGTTTATTCCATGTGTCACATAACTTTTATCTAAAGACTTTCCCACAATGGGATATGTTTTATCTTTTCAGTTCTAGTTTTCAAACATTATTTCTTGTAGACTTATTGGTTTTCCATGATGGCTAAGGTAATGATGTCTACCTCTTCGTTTCTTTTGGAATTTTACCTTCAATAACATAACATCCTGTAATGAATACCATGACAATAATGTACTTTCTGATTCTTTCCATGTTTCAGCTATTTCTGTTTCTGTTGTTTTCTTTACCACCCCCACCCCCCGCGAAAAAAAACCAATATTATGCTATGCATCACATACACATTAATAAGGATCCTTAAATTGAGCACCGAATGAATAGAAAAAGTTATTTATACTCATTTATAACCTGGAAATGTTTGTAATAAGTATTACAAGAACTTGGGTTACGTGTATAATGCTACTATCGTATTTGATAATTGTGATCCATTAAGAAACATAATCTTATATCTTTGGAAAAACTCTGAGATATTTATTGACACTTTAGGCACAACGGAATAAATAAGTTGCCTATCACACTTTGTGTCCGTAACTTTTCTATCAAGAAAATTAGGTATATCTTAGTTTTACCAAACCACTGAGCTGATTAACAGCTCTCCTAGGGCTGGCCCGAAGGATTAGATATTTTTATGTGGCTAGGGACCAATTGGTCACCTAGAAACGGGACCTACAGTTTATTGTGGGATCCGAACCACTCTATATCGAGGAATGAATTTCTATCACCAGAAATAAATTCCTCTAATTCCGCGTTGGCCAAACCGGGAATCGAACTTCGGACTACCGGATTGGCAGTTGAGCGCGAAAACCACTCGTCCAGCAAGGAACTTTTCTATCAAGCAAGCAACAGATATTTGGTAGAACATAATATATACAAGCTTCTTATAGAGATAATGCAAAAAAAGCGTTCTCATAAACACAAGATTTACATTATTATTTTTCCCGTCGTGGTTTTAGGGTTCGTTCAGTTGCGGAAACAATTCAATCCAGTACTCAAAGAAGGGAAAGGAAAATGAACGAAAACGTAATGGAACATTGAGTTATTGTGGATTCCGAAGAGTACAAAATCTTATCCTTGTACGTCTAAGAGAGAGAGAGAGAGAGAGAGAGAGAGAGAGAGAGAGAGAGAGAGAGGCTAACTAGAACTTCAAAGAGAATATAACAGTTACGAGAGTGTGACCGGAGGGAAGTGTTCAGGTTGTCAACGACACTGGACCCAAAAATGGATTTAGCTGGAAGCATAACTGAGTCCAGCATTTAGGGAAATTCAAAACAGAACCCTCGTTTCCCGTTTCTCGTCACAGCGACGACGAGGAAGCGAGCATTATAGTTTAAAGGATTGTAAAACGAATGGCTCTTCAATGGTTGAAGTTTGGACTTGATTCTTTAAAGGATTGTAAAGCGGATGGCTATCCAATGATTAAAGTTTGGACTTGATTCTTTAAAGGATTGTCAAACGAATGGCTATCCAATGATTAAAGTTTGGACTTGATTCTTTAAAGGATTGTCAAACGAATGGCTATCCAATTATTAAAGTTTGGAATTAATTCAATAGCATTGAATTAATTTGTTATTTTTGAAGAATTAGAGTAGTCCAGGTATTTTCGACTTCTCTCGATATGACAATCAGAGAAGTGTCTAAATAAGGAATATTACAAAACGGAAAAGTTTTCCTTTTAAAAGATTGCTTCGGGAATCACAAAACGTTTGAGGTTAGAACTACTGTTGTTTATGCTTGACGTATTCGACCCAACGCATTTTGACTATGATTCTACTTGTGTAAGCTCCAATAGACGTAATCTTAAGCGTTTGCAGCATCTCAAAATATCAACATTTATATCGTTCCTTTTCTTCTGCAGGAGTAAATTTGACGGTCTACTTCATGGTTTCACTATTCTTTTATAAAAGACAAAAACAAACAACGCATATGGTACAATGAGGCTGGGCATTTTTAGTCTGAAGAGCTACTGAATGCAAATGAATCACCAGGTATAATCATAGACAATATATTACAAACGCAAATGAGGGACGCCCATCTTCAGGTTTCGTAGAATAAATTTGCCTGGCTAGGCAAGAAGAAACACCAGGTTTTGTTCGTTAATCTAAATGCAGACGACTTAGATCTCACTGCAGCCCCGACTCGTCAGAGAGGAAAGCTTTTTGAACACTGGAAGTCCTTATTAGATTTACGTAGTTATCCTTCAGACTTTGATTGGTCTTACAAAGAGGTACTCTGGAAGTCTTTCTCGCTTCTCCTAAATCCGATTATTTGGAATCTGCCTGATTTGCTTGTGATGCAATTTATACAATGCAGGGTTGGTGATTTTTCAAATTAAAGAATAGTGATTTATTTGATTTTTTTTTACTTTTTTATTTATTTATTTATTTGCTTTTGATTTGAGAGATGTTTTTTCAATCCCTTTTCCCTTAAAATTTATTTTATGACAGAATTACTACTGATCTATCTTTTAGGTTTTCAATTCTTTCCTAAGGTATGTACTTGAATTTTCTTTATATCAAGATAAATAGATGCAGTACAGTTAGGCTTAAGTTTTTATTAACCCTCAAACCATATTTTTAAATTTGTTTGCTTAAAGAAATAATAAATAAAAAAATGTAAAAATCATGATTTTTTACAAGAAAATATCAATTATTTAATCACTTGATTAAATCAGTTTGACTTAATCATTGCCATACTTGATACAATGTTTAGAAATGAAAGGTGTAAAAAAACTGCGGTCTTAGGGAAGCAACTGAAACTACTTGAGTGTTCAAGTCTTCATCAATTATTATTTTTTCACTCTTTATGGTAAATCGTAAAGTTCAAATTGTCTTGAATCTCTTTTGCTCGTTTTCACCAAGATGTCTCGATAAACATAGTCATCATGCTTATTGTGTCAGGTGTCTTCGCTGTTAGAAATTATTTATACAAGCTTCTTTTCCATGACCCTCTAAGAAACCTGATTATATCGTCAAGTTTTCAGGTAATGGCCAATGATTACTTTTATAAAGATGGCCAACTATGGGTACACAAACTCTTATTTTCAGGGTACGCCGTAATTAAACGCCGATGAGACTCACAAGGAATTTAAACAAGTGAGAATGTAATTCCATTAAATGGCTTTCTCTAGCAATAAAGTAACAAAAGGGTAGGGATCAAGAGATTAGACTGGGAGGGTATTAAAAGGCCCAAAGGAAACTGTGGGTGGGGTTAATCTACAAAAGGAATTAAGTTTAAGGACAGATGAAGAGACAGATTAAACGAACATCCAGGATATATGGAAAATCAATACAAGATGCAGTGATGGGAACATGTTGGATGTAACGAAATGCAAAAACATAACTGTCTCCTCGTTATGTTGTCTTCGTACAGGTAGTTACCGCGCTGATATGTTCTGCAGTTATAATCACTATTGTTTATACCTAACATCTGATATCACAGACATAGCATACAAACTGCTACGGATAAGGAGAAAGCTGGCAGACTGCAAGGCCTTAAGGCCTTATGTCACACACATTATTACTTTCGTAAATCACTGACAGAGTGATTGGATTGTTGCCACACTTGTGAATACCCAACTGCCAGAGAAACATGTTTTGTTCAGTCCTTTTCAAGTATATGAAATGAGTAGCAGGTGACAGCGCAGAGTAAGAAAATGACGTATAAAGAGCAATAAATAAATGATTATCATAGATAAATTATTCAGTTTCTCGACTGTGTTGCGTATCACTTGAAGAATGTTATACTTGACATTTATCTGTAGCAGACTACCAGAGGAATTAATGGCAATAGTATGCTCATTAAATGAAAGACAGAGCCATAAAAAGAAAGGTCTTTATAAGAGTCGGAATTATTTTCAGGTTCTATGGAAGTGTATGGTGACAATTTATAATTTTATGGAATAGGAGAAAGTGACTTAAATAGCATTTATACATGAAGGAAATGAAAGCAGAGGGAATTCGGTAGCTATGTTTTCAAGATACGTCTTTATATTTGAACAGCTCATAAAAAAATTACAAAAGGGAATATGACAATCATATTAGGAAGACATAATTTCAAATGGTAATTATCTTAATTTTATAAGCAAAACAAGTAAAGATTAGGTGAACGAGTATAATGCTCAGTCAGTACTGGGGGAAGAAAAAGGTGGATGGCTGTGTATCGGTTTTATTATTTCATAGAATGAAATATAAGAATGAAATATAAGTTTGAGAGTAGTATTTGGAGAATAGTATACTCAGAGATATTCTACAAGGAAGACTGTTGATAAATAGGCACAACTAATATAAAAAAAAAATGGAACAGATTAAGAATATACTTAGAGTTGGGTATATACTGGATGCTGTAAGATATGATCCGTCTGTCGGTTGCTTCTTTGTTTGCTAGATAGCGAGGTACTGAACAGAGGTGACGGTCAAAGAAACATAGATGATACGATGCCAATCAGAGAGAGAGAGAGAGAGAGAGAGAGAGAGAGAATGCTAGTATCATGGACATTCATTCTTATAAAGTGTCACGGCTCTTAAAAAAGAAAGAAAAAAATAAGCGAATGTGCAAGGAATGTCAATCAGGTATTTATTAAGCGAGAGTTATGTGAGAAATTTCAGAGATCAGGACCGAAAATATTTCTGAAGGATGTGGAAATTGGAGACGCTGTAAGATAGAGAGAGAGAGAGAGAGAGAGAGAGAGAGAGAGAGAGAGAGAGAGAGAGAGAGGTGAATATAAGTTTCACAGGAAAATAATGCAGATCTGGCGGAGATATTCAAAGGCAAAAGCTTTTTTTTTTTAATGAATAGTGAATGATATCGTACTGCCACTATGATACATTCCATAAGAGATAAATTAATACGTGACGTGAATCTTCAAGAAAAATAAATAAATAAATAAAATAAAAAATTAAAAACGGCTGCAGTACAATGTATCTAAGTGGATAATTGGCTTCCATTCATGACTATAACTTTTAGGTAAAACGTCTGTTACTGGAAACTCGTAATGCGATTATAAATCCCAGAACAATTCTCAGTTTATGAAAAGCAATTAACATTAAAGCCATCATGAAATCAAGTAGGAAAGTCAGCTCCATTTTGAAATTTTGTAGTGGTTGTAAACATAAGAATGCGCCAGAAGCATCGAGAGAATGGATAAAGTTATTGAGAAATAAGATAAAAGAA
>NC_061100.1:109321451-109331451 GCF_015104395.2 Macrobrachium nipponense | reverse complement strand
ATGGGCGTGTTGATGCTCACTTAGGTCATATTTAAAAAGATATTGGATTTCATTTCTAATTTCTCTGTCATTTCATGTACTTGAAAGTCGTATTTAGCTAAAATCTAAGTATGTAACCGTCCTAAGATTCTCTCTCTCTCTCTCTTCTCTCTCTCTTCTCTCTCTCTCTCTCTCTCTCTCTCTCTCTCTCTCGGCAAATTCAGTTAGCATACTCCTAAAACGACAAGATTAGGGTAACTATCCCCAAGTTATTTCATTCTTAATTCTGAAACGTTAAGATAAATATAATTATAACTTTTATTATATTCAGGGTTCTAGGTATATTTTCTTCGAATATTAACGAATTTCATAAAAAAAATTGTGCCTGTGTGTGTTTGTGTGCGGGGATATGACTGTACTTTATTGACATTTCTTACAGGATTACACATTCGCCATACTTCAAACTTGCAGTCGTTTTCGCTTTTTCTCTTCCTAAATTTATTCCTATCACATCTCTGCTGATATGCCTCTCTTGTCTTATTTTCCCCCTCTTTTCCTTTTTCCTTTTCATCATGTCCCTTTCAAAGAGTAGTTCATCGTGAAATGCATACTTTATAGATGATGTTCCTCTGATAATTAAATATTACATTAAAACAAAAATGAAAAAGTTAATTTCATACAATCATATTAGAACATACAATATTAAATATTCACTCATTGCCAACTTTAAATAATCGTTTAGAAAAGGTGGGAGAAGCTGATGTAAATCTCCAATTGAGTGGAGACTGAACACAGTTTTAATTAGTCTCTCTAACTCATCCCTCACCTATTATGAATCCAACGTTTTTCTGGCTCAGCTGAATTTCAAAAGCGGGTAGGCAAGAAGCTACAAATGGAGATATCGGTAACAATTGAAGCAACAACAGAAGAACTCGCTTTTACTCTTCAATAACGTTTACTCTTACGGGAGAACATATTCGTTTTCACTGAAGGTTTGCATGAAATAAATTTGAAATAAAATTCTGCAAACAATTCGTCTCAGAGAGCCTGTTGAATAGACTCTTCCACCCCACCCCCTCCCCCTTTGTTTTACTCCAGTAAACGATTTTAATTATTGATCTGCTTTCAGTACTTCCTTCGAATGAAAGCATCGAGTAAAGAATATTTCGGAAATACCGAGAAATGTAGGGAAATGGTCTGGTACATAATGAGAGAGAGAGAGAGAGAGAGAGAGAGAGGGAGAGAGAGAGAGAGAGAGAGAGAGAGAGAGAGAGAGAGAGATTTCGTTTAATTTCCCCTTCGGTTGAATTGTATAACACGCTTGTCAGTGTGAATAATATATATATATATATATATATATATATATATATATATATATATATATATATATATATATATATATATATATATGTATGTATCTATGTATGTATGTATAGACACACACACACACACACACACACACACACACACATATATATATATATATATATATATATATATATATATATATATATATATACTATATATATATATATATATATCTAATAAAAGGAGCCCATAAAAACACAAAATGTAGAGAGAAAAGTACTATATTTCAGAGACTGCTGTCTCTCTCTTCAGGTATATACCTGAAGAGAGAGACAGCAGTCTCTGAAATATAGTACTTTTTTCTCTACATTTTGGTGTTTTTTATGGGCTCCTTTTATTAGATGGAATTCTGTTGTTACAGAACATTTTTACCAGTCATATATATATATATATATATATATATATATATATATATATATATATATATATATATATATATATATATATGTATATATATATATATATATATATATATATATATATATATATATATATATATATATATGTCAGATGAAAGAGGGGCTATTATTAATATGTTTAAAATGCCAATGTGATGTGCTATGTAATGTTAAGTGAAGTCACATATCACTTCTTGCTTGGAGACAGGCTGAGCTGTAGGGGCAGCTTACATGAGAAAGGAATTTGAATACGCAAGCAGTTTAACTGGGAGATCATTCACCCGGTCGTGAGGCATGTACATTCGTTTGTACGGGTGTTACAGGCCTAATAGTCCAAGGCACTTGCAAAAGTCACATTCTTTTAGGTGAACACTAAGAGGTGAGGTGTTACAGGCCGAGTGTCGGGAGAGAACGCCCCATCATAAAGGTAGGACATATTTTGTAAAAACTTAGAAAACCGTTACCTTTGAAAAAGAGAGAGAAGTGTGAAATACTCTCTTTACGTGAATACTTTGAAAAGAGTGATGTGTGTGATATATCTTTTATCCATTATTATCTTTATTACAGATGGATCCTATTCCATGGCTAATTTAGAGACGGGAACCTCTAACCTGACTAATACGATGAACTTATTGATATTTTGGGTCTGGGAGTGAATTCTTAGTCAGGAGGGTAGAATGTTAACTTACTGGTTTCTTTATGGGCAGTTTCAGGCTTTCTGCCATTATGACTTGTTGATCATTTTGTATTATTTTATAATCAACTGCTTTGGGTAATAAATAGTATATTTTTGTACTTACGAGATCATAATAGCCTAATGACATGATTGCAGACAGAGGGCACCATTGACAACAGGTAAGAGTTTCCAGTTTGTGTAGTTTAGTGAAGGGGGGGGGGAGAGTAACAGTGGTGGCAGGTGGTTTAAGAGGCTTTTTATATATTTTATTAGCTGTAGGTACGCTCTGAAGAGACGGGTGACCAGTTAGATAGAGGGGGGTCTTTTCTTTTTTTGATAGGAAAAAGTGGTTATTAATCATGTCACAGGCAACTCGGGGCTCTTTTTGCTGATTCAATTAGGCGGACAGAGGGAAGATGTTCATCTCTCGAGCTAAGTCATTACCAACTTCTTGGGGTTCTAGAATAATGGTGTTTTAAAACGTGAAGATGAAAAGTTTAATTTTCGACATATTGAAGTTTTTCGCTGTTCACGCATATTTGGGGTGTGTATATGAATTCGGTTTCCGATTGTATGAAGATGTGAGTGTACTTTCGAGTTTTCTTTCTTATTTTCTTCTTTTTATCTTTTATATTTTTTTTTACCTTTTAGTTGTTGTTCATGTTCCTTGTGTTTGTTTGTGGCGAATTTACTTGAGCGGAGATTTTGTTGCGAGTCACGCCAGAGAGAGAGAGAGAGAGAGAGAGAGAGAGAGAAGAGAGAGAGAGAACTGGGAACTAGCACAGTTGCCGGGGCGAATTGATTGGTAAGCATTTTGCATTCTTTTTTCCTTTTCTATCCCCTCCCTATTTTTTTTTTTTTTATTGTTACTTTCGTGGAATTATTATTTTTGATATACTGGGCATGGGGCACGTTTGCCTTTTGTCATCCATTATTGGGGGAAAATTTGTGTTAATTTTTCTTGACTGGGTTTGGTGTATATAAATACATTGATGTTATTGATGTCGGGGAAGCTTATAGAACAAAATAGCTTTCGGAAACAGGGAAAAATGGCGGACACCAAAAACACTACGATGCTACTACATCACATAACTAACATTAGTGCAGGCGTGAGTCCATTCAGAGGGATTGTAGATGGCGTACTATCACAACCTGTAAATATCTTTATTGAAGGAGTTAATAATTATTTAGCAGGAAAGAATATAGTAGACGATGTAGAGGCATTTAGAGAGGCAAAAGCTGTGCTAGATTTCAATAAGGGAGACCTCTCCCACTGTTCCAGGAGTTTCCAATTTACAAAATGTTATACCTGGACGGACTTGCAAGCATTTTTGAAAACAGCGTATGGCTCAAAGGAACACGGAGATATGGTGAGGGACCTTCGGGGTCTTTATAAACATCGGAAGGACACTAATAGCCTTGTAGAACATAGTTCAAAACTGTTTGACGCAGTGGCGGATTTGGTAGGAAAATAGAAAACATCTAAATGGGTTACAGGGGATAATCTCTCTCTAAATAATATTCATAAACTGATCTATTTTTCCCTGCTCTTCCACGAGGTACCGGATGCGATAGTGGATAGCTTTGATGAAAAGATTGAACCTACTCCAGACGAAGAATTACTTTATACCCAAATAGATAAACACAGGTCTAAATGTCCCACTGTAGATGGCACAATTTTTAACGGGAGAGGCCCGAGGGATAGAGTACATACTTATATATAATAAACTGGGTTCTCTTTACTTGATGGTGATTAACTTGCCAAGTCAAGCTTTCGAAGTTGACAGCTCCATCAACCGTTGATATTAATAGTAAGGGTACATAACGTAATAAAACCAGATCGATAAAATACATGCCTAGAAATACGATAACATAAGAGGAATATAAGTGGAACTTGAGGTTAAAGGTTAGCAAAATGCAAATGAAAATTGTATTCAACGTTGATTTGGCAAATATAGAATAAAATTGACTATTCACTTCTGCTTGTTACATGCCTTCGGAGAAACAAACTTATACTGTGGTTTACTATGCCCATAAGCTGTTATGGACGTTGTTATTTAAAAAAAAAATGATAAAACCCAAGCCAAACATGGAATAGGTACCGGGTGCAGAATTGCATGTATGTTCAGTGGCCATAACTACGAAATGAGTTTTTTTCTTTATTTTATTTTGTCTACAGGTTTAGAAGTCTTTATCAATAATTGAAAATTCTTATATTAATTATTAAGTTGACGTGAACTATATTATTATCTTCTTCCCTTAATATCAGGTTAGAGTATAATTAAAACCTTCTCTTCCTTCGTGGCCTATGAAAAGGACAAAATGTACTGAAGACTCATTGGTTCTCGAACAAAGGATAAATTATCCTTCGCTTGCCAATCTTGGCCACTGCTGTTAGAGATAGCACACTGAGAGAGATATGAATGCCCACCCTTCTTAATGGAACTAGATCCTGGAATAAGAAGGATATTGTTCCTTCGTGTTGCTTGTTAGATGGGGGAGGTGCATTGCAATAAGCCCTTGTTTTGGCACGAATGAGTTTCATGACAGGACTGGCACGAAGTCTTCGTTCCTGAAGGGTTCTTGAAGGCTTGAGCATTAATTCCCTTTTTTTAGGCAGTCAAAGATAATGCCGTGATTACTATAGTATCTAAAAATTCCTTGGCACTTGTCCAGGGATGTCGTATACTAGCATGGTAACATTTAAAAACCAAAATTTTATTCCTGGAAGAAACTACAACGATTATGATCACCGATGACGTAAATCTAAGGTTGTCAAAAAGTAGAAAAAAAAAATCCTTGAAAATATTTATTTAAAACTTTCTAGTAGCCCGGGAAAGTTACCAATAATCCTCGGTGTTAGAAGCATAAAATTCAGTAGCTTTTTTTTTTCTTTTTTTTTTTTGATACTACCAAAGGCAAAGCCATCAGCCACCGAGCAGTAAAAGATATTTCCACTCGAACGACAGAGAGAGAGAGAGAGAGAGAGAGAGAGAGAATGTATGCACATTCAACCTAATAATGAACTGAACAAAGAGTAATCGTCCAATATGAAATATATCTCTGTATAAAGAGAATAAGATTTCAGTAAATGTTAACCAACGTTTTTGTTACGTTTTATGAGGAGAAATATCATCTATTCGCGAAAACCAGGACTAGGAAAATGAGCGGAGTAATTCGACTGAATGACAGTAGTAAAGGTAGATATGTGCATTCCCTTTGATCGAATAAAAGGGTACCTTTACCAGTAAATTTTCATTGTGAAGTGCGTTTATTTCTTTTATTTCTCCTGATGGCCGTATTAAATTTTATTGTCACGTATTTATTTCTCTTAATATTCTTAGTTTTGTGGTTTTGCGTGCGAATACGGAATGAACGGAATATTGAGGGAATTTTCTATCTCAAAAGTTCAGAGAAATTCCGTAATAATTTTTGTAGAATTGCTGTACTGTTCCCGATTTGTTAAAAGTCCCCTTTATGTCCCCTTTCATCCCTTTCCGTGTTTAGCCATCTCTCTCTCTCTCTCTCTCTCTCTCTCTCTCTCTCTCTCTCTCTCTCTCTCTCTCTCTCTCCTGATTGATATTTGATAAAACAAAGTTAGAAATCCTTTGAAAATCGACATCAAAAATGATTACATACAAGCAATATGAATATGAGAGAGAAAAGGCTTAAACCTCCACGTAAATGCACTACAAATCATTCACTTTCCGCCCAAAACAAATAATTTTCATCAACTTAAGGTCTCAAATTGATGGCAAAAATATAAATCTGGGTCTAGTGAACTTTATTTTCGAAATTCAAGAAAATAACCTCGATCGTTTAGTCTGAATTCTCTTCTTTTCTGTAAGTGTTATTATGAGACCAAATGCATAAAGTGATGAAGATATGATATTATTTTTTATATTTGAGATTGTTGTATTGTTGTATCATTTCCCTGTTTAAGGAATGAAAGAGAGAGAGAGAGAGAGAGAGAGAGAGAGAGAGAGAGAGAGAGAGAGAGAGAGAGAGAGAGACTGTAATGTAAACATTTGGGGTTCTACGTACTTAAATCAGTATTCCAACGTATTCCTGAATCATTCCCCTTGAAAAGATGTGGAGAGCGTACCCAAGAGAAGTAAACACGACGGCGAAACCTATGTTAGAGATGAACAGCTTGAAGTTCAAACGGGAGATTGCCAGATTACCCTGTAGGCAAGAGCGGCAAAACTGAAATATTAAAAGATGCTAATGGAAACAGGGAGAGCAATTCGGTGATGAAAGGTGTATATATATGATGACGCCAACAAGCGGAATTACATGGGCAGCAGCGGTTACAGATGGGAGATTGTATGGAAAAATAATCATGGGACTAGGGTCTACTATTATGAAGTTATTGATACCTTCACTTCTAAAACTACTGAAAATAGAAAATCACACTAAACATATGATCTCAAATTCTCTTGCACATTTATAAGCTTTCAAGGGAACTTTGAAGAGTTGATTAGGGAAGCAACAGTGAGGCATAAGTTCCAAGGAGTTACAAGGATTAGGATGTCTCAAAGACTTGTTAGTCCATCCGAGGAGACATCGTGTGCTCACTTGTCTCCAGGAGCACGTTTTGCTGTGCATTCACAGTCCTAATGATTCTGTCTATTAAACCCTTCCACGCTGTTGCTGTTTACAACTTCTGGTAGCAGTTTATTCCATGTGTCACATATCTTGTATCTAAAGAAGTTCCCACAGTGGGATGTGTTTTATCTTTTCAGTTCAAGTTTCCAAACATTATTTCTTGTAGACTTATTGGTTTTCCATGATGGCTAAGGTAATGATATCTACTTCTTCCTTTCTTTTGGAATTTTACCTTCAATAACATAACATCCTGTAATGAATACCATGACAATAATGTAATCTCTGTCTCTTGCCATGTTTCAGCTATTTCTGTTTCTGTTGTATTCTTTACCCGCCCCCCCCCCCCCCCGCGCGCGCGAAAAAAAAACAATATTATGCTATGCATCACATACACTTTAATAAGGATCCTTAAATTGAGCACCATATGAATAGAAAAACAGTTATTTACACTTATTTATAACCTTGGGTTACGTGTAAAATGCTACTATCGTCTTTGATAATAGTGATCCATTAAAAAAGGGAATGGGACAACTGGTCGCGACCGACTGGCCATGGCCCAACTGGCCATGGCCGACTGGCCGCAGCCCAACTGGCCGCAGGGGCCGACTAGCCGCAGCCCAACTGGCCATAGACGAAGAGATGAGAGAAAAAAAATTATTTCTGTCTATCTGTCTGTCTCTGTCTCTCTCTCTCTCTCTCACACAGAAAATATTTAGATACAGTAAATCTAAAAGACGAAGAGTATCTGAGAGGAATTGCTCATAACTTCTCTTAAGATATATAGTTATGTAGCTGCTATTTCAAGCAGTTTTTATATTCCAATAATTCAACTTTTTAATGAAATTTAACTTTTTTTATCTTTAATTATCTTTTATTTTCTTTTTATGTAACTTCTATGTAATTCAGCTGTGTAATAAAATTTACATTTTAAGTATTATTCTTTTCTTAGAGAAAACCTCTTTTCAAAAATGATATGCATACATGAAATAAATAGTTTATAACCATTAACAATAATTACAAAGTTCAACAATGTATTTAAAACAGGAAACAGTCCAATTGGCAAAGTATCAAGCTCTCATTTAAAAAATGAAAATAGTTTACAACCATTAATAACAATAAAAACCAGTTTTATTCGAAAGAGTTTATAACCAATAACAACAATCACAAAAATCAAAAGGGTATTTAAAAAAAATAGATAAATAAATAAACACTAGTTTCCTTCAAAAGATAAAAAAAAAATCTCTCTCTCTCTCTCTCTCTTACCGCTGCGGCCAGTCGGCTGCGGCCAGTCGTCCCCAGCGGCCAGTTGAGCTGCGGCCAGTCAGCCACGGCCAGCTGGACCACGGCCAGTCGGCCGTGGCCAGTTGTCCTAGACCCATTAAAAAATACATATTGACACATTTAGGCACAACTGAATAAATAAGTTGCTTATCACACTTTGTGTCCGTAACTTTTCTATCAAGAAAATTAGGTATATCTTAGTTTTACCAGACCACTGAGCTGATTAACAGCTCTCCTAGAGCTGGCCCAGAGGATTAGATATTTTTACGTGGCTAGGGACCAATTGGTCACCTAAAATCGGGACGTACAGCTTATTGTGGGATCCGAACCAATCTATATCGAGGAATGAATTTCTATCACCAGAAGTAAATTCCTCTGATTCCGCATTGGCCAAGTCGGGAATCAAACTTCGACTACCGGATTGGCAGTCGAGCGCGAAAACCACTCGTCCAGCAAGGAACTTTTCTATCAAGAAAGCAACAGATATTTGGTATAACCTAATATAAATATGTTTCTTACAGAGATAATGCAAAAAAGCACGCTCATAAACACAAGATTTACATTATTATTTTTCTTGTCGTTGTTTTAGGGTTCGTTCAGTTGCGGAAACAATTTAATCCAGTACTCAAAGAAGGGAAAGGAAAATGAACGAAAACATAATGGAACATTGAGATATTGTGGATTCCGAAGTGTACGAAATCTTATCCTTGTACGTCTGAAAGAGAGAGAGAGAGAGAGAGAGAGAGAGAGAGAGAGAGAGAGCGAGAGAGAGAGAGAGAGAGAGAGAGAAGCTAACTGGAACTTCAAAGAGAATATAACAGTTACGAGAGTGTGACCGGAGGGAAGTGTTCAGGTTGTCATCGACACTGGACCCAAAAATGGATTTCGCTGGAAGCATAACCGAGTCCAGCATTTAGGGAAAATCAAAACAGAACCCTCGCTTCCCGTTTCTCGTCACAGCGACGACGACAAAGCGAGCATTACATTTTAAAGGATTGTAAAACGAATGGCTATTCAATGATTAAAGTTTGGACTTGCTTTTTTAAAGGATTGTAAAGCGGATGGCTATCCAATGATTAAAGTTTGGACTTGATTCTTAAAAGGATTGTAAAACGAAGGCTATCCAATGATTAAAGTTTGGACTTGATTTTTTAAAGTTTTGTAAAATGAATGGCTATCCAATTATTAAAGTTTGGGATTGATTCAATAGTATTGATTTAATTTGTTATTTTTGAAGAATTAGATTAGTCCAGCTATTTTCGACTTCTCTTGATATGACAATCAGAGAAGTGTTTAAATAAGGAATATCACACAACGGAAAAGTTTTCCTTTTAAAAGATTGCTTCGTATATCACAAAACATTTCGGGTTAGCACTACTGGTGTTTATGCTTGACGTATTCGACCCAACGCACCCATGGCATTTTGACTATGATTCTACTTGTGTAAGCTCCAATAGACGTAATCTTAAGCGTTTGCAGCATCTCAAAATATCGACATTTATATCGCAATTCTTTTTATTAAAGACAAAAACAAACAATGCATATGCTACTGTGGGGCTGGGCATATTTTGTCTGGAGAGCTACTGAATGCAAATGAATCACCAGGTATAATCATAGACAATATGTTACAAACTCAAATGAGGGACTCCCAGCTTCAGGATTCGTTGAATAAATTTTCCTGGGTAGGCAT
>NC_061100.1:109291451-109316451 GCF_015104395.2 Macrobrachium nipponense | reverse complement strand
AATTATATTATCTATATATATATATAATATTATAATATAATATTATTATATATAATTTCTATATATATAGTATCTATATATAATATCTATCTATACCTATATATATATATCATATATATATCGTCTCGATATATATACATATACTATATATCATCTCTATATCTATATCTATCTCTATATAACTAATATATTATCTATATATATATATATATTATATATAGTATTATATACATATATACATCGAGCTACAAATGTCCTTTAATATCTAATTCACTCTACCTGACGTTCCTGGATTTGTATGGTGTCCTGGGTTCGCGCCTGGGTGCCGACAATTCTATTATCGCCAAATAAAAATTCCCCTTCGGTTAATCATATATGAAAATATATTAATTCGGAGGTAGAGTGAATTAGATATTAAAGGACATTTGTAGCTCGATGTATGTATATGAATCACTTTAATGTGATATGATTTATATTAATGGCTACGTGGTGTCATAAGTACTACAACACTACCGAGGTCGAGGTGGGTTAATGCTGGCTCCTGAGCGCGAAAGGTATTTGAGGGTGAGAGACGGGATTAACTTATAGCCTCTTGCGGTGATGGAGTGGGTAAAAGCTTCACTGACGTTCCTGGATTTGTATGGTGTCCTGGGTTCGCGCCTGGGCTCCGACAATTCAATTATCGCCTAATAAAAATTCCCCTTCGGTTAAGCATATATGAAAATATATTAATTCGGAGGCAGAGTGAATTAGATATTAAAGGACATTTGTAGCTCGATGTATGTATATGAATCACGGGAATGTGATATGACTTATAAAATATATATATATATATATATATATATATTATATATATATATATATATATATATATATATATATATATATATATATAAATATACATAGTATGTGTATGTATGTGCGTCACGTTTGCAAAATCATTTCTTTTACACCTGACCTACATCTGGAGCAGAACAGGATAATATATTATCTCTACAGCCAAGTTTATGACAAAAGTTTTGGCCCACGGAAACTTTTGAAAAAAAAAAAAAAAAAAAAAAACCGGGTATGCTCCATCCAAGCGATAGTAAAGTAACTTTCATAATAAGTCTTGCGTCTCGTATATAATGGTAGAAGATGGTCTTATTTGGTTTCTTGATTTTTATCCTTTCATTATATTTTAATATCTCGAATCTTTATGCGTTCCTCTATACATTTAAAACACCTCTGTGATATGTGCTTTGAAGGAAAAATATTTTAATAAATGATTATTGTCTTGGGCGTTTATATCAATATTTCAGTGTGCGGATGACATGTCAACTTGAAAAAATAAAAAATCGAGTTATTACTTGTATCTATGCAGAAACATGCCGTGCATGCTTTCCAGAAGTTTCAGCCAATTATTTTTACAAATAATGAAGATATAGCGGTTTTTAAATGATGACGTCATCGTAACTGAGTCGTCTGTACGATTGAGTTTGACAGAATCGTTTTTGCGTGTTTATTTTTGCATATATACAGGGATTTTTTCAGATTTTTTTCGAGATTCTCCTACATCTGGTAGCAATGAAAGGTAGTGTGAGTTGAGGGCTTGTCAGAGCGGCTATTAATAGGCGAGAGCCGCGAGACTCAGAGAATGACGCAGTTACGCCACAGACGTCAGAGGAGTTACATGCACTTCGTCACTTGCGTTTGGTCACTAGCTATTTACGTTGTTTTTATAACTTCTTAGTGAACTTATAGCAATGCCGAAGTTATCTAAGATCAAGAAGGCTACTCAGAAACTAAGGCTAGCAAAATTAGCGAAGGCCAGGAGTGTGCTGAAAGAAAAACACGAAAATTCATTGTTATCAGCGCCCTCATTTGTCTCGACTCGCCGTCAACATCATTGTCTGGTGTCACGCTGAGGGTATTAATACCACTTATAGGGGTAGGACCAGGATCCTTGATGTAGAAATCAACAATTAAAGTACAAATAAAGTAATTATAATAATGTTGTTTTGACTTTTATAAGAAAAAAGCGAAATTTACATACCAAATCTTTGGGAGCTCATAACTCAAAAACATACTTATGCGCATGTCGGTAACCATTACTCGGTTATTTATTATGCAATTTTGGAGAGAAAGATATAATTGGAAAGAGGAATAAAAATCCCATAATTCTGTGTGACAGAATTGTTATTTATTTCTTTCTTTTTTTTTTTTTAGAATTTTTTGAGTGTCTAGATTAAAAAAAAATTTCATAAAAAAAAAACTAAAATCAAAATTCTATAACACAGAATTGTTCCGTATATAAAGAAGTGTTTATGGTATGATTTTCAATACAACTGATGTCATATTAGTGGAGAAATCTCTACTTATTTTTTTTTATAAATCATAATTTTTGCTAATTAAACTAAAAGTTTTTGCTCAAATGACGTGAAATTTTTATATAATGAAGGTATTATATATATCTAAAACATATGAAAATTATCTATTTTGCGTAATAAATAAAAAAATAGACATCATAGCGGACGGTCCCCTTAACTTTTGAGACGTTTTGTAGTATTTCCATAGATTGAACTTACGTTGATTAAGCTAATAATATGTAAGCTGAATCAATTTACTTCTTTCGTAAACAAATTTAGCCATCTGTCGTATTCGTGATTTGGGCCACATCCCTTCGTTTATAAGTTCATTAAATATTGTGTCGCAAAAAAATTGTTTATTACATTTAATATGCTGATTATTCTGCCTGAATTTTTGAAAAGTAAAATCAGTTGTCTTTGAAAAAGCACCATATGAACGAATTTGCGATTTGCAGATAATTATTTTTATTTTACAGCCCTCAGCAAAGTTACATTTATTTTGAATGTTATTGTTGTTTTGTCAGTAATATGATCAGAATATTGGATTTTTAATTCATTATTAAGTTTCATGTGTCTGGAATTAGGGAATGAGATCTTCCGCTCGTTTGCTCTGTGAGATACATCGATATACTTTCTTATTCGTGAGATCTTAATCGTGAGCTAAAGGAAAGCGGTTCGTATAAGGTTTATGCTTGACGTCGTGACTCTGACGATTTAGTTACATACAATGATATATTTTTAGAGTTCCATAAAAGAAATGAACAGAAAAGGAGAATTGTGACCTTCCTTCCCATGTAAAACCAGCCACGAACAAGGATATTTTTTGAGCATTTAAGTTTTGCAATCTGAAGGAATTATTCATACCCTGTATACTAAGCCTATAAAGGGTGTCCATAAAGTCGCAGTCCCATTACAAGTAGCAATTGGTCAGAAACCATATAACATAGAGTGATGGAATTTTTTGTAGAATGTTCTACATTTCCTCAAGTTTATATTCAGAGCACTTCATTCTACAAAAAACTGCATTACTCTATGTTATGTGGTTTCTGGGCAATAAATACTTGTAATGGTATTGGGATTTTATGGACACCCTGTATAGTTGAAGGAGTTATTTACTTATACGTTATGGATAGGCCATCGTGTTTCAAAAGCTCTATTGTGATGATAATGAATGATATTTCAATATCCACGAAAAGTCTAAATAGTAATCGGAAGTTTTTATTATTGAAAAAACATAAAATGGCATAAATGTTTAAAGTGATAGTAATGATAATAGTAATAATAACAATGGTAATGACAGTGATAATGATAAAGATGTTAAAATTAATAGGCATAATATGAATTTAAATGTGCTGTAGGATATATGTATGTGCGTGTTCATGCTCACTTAGGTCATATTTAAAAAGAAATTGGATTTCATTTCTAATTTCTCTGTCATTTCATGTACTTGAAAGTCGTATTTAGCTAAAATCTAAGTATGTAACCGTCCTAAGATTCTCTCTCTCTCTCTCTCTCTCTCTCTCTCTCTCTCGGCAAATTCAGTGAGCTTATTCCTAAAACGACAAGATTAGCGTAACTATCCCAAAGTTATTTCATTCTTAATTCTGAAACGTTGAGATAAATATAATTATTACTTTTATTGTATTCAGGGTTCTAGGTAAATTCCCTTCGAATATTAACGAATTTCATAAAAAAATTGTGCCTGTGTGTGTTTGTGTGTGGGGATATTACTGTACTATATTGACATTTCTTACAGGATTACACATTCGCCATACTTCAAATTTGCAGTCGTTTTCGCTTTCTCTCTTCCTAAATTTATTCCTATCACATCTCTGCTGATATGCCTCTCTTGTCTTATTTTCCCCCTCTTTTCCTTTTTCCTCTTCATCAGGTCCCTTTCTGAGAGTAATTCATCGTGAACTGCAGACTTTATAGATGATGTTTCCCTGATAAGTAACTATTCCATTAAAACAAAATGGAAAAGGTTATTTTCATGCAATCATATTAGAACATACAATATTAAATATTCACTCAATGCCAACTTTAAATAATCGTTTAGAAAAGGTGGGAGAAGCTGATGTAAATCTCCAATTGAGTGGAGACTGAACACAGTTTTAATTAGTATTTCTAACTCACCCCTCACCTTTTATCAATCCAACGTATTTCTGGTTCAGTTGAATTTAAAAAGCGGGTAGGCAAGAAGCTACAAATGGAGATATCGGTAATAATTGAAACTAGAACTGAAGAACTCGTATTTACTCTTCAATAACGTTTACTCTTACGGGAGAACATATTCGTTTTCACTGAAGGTTTGCATGAAATAAATTTGAAATAAACTTTTGCAAACAATTCGTCTCTGAGAGCCTGTTGAATAGACTCTTCCCCCCGCCTACCCGCCCCCCCCCCCCCCCCCTTTGTTTTACTCTAGTAAACGATTTTAATTATTGATCTGCTTTCAGTACTTCCTTCAATGAAAACATCGAGTAAAGAATATTTCGGAAATGCCGAGAAATGTAGGGAAATGGTCTGGTACAGAATGAGAGAGAGAGAGAGTTTAATTTTCCCTACGGTTGAATTGGATATATAACACGCGTGTCAGTGTGATTATATATATATATATATATATCTATATATTATATATATATATATATATATATATATGTATGTATGATTATATATATATATATATATATATATATATATATATATATATATATATATATATATATATATATATACATATTTATGTGTATATATACATATATGTATGTATGTATGTATATATGTATGTATAGACACACACACACACACATATATATATATATATATATATATATATATATATATATATATATATATATATATATATATATATATATATATATATATATATATATATATATGCGTGTGTGTGTGTGTGTCTGTGTGTGTGTGTATGTATAAATACATATATATATATATATATATATATATACTATTATATATTATATATATATATATATATATATATATATATATATATATATATATATATATATATATATATGTGTGTGTGTGTGTGTGTGTGTGTGTGTGTGTGTACTTATATATAATAAACTGGGCTCTCTTTACTTGATGGTGATTAAGTTGCCAAGTTAAGCTTTCGAAGTTGACAGCTTCATCAACCGTTGATATTAATTGTAAGGGTACATAACATAATAAAATCAGATCGATAGAATACATGCCTAGAAATACGATAACATAAGAGAAATATAAGTTGAACTTGAGGTTAAAGGTTAGCAAAATGTGAACGAAAATTATATTCAACTGTTGATTTAGCAAATATAGAATAAAAATGACCATTCACTTCTGCTTGTTACGTGCCTTCGGAGAAACAAACATATACTGTGGTTTACTATGCCCACAAGCTGTTGTTGACGTTGTTATTTAAAAAAAAATTATAAAACCCAAGCCGAACATGGAATAGGTACCGGGTGCAGAATTGCATGTATGTTCAGTGGCCATAACTACGAAATGAGTTTTTTTCTTTATTTTAATTTGTCTGCAGGGTTAGAAGTCTTTAACATTAATTGGAAAATCTTATTTTAATTATTAAGTTGACGTGAACTATATTATTATCTTCTTCCCTTAATTTCAGGTTAGAGTATAATTAAAACCTTCTCTTCCTTCGTGGCGTATGAAAAGGACAAAACGTACTGAAGACTCATTGGTTCTCGAACAAAGGATAAATTATCCTTCGCGTTGCCAATCTTGGCCACTGCTGTTAGAGATAGCACACTGAGAGAGATATAAATGCCCACCCTTCTTAATGGAACCAGATCCTGGAATAAGAAGGATATTGTTCCTTCGTGTTACTGGTTAGATGGAGGAGGTGCATTGCAATAAACCCTTGTTTTGGCGCGAATGAGTTTCATGAGAGGACTGGTACGAAGTCTTCGTTCTTGAAGGGTTCTTGAAAGCTTGAGCATTAATTCCCTTTTTTGGGCAGTAAAAAATAATACCGTGATTACTATAGTATCTTAAAATTCCCTGGCACTTGTCCAGGGATGTTGCATACTAACATGGCAACATTTAAATTCCAAAATTTTTTTCCCGGTAGAAACTGCAACGATTAAGATCATCGATGACGTAAATCTAATATTGTCAAAAAGTAGAAAAAAAAATCATTGAAAATATTCATTTAAAACGCAAGTTACCAATATTCCTCGGTGTTGGAAGCATAAAATTCAGTAGCTTTTTTTCTGTTTTTTTTTAGATACTACCAAAGCCAAAGCCATCAGACACCGAGCAGTAAAAGATATTTCCACTCGAACGATAGAGAGAGAGAGAGAGAGAGAGAGAGAGAGAATGTGTGCACATTCAACCAAATAATGAATTGAATAAAGAGATTTCGTCCAATATGAAAGATCTCTCTGTATAAAGAGAATAAGATTTCAGTTAATGTTAACCAACGTTTATGTTACGTTTTATGAGGAGAAATATCATCTATTCGCGAAAACCAGGACTAGGAAAATGAGCGGAGTAATTCGACTGAATGACAGTAGTAAAGGTAGATATGTGCATTCCCTTTGATCGAATAAAAGGGTACCTTTACCAGTAAATTTTCAATATGAAGTTCGTTTATTTCTTTTATTTCTCCGGATGGCCGTATTAAATTTTATTGTCGCATGTTTATTTCTCTTAATATTCTTAGTTTTGCGGGTTTTGCGTGCGAATAGCGAGGGAATTTTTTATCGCAAAAGTTCAGAGAAATTCCGTAATAATTTTTGTAGAATTGCTGTACTATTCCCGATTTGCTAAAAGTCCCCTTTATGTCCCCTTTCATCCCTTTCCGTGTTTAGCCATCTCTCTCTCTCTCTCTCTCTCTCTCTCTCTTCTCTCCTCTCTCTCTATCTCTCTCTCTCTCCTGATTGATATTTGATAAAACAAAGCTAGTAATCCTTTGAAAATAGACTACAAAAATGATTACATACAAGCAATATGAATATGAGAGAGAAAAGGCTTAAACCTCCACGTAAATGCACTACAAATCATTCACTTTCCAGCCAAAACAAATAAGTTTCATCAACTTAAGGTCTCAAATTTAAGGCAAAAATATAAATCTGGGTCTAGTGAACTTTATTTTCGAAATTCAAGAAAATAACCTCGATCGTTTAGTCTGAATTCTCTTCTTTTCTGTAAGTGTCATTATGAGACCAAATGCATAGAGTGATGAAGATATGATATTATTTTTTATATATGAGATTGTTGTATCATTTCCTTGTTTAAGGAATGAAAGAGAGAGAGAGAGAGAGAGAGAGAGAGAGAGAGAGAGAGAGAGAGAGACTGCAATGTAAACATTTGGGGTTCTACGAACTTAAACCAGTATTCCAACCTATTCCTGAATCATTCCCCTTGAAAAGATATGGAGAGCGTACCCAAGAGAAGTAAACACGACGGCGAAACATATGTTAGAGATGAACAGCTTGAAGTTCAAACGGGAGATTGCCAGATTACCCTGTAGGCAAGAGCGGCAAAACTGAAATATTAAAAGAATGCTAATGGAAATAGGGAGAGCAATTCGGTGATGAAAGGTGTATATATATGATGACGCCAACAAGCGGAATTACATGGGCAGCAGCGGTTACAGATGGGAGATTGTATGGAAAAATAATCATGGGACTAGGGTCTACTATTATGAAGTTATTGATACCTTCACTTCTAAAACTACTGAAAATAGAAAATCACACTAAACATATGATCTCAAATTCTCTTGCACATTTATAAGCTTTCAAGGGAACTTTGAAGAGTTGATTAGGGAAGCAACAGTGAGGCATAAGTTCCAAGGAGTTACAAGGATTAGGATGTCTCAAAGACTTGTTAGTCCATCCGAGGAGACATCGTGTGCTCACTTGTCTCCAGGAGCACGTTTTGCTGTGCATTCACAGTCCTAATGATTCTGTCTATTAAACCCTTCCACGCTGTTGCTGTTTACAACTTCTGGTAGCAGTTTATTCCATGTGTCACATATCTTAAATATAAAGAATTTCCCACAGTGGGATGTGTTTTATCTTTTCAGTTCTAGTTTCCAAACATTATTTCTTGTAGACTTATTGGTTTTTCATGATGGCTAAGGTAATGATATCTACTTCTTCCATTTTTTTGGAATTTTACCTTCAATAACATAACATCCTGTAATGAATACCATGAAAATAATGTACTTTCTTTCTCTTGCCATGTTTCAGCTATTTCTGTTTATGTTGTTTCCTATACCCGCCCCCTCCCTCCGAAAAAAAAACACTATTATGCTATGCATCACATACACATTAATAAGGATCGTTAAATTGAGCACTATATGAATAGTAAAACAGTTATTTATATTCATTTATAACCTGGAAATGTTTGTAATAAGTATTACAACAACTTGGGTTACGTGTAAAATGCTACTATCGTCTTTGATAATTGTGATCCATTAAAAAACATAATCTTATATCTTTGGAAAAACTATGAGATATTTATTGACACTTTAGGAACAACTGAATAAAGAAGTTGCCTATCACACTTTGTGTCCGTAACTTTTCTATCAAGAAAGCAACACATATCTAGTAGAACATAATATAAACAAGCTTCTTATAGAGATAATGCAAAAAAGCACACTCATAAACACAAGATTTACATTGAATCCAATAATTGAAGATGGAAAAGGAAAATGAACGAAAACGTAATGGAACATTGAGTTATTGTGGATTCCGCTGAGTACAAAATATTATCCTTGAACGTCTGAGAGAGAGAGAGAGAGAGAGAGAGAGAGAGAGAGAGAGAGAAGATGGAAACTTTGGTAGTCGGGCGGCCATCGCAAGCCTAACTGGAACACTTCAAAGAGAATATTACAGTCACGAGAGTGTGACCGGAGGGAAGTGTTCAGGTTGTCAACGAAGTTGGACTCAAAAATAGATTTCGCTGGAAGCATAACCGAGTCCAGTTAGGGGAATTCAAAACCGACCCCTCGCTTCTCGTTTCTCGTCGCTGGAATTAGATCTTCATGTTCGTTTCTACGCTTCCAAAAATGGGCAGTGCGACGACAAGAAAGCGAGTATTATAGCTTAAAGGATTGTAAAACGAATGGCTATCCAATGATTAAAGTTAAAGTTTGGACTTGATTCTTTAAAGGACTGTAAAACGAATGCCTATACAATGATCAAAGTTTGGACTTGATTGTTTAAAGGATTGTAAAACGAATGGCTATCCAATGATTAAAGTTAAAGTTTGGACTTGATTCTTTAAAGGATTGTAAAACGAATGCCTATACCAAAATCAAAGTTTGGACTTGAAAACGAATGCTTATACCATGATCAAAGTTTGGACTTGATTCTTTAAAGGATTGTAAAATGAATGCCTATACAATTATTAAAGTTTGGACTTGATTCTTTAATGGATTGTAAAACGAATGCCTATACAATGATCAAAGTTTGGACTTGCTTCTTTAAAGGATTGTAAAATGAATGACTATGCAATTATTAAAGTTGGGACTTGATTCTTTAAAGGATCGTAAAATAAATGGGTATACAATTATTAAAGGTCAGACTTGATTCTTTAAAGGATTGTAAAATGAATGCCTATACAATCATTAAAAGTCGGACTTGAGTATTTAAAGGATTATAAAACTAATGGCTATACAATTATTGAAGGTCGGACTTGATTCTTTAAAGGATTATAAAACGAATGGCTAAACAATTATCAAAGTTCGGACTTGATTCTTTAAAGGATTGTAAAGCGAATGGCTATACAATTATTAAAAGTCTGATTCGAGTCTTTAAAGGATTGTAAAACGAATGGCTATGCAATTATTGAAGGTCGGACTTGATTCTTTAAAGGTTTGTAAAACGAATAGCTATCCAATTAAAGTTTGGACTTTATTCTTTAAAGGAATGTAAAACTAATGGCTATAAAATTATTAAAAGTCGGACTCGAGTCTTTAAAGGATTGTAAAACGATTGACTATCTAATTATTAAATGTCGACTTGAGTCTATAAAGGATTGTAAAACGAATGGTTATACAATTATTGAAGGTCGGACTTGATTCTTTAAAGGATCGTAAAACGAATTATCTATACAATTATTAAAGGTCGGACTTGATTCTTTAAAAGACTGTAAAACGAATGGCTATCCAATGATTAAATTTTGGACTTGATTCTTTAAAGGAATGTAAAACGAATGTCTATACTATTATTAAAGGTTGGACTTGAATGTCTATACTATTATTAAAGGTTGGACTTGATTCTGTAAAACGAATGGCTATCCAATGATTAAAGCTTGGACTTGTTTCAATAAGACATTTATCATTTTTGAAGTATTAGATTAGTCCAGGTATTTTCGACTTCTCTTGATATAACAATCAAAGAAGTGTCTGAATAAGGAATATCACACAACGGAAAAATTTTCCTTTTTAAAAGATTGCTTTGGGAATTAGAAAACATTTTGGGTTAGCACTGCTAGTGTTTGTGCTTGTCTCATTCGGTCTAACACAGAGGCAGGTGAGTTGCCTAAGATGGACATAGTGACTGAGGACTCTGCAATATATATATATATATATATATATATATATATATATATATATATATATATATATATATATATATATATATGTATATATATATAATTACCTGTTATTAATCTAATGAACATAATATGACCTGTGAATATTCCCTCAACAGTAATATGAACGAAATCTTTGAACGATATCTGTAATTATTATTAGATATTTTAAATTATTCAGCGATATAATGACATCACTAGTGTAAATTATCACTTGTTTTCTCTAAACATTAACTTACTAAATAGAATAATTTGTCATTAAAGCAAACAAACAAATGCACAGAGGAAATATTACAGGAAGGAAAACTCATTTCGGAAACCTGGAAAATCGACGAACAGGAGAGAGAGAGAGAGAGAGAGAGAGAGAGAGAGAGAGAGAGAGAGAGAGCAGGGAAAAGCAATTATGTCTAGGCCAGGAGGAAATCAGATTCTGGAATAGTTGCTCGGCAGGTTTGCTTTTGTCCATTATTTCGTGTGAGTTTATTTTGTTCTGTAGGATGAGTTCAAGATTTTTTTTATATATATCATTCTCTTGCGCTTTTTTATGTCGTCTCTCCATGGATCCTGACAACGGTGCATCAAGGTAAAATATCCTAATCAACAAAACAAGACACTTTCGTGTCTTTCCTATCTCACCCAAGTCATAATTCTTGACGCTAATGGTACCTGTGAGATTGACGCAAATTCTTCTTGGAATATTCATAGAAGGAGATTCTCAGTCATATCCTCTTTAATTTCCTGGCCACAGTGACAAATGGCAGAGGCAAAGACGAGGTTCATGAACTTGATGGGATCTTTCGCTTCGGAATCGTTATCTGTTTTTGAGGTTTACGTATAATTTTAGTGGTTTTGTGTCAGTAATAGAACTTTTATTTTTTAAAATGTTTTATTTTTCTATTTACAGAATCTTCAGATTTCTCCATTTAAGATTTTTGCTTTTGAGATTCTTACTGGTGCATAATGAAGATATAAATCAATGGCTCGTGTTCCGGTATTAGTTACATCATACTGTTTTATGGCAGCTCTTAATCGATTGAAGGACGGATGCAAGAAATGTAAAATAAGTAGAACAATAATTTTTTGTACCTACTCGTTTAAAATTTCGTAATGTTCCATATCTATAGGGTGTCCATAAAGTCTCAGTACCATTACATGTACTATGTAGTGGTCGGAATAATACTGTGACTTTATGGACACCCCCAGTTAAATTTCAAAATTGGATATCGGGTAATTTTACAAAAACTAACCACTCACTGACGTATTAGCATTATTTAAGATATATAATTTTTTTAATAAATGGAAGGTCCATCATTGTTAACCTAACGGAGAAATAATGATCGTACATTTGAGCATTTAGAGTAATTGTCAAACCATTCTTGCCCTCATTTCCGATTCCATAAGGGTTCATCAGTGAATGAAACAGTCGACCCATATGGAAATAGGGTTCTTAACTCAATGTAGCTATTGGCGGACGGGCTGGGCTTAATTGGAATGGAGGTGGCACTTCCAGTCTGAGTAATTAAGGATTCTACTGATGTCCTGCGTTCGTTACCTAAAGAGGTGACGTAAAGGGGGAGGATATGTTGTGTTGCAAAGTGTTATATCCCGTTCAATATTCCTTGCGGAGACAGATATACATCGATAAATAAATACAAACATAAATTTTATATATATATATATATATATATATATATATATATATATATGTGTGTGTGTGTGTGTGTGTGTGTGTGTATATATGTATATATATATAATATCTTTATGAACATAACTGTTTTGTATATAAATATCGATAGGTTACAAAGGAACATAACGCGCCCTTCATATTCTGTAGATGAACCAAAAAGAATGATCACACTACGCAAATAAAAATTAATTGACAACGTGGTATTTTCGAAATGAAACCGAATGTTTTCGTAACTCTCCCGCAAAATCTGTGTCATCAAAAATCAAGAGGAAGAAACGAACATCTGTGACATGTGTAATGGTACTTAGGATCGAAGTAAATCCGGTGAGGGTACCACCTTTCGGACTGATGATCAGAACTTCGCTAACGCACCTCATCTTCGACGAGTCAACATTGGGTGGGGAATTGGATGAGTGATGGAGGGGAAAATAAGAAAAGTTCTATTTTTGGAAGTGGGGGAAGAAGATAAAGAATGTGATGATGAAAAGGTAAGTGGGGGAAAAAGGAAAATACACGAAGATCATGGGAGGTAGATTGCGTCGAGATAAGGAAACAAATGAGCTCCACTGGAGCGTCTGCCAAGAAATTGAGAAAAGAAAATGTTGCCGGATAAAAAAAAAATTGTGAACTACCTGTTTACGTATATACCATCCAATATGTGACAATAGTCATGAAATGAAGGTCAATGGAATACGTGAAAATTTGCAAAACATATTAAATTGACAGATCCTAACATGAACCATTTATATTCCACCGTCTCATGTGGGGCTAATGGTTTAACACGAACCTCTATATTCTGGTTCAGATCGCATGTTTGGGCTTTAAGCTTTCGCTGGAAATGTTCATTTGGACAGATAGGTAGGTAAATAAATAGATTGGATATATAGATAGATCCTTACTGGCGCAGTAATAAAAGAAAACAAAGGGGAAAGCTTGAAGTAGAACTTATGTGAAAGGTGGATTTGCAAATGACTATGAGAAATGTCTTAAGAATCTAATAGTATTACGAAGCTACTAAATAGTAAATAAATCTCAAGATTAGGGGGGACTGGAAGAGAGAGAGAGAGAGAGAGAGAGAGAGAGAGAGAGAGAGAGAGATTATTAGTTCCGGTAAAAATTAAACCCGAGTTAGGGTGAGATTGGAAGTAATTTAGTAAATGAGAAAACTTTGGTGATTTACCTTCTGCACCCGAGTTTTAGAAGCCCACTGCGTGCAACAAAAACGTTCTTTGCTATATTGCTAATTGAACGGTTTTTCACCACCTCTCGTTTTCTGCTGAACATAAATTCGTATCGTTGATGTTGAAGTCCACTAGCTGCGTCTGTGCAGTAAATAGTTTTCTGCAGTATTATTATTATTATTATTATTATTATTATTATTATTATTATTATTATTATTATTATTATTATTATTAATATAGAAGATTTGAAAGAAAACATCAGTATTCCAATATTGGTTCATGTATAGTTGATGGAATTGTTTATAAATAAATTATATAACTATATGTATTTATTTATATACGTGCAAAAATACACACATAAACACCACAAATACACGCATTGTATATTACATATTATACATGCATTAAGCTACAAATGTCCTTTAATATCCAATTCGCTCTATTTCGGAACTGATATATTTTCAAATATGTTAGCATATTATATGAAAATATATTAATTCCGAGGTAGAGCGAATTGGATATTAAAGGACATATATAACTTATTGCATGTATATGAATCACGGTGATGTGATAAAGATTCAGATATAGTATATATATATATATATATATATATATATATATTGTATGTATATGTGTATGTATGTATCTATGTATGTATGTGTATGTATGTATGTATGTGTGTGTGTGTGTGATGTGATATAATATAAAAGAACTGCAATATATGAATCAATAACCTTTTGTGTTACTGAGAGCCTGACGAGAAGAGACATAAGATCTCTAGCACGAGACGTATTAGTATTCTGAGTGCATTCCCTTCATTGTTATATTAACCAGTATGTTTTGTTACTGTCATGATACTCCTGAGAGAGAGAGAGAGAGAGAGAGAGAGAGAGAGAGAGAGAGAGAGAGAGACTCAATGCGGTCACTTCCAGTTTTCGCACGCAGATAACCAGATATATAGTACATTAATTGGTGTGCAACACGGATTATACTAAAATTTAGCAAACATCTCAGCCATCTGTGCCGGCATTATGTATAGAGCCATGCGATGCCACGACGGCTCAGAGCAATTCATTAAGCAATTCAGTGGATTGTTTTGAACCGTCTTGGCATCATATGGCATTAAATACGATGCCAGCACATATTGCTGAAAGGTTTGTTATAATATAGATATGTTTGTAGCACACTTTTTTTGTATCACTTTCCCGACCTTCAGGGTGTGAAAACTGGAATTGAGCAGATTGATTCTCTCTCTCTCTCTCTCTCTCTCTCTCTCTCTCTCTCTCTCTCTCTCTCTCTCTCTCTCTCACCTTTTCCTGTCACAGCCGGCTCCCCTCTTTTCCCTGCGTTGACCTCCCTTGGATAAATGCAAATGTCGCACAAGCCGTGGAGGAACTGTTAGCTGATCTGGCTTTATATATTTTCTTTCTCATCCTTTATTTAACACAATATGATTGGTATGTGCAATTATAGAAGAATAACATAAAAAAATTATGCCAAGGACGAGACTCATTATTAAAGATTATAATAACCTACATCGAGGTTTCCAGCGTTCCATAGGAATCATTACTGGAACAGAATTTAATATAGTTGTCCTAATAAGGTAATATGAGAAATATCTATAATCCAAGCGTTGTAATTTTGTCTTCATTTCAATTTCCGCCTGTGTAAGATTTCAAGATGCTTAGTAGAGCGATGACGAATATTGATTATTATGATTCTCTATGGTATTACAGACTGGATATATCACATTAATGTTAAATATGTAAAAAAAAATTCTTTCAACATTCATTGCTTACGTCTCCTGTACTCCCAAATATGAACAAATATACATCAGAGCTTCAAAGATTATTTCATGAAATTATAAGTTGTTATAAGTTGCGATCGATAAATATAAATATGATTTTTTTTTCAATAAGCCGTTTACAGTTGAAAATTTTTTCTTTTTTTTAAATGATGGAGCCATGACCAGTTGTTTTGAGACAGAGGGAACAGACTGTAAGATGATATACCCTTGTTACGTCTATAATTCTTTGGAATATGGGAATATTCTTGAAAATAGAGAGAGAGAGAGAGAGAGAGAGAGAGAGAGAGAGAGGAGAGAGACAAGGATTAGGATGTCTCAAAGTCCATCTAAGGAGACATCATGTGGTTGCTTATCTCTATGAGCAGGCTTTACAATTTTCTTCACAGGGTTCTAATGACTTTGTCTAGCTTTCTTGTAAACTCTTCCACACACATACACACACACAACAGAGAGAGAGAGAGAGAGAGAGAGAGAGAGAGAGAGAGAGAGAGAGAGTGTATGAATGTGGTGATATTTTCATAATATGAATATCAAATTGAAATACAAAGACTATATTTCATTCAATTTTTTTTAAGTTAGCCACAGACTGGCTGTGGATAAAGGAGTTTAGTCTCTATTAGAGAGTTAACCATTTTACAACTTCGAATACCTTATTTTATAGCCCAGACTCTAGTCAAACGTTCAGACGCTAAATTCACAAACATTGCCAGCAGCAAAAAAAAAGAAGAAAAAAATTAATGAAGAAAGGATTGGAAGGATTTCAGAGAGAGAGAGAGAGAGAGAGAGAGAGAGAGAGAGAGAGAGAGAGAGAGAGAAAGCAATTTCCCTTAGGTTATAATTATGAGACATCTTCGACGTCACTTACTACTTTCGTGAAGATACTGACGAATTTTTCACAAGGATTCTTGGAGAGGGGAAAAGGAGGTCCTCTAGTGGTGAGGGGAATTACTTTATAATCTATTTGAAGGAAACGTTTATTAAAACTCATCTTTTTCTCGAAATATTTATTATTTTCTTTCCGTACTTTTTCCCTTCACGAAGTTGAAACGCTGATTAGAATCCATCCGAGACAGAAGTTTTCGAAAATTTTATGTTAATGTAAGAAGGTCGAACCCTAGTGTTTTCATTCCGATACAGATAGGTGATTAGGACAGACTTCCTATTACAGGAGTCTGTTACCAACTTGTAGACTTGTTAGCTGAAGCCACTGCGAAAATTTAAAAAAGAAAAGATAAAGTACCCCGGAGATGTGCTAGATACACGAAAGTACTTGGTAATCTGTCTTTTATTTTTTGAATTTTCCCCGTGGCTTCAGCTAATAAACAAAATCACGTGCTTACTTTTGTGATTTCTTAGATTATAGACTTGCCTCTGAAAGTTTCGGGTATTTCCACTGCCTTATCAAAGTAAACTGATTTATTAAGTTATGCATCCTTAATAAATGTCATCTTTCTTCCTTCTGACTTGACACCCTCTCTAAAAAAAAATGATTTCACAGCGTAACTAAGTGCTCTCCTCCTGTTACACCTTTCAAACCTTTCTTAGTAACAATTTCCTTTTCAGCGCTGAATTACCTCTTAGGTCCCAGCTCTTGTCCTTTGGCCTAAATTCTATATTCCATTCTATTCTGAATAAATTTCAGAGAAGTGAAGCCAGTATTTTGAATAAAACGTGACCAAAAAATATTACAGAAACATAATACATTATATATATATATATATATATATATATATGATATATATCTATATATATATATATATATATAATATATATATATAGATAATTCCTATATATATATTAATATTATATATTATATATTATATAATATACTAAGATATATTATATTATATATAATTATATATTATTAATAATTATATATTAGGACATATCAGAAACATTCTTTCAGAGATAAATAAACCCACCCAATTCACTCTTTTGAGCTGAAAGGGAAGAGCAAAGTATAATTTGCATCTTATTTCATCTGAATATGCAAAAACAGAATATTCTCTTTACGATTTCATCTCCTCAGCTTCGTCTGTATTTTTAAGTTCCATCTCTCCCTTATGCATCTATTTTTGTTAACCTTTTTCCCTACCTTGTCTCCGGCTCACCCCTTTGCATATTTAATCATTTTTTCAAGTGCCCTTAAATTTTTACGATTCGTACATGATACCTTTTTCCTGTTGTAATTTCTTCTAACAGATGGTGTTTGCGTCATTTTATTTTTGTTATATGTTTTATACTCTTCGGTTTAAGAAAGCGATTCGTGGCTGTGTTAATAATTGCAGTGTTTGGTAATAAGAAAAATATCATATAAGACAAATATCATTATTAACCTGTTAATATCTGTTTAATTTAACTATAACTTCAATTATTCAAGAATTGCATGAACCAAAAATATTAAAAGATGAAAATTTTTTATTAGCAAAGAAATTAAAAAGTAAGGAAGATGAAGTGGTTGAAAAATTTTATAAAAAAAAATAAAGATGAACTTATTTTTACAAAAAAGAATAAGGAAGATAAAGTGATTAAAGAATTTCATGATAAAAAATATTAAAAGATTGAGTTTTTCTAACTAACTAAGAAAAGAAAGTAAGGAAGATGAAGTGATTGAAGATTTTTATTAAAAAAATTTTAAAAGATGAAACTTTTTATACCAACAAAGAAAAATTACAAAGTAAGGAAGCTGAAGTGATTGAAAAATTTTATGAAAAAAATATTTAAAGATGAACTTTTTTACTAACAAAAAATAAGGAAGATAAAGGGATTGAAGAATTTTATGAGCGAAAAATATTAAAAGATTAAGGTTTTCTTACTGATAAAGAAAAAAAGTAAGGAAGATGAAATGACTGAAGAATTTTAAGGAAAACAACATAAGGTGAACTTTTTTTTTTTTACTAACAAAGAAAAAAAGTAAGGAAGGTGAAGTGATTAAAGAATTTTATGAAAAAAAAATATTGAAAGATTAACTTTTTTACTGACAAAGAAAACAAAACAAAAAAAATAAAGAAGATGAAGTGATTGACAGGGATCCAAACAAGATAGCGGAAATGTCTTTAAGCAGGAAATAAAGTAAATGCTTAAGTATTACGAAAACCTCGTAATATTTCCATATGAATCAGTTCTCGAAATCAAATTCGCCAAGGGGATCAGCCAATTCCAGTAGGATATTTAAACTCCTAATCACTTTTGGTTTGTCGAGAGGAGGAGAAGCTTTTACTGTAATAAAGGAGTGCTTGTATTTGTTTCTCGTGCATGAGAGGTCGAACATTTCTGGAATTTCAACAGTATTTGCAGTTGTTTACATATATATATATATATATATATATATATATATATATATATATATATATATATATATATACTTATCAACAAAACCAAATATAAAGATTTTAAATGATTTCTTATCAACTTTTCCAGATAGCGCTATTCGGCTCGCCACCTCTGCTTCGCTACTGGCCACACCTTTCATAAAGGCACAGCAGTTTCATCGTAGATATTTTGGCTTTTATTTACGTGGCTTTTCCAAAGGTGAATATGAACCAAAGCAGCTATTACATTAGGAGCGAATGGAATACAAGATACCTTCCCTTGTCTTCAAAAGTTATGTACAATTGTTGACAGATGCAGGTAAACTGAACTATGTCGATCTACTACTTTTTTTTTTTATTACAACAGTAACTTTTATGGGAACATTTATTTTATCCATGTATACACCAGTTATGAACATTTTTGTGGAATATCTTGCAACTTGTTAAAGACAATTGATAATAATAATAATAATAATAATAATAATAATAATAATAATAATTAATAATAATAATAATAATAATAATAATAATAATAATAATAATAATAATAACAATAATAATAATAATAATAATAATAATAATAACAAAGAGGCATGATTCAGTGGCAAAAGCCCTCCACTGGAGCCTGTGCAAGAAACATCAGCTACCTTGCAGTAATAATGGTACGAGCAAGAACCTGAGGGAGTGATAGAAAACGATCAGGCAAAGATCCTCTGGACTATGGTATCAGGACGGATAGGGTGATACGTGCAAACAGACCAGACGTGACGTTGATTGACAAAGTCAAGAAGAAAGTATCCCTCATTGATGTCGCAATACCATGGGACACCAGAGTTGAAGAGAAAGAGAGGGAAAAAATGGATAAGTATCAAGATCTGAAAATAGAAATAAGAAGGATATGGGATATGCCAGTGGATATAGTACCCATAATCATAAGAGCACTAGGCACGATCCCAAGATCCCTGGAAAGGAATCTAGAAAAACTAGAGGCTGAAGTAGCTCCAGGACTCATGCAGAAGAGTGTGATCCTAGAAACGCCACACATAGTAAGAAAAGTGATGGACTCCTAAGGAGGCAGGATGCAACACGGAACCCCACTCTATAAATACCACCCAGTCGAATTGGAGGACTGTGATAGAGCAAAAAAAAAAAAAAAAAAAAAAATTATTATTATTATTATTATTATTATTATTATTATTATTATTTTATTATTATTATTATTATTATTAGTTTTTTTTTTTTTTTTTTTTTTTTTTTTTTTTTTTTTGCTCTATCACAGTCCTCCAATTCGACTGGGTGGTATTTATAGAGTGGGGTTCCGGGTTGCATCCTGCCTCCTTAGGAGTCCATCACTCTCCTTACTATGTGTGCCGTTTCCAGGATGACACTCTTCTGCATGAGTCCTGGAGCTACTTCAGCCTCTAGTTTTTCTAGATTCCTTTTCAGGGATCTTGGGATCGTGCCTAGTGCTCCTATGATTATGGGTACGATTTCCACTGGCATATCCCATATCCTTCTTATTTCTATTTTCAGATCTTGATACTTATCCATTTTTTCCCTCTCTTTCTCTTCAACTCTGGTGTCCCATGGTATTGCGACATCAATGAGTGATACTTTCTTCTTGACTTTGTCAATCAACGTCACGTCTGGTCTGTTTGCACGTATCACCCTATCCGTCCTGATACCATAGTCCCAGAGGATCTTTGCCTGATCGCTTTCTATCACTCCCTCAGGTTGGTGCTCGTACCATTATTTACTGCAAGTAGCTGATGTTTCTTGCACAGGCTCCAGTGGAGGGCTTTTGCCACTGAATCATGCCTCTTTTTGTACTGGTTCTGTGCAAGTGCCGGGCATTCGCTTTGCGATGTGGTTTATGGTTTCATTTTTCGTATTGCACTTCCTACATATGGGAGAGATGATATTTCCGTCTATCGTTCTTTGAACATATCTGGTTCTTAGGGCCTGATCTTGTGCCGCTGTTATCATTCCTTCAGTTTCCTTCTTTAGCTCTCCCCTCTGTAGCCATTGCCATTATTATTATTATTATTATTATTATTATTATTATTATTATTAACTTCACACAATATATATATATATGTATATATATATATATATATATATATATATATATATATATATATATGTATGTATGTATGTATGTATATATATGTGTACGTGTGTGTGTGTGTGACAATGAGTAGCGTCATCCCTTTGACATAGAAGCTATATCTGGCTCCGTTGCAATACATTTCCCTTAAACATTTTCTTGTGGTATATTAAATAATCACAGTATGAAAGAAGAAAAAACAATTAAAGTAGAGTATTTTAAGGTTTTTTAACGTCGCCACTCAAAATAATACTTCCCTTGAAAACATCGGGTCGTCTACACTTATGTTGCATTTCGTGATAAGGTCTGTAACGAACTGAGGTTTCGCGTATGTTACTTCCTAAAAATAGTAGAAGCTAAAGCATAGGCCTCTAAGAGTTTTATTCTTTCTTTTATATATTAAGTGAACATTATTTCGGTTAGTCTGCATCGCCATTGGAAAATAAACGACGATTAGGATATAGTTCTCAGAGAAGACTTTCACTTTTCTTATTGATGCGTTTTACGAATTCATATATATATATATATATATATATATATATATATATATATATATATATACATATACATATGTATATATATGTATTTATGTATATATATGTATATATATATATATATATGGTATATATATATACATATATATATATATATATATATATATATATATATATTATATATATATATATATATCTATATATATATATATATATATACTATATATATATATATATATATATATATATATATATATATATAATATATATATATATATATATATATATATATATATTAGTTTCAATGACTAGTGCAAAAAGAACCTTGTGGCTTCCTGGAAATTGAAAATTCCAACTTCCTGATGCAATCAGGTTCTCTCTCACAGGCTCTTTGCCTGTGCACGTCCAGGAATGAGACGCGGCTTGGCAATGCAACCCGGCAATTTTTTACCTTTTTATATTCTACAGCTACAATTCCACTTACTTCTGAACGTTTTACTATATTCTCTGTTATGGATTAAGACCCTTCGATATCGTCAGCTGTAGAGTTAACATAGGGGGAAATATAACAGAAGAGAGATACTTTTTTTTCACTTTTTTGTGATCTTAATTTTTCAGTATTACTTTTTGTTTCTCGAATGCAATTTCCTTGTTCTCGAAGCATTCCATTGATTGAAGATAAAGAAAAGCTTTCGTTTAAAAAACAATTCGTTGGAGGATGACGATTTTTAATAAACTCGTCAAAGCAATGTAGATGAAGGGAGGTGACTACAAAGGAGGATTGATTTCTTTATATAGGAACGTTCTTTTCAAATATATTCATCCCCGCCAACACTACGCAGAATCTGTTAATACTGTGAAGGACGCTGAGCGGTCCCATTTGGCAGACCGAACGATATCCAAGCACATCTGTGATTACACAAATCGCCGGTTCTGTTTAAAAGAACACCTCCCTTTGACTGACAATTCCTCGAGGCACTACAGTGATAGATAAGTCTTTGCTTGGTTACTTGGTCTAAGAGAGATTTGAGTTTTACATTAACTATGCAGTTCAGTTTACACATAACTGCTTAAAGAATTATATTCAAAAGAAAAAATATATATATATATATATATATATATATATTATATATATATATATATCATATATATATATATACACACACACATATATATATATATATATATATATATATATATATATATATATATATATATATAACTTGATCACGAAGTATATAAAACGTGATGCTATGTATAAATAAAGGTTTTTTGCCACGAAGGAAAAAATGAAAAAGCTAGATAGCCAAGTACTTTCGGTCCTGTTCGGACCCTTTAATGAGGCAAACTGATTTTACAGAGGACAACATAGTCAAAAGAAGGCTTAATATCCAAACTGACGCCACAAGATTAGCATTAAGGGTGATTTCACTCTACAGAAAGGAGGAAACACCTGAGGGTAGCCACACCTTGGGGGACACTCGCAGTAAACAAGTTATTCTTCCAGAAAACAGTACATTTTGAAAAAACACGGAAGCATATGCAATTTAATATCATGAAATTTACACAAATTTTCCCAAAAAATTATTATTAATGAAAAGACGAAGGAAAATATAAATATATATATCGAGCAAGAGAAAGAGGGAGAGAGAATATCTAACCAGAGAGAGAGAGAGAGAGAGAGAGAGAGAGAGAGAGAGAGAGAGAGAGAGAAATAATAACTATATACATGTGGGACTAATTTATTAGTAGTTCATTTATTTTAAGGTCCTTCATAAACATCTTACAAATATATGGGTCCAAATGGTTCATTCCCAGACTAAGATTTAGGTTGTTTTTATTAGTGATTTGTATAATTCCCGATTCCAGTGAATTTCTTGAAACATAATTATTAGATCTAGCAATTACTGAGGTATCACCCCAATTAATACAATGAGATTTTTCACTCAGATGGATAAACAGTGCATTTTAAGTCTGTGCTGTTCTAACTTAATACATATGCTGCTTAATACGTACACATAAATTTTTACTTGACTGACCAACGTAAAACGATGGGCAATCCTTACAAGGAATTTTGTAAATGATATTGTTATTTGTTACGGGACTATTCTTAATCAGCATATCTTTAATGGTATTGTTATAAGAGAACACTACATTAACATTAAACGATTTAAATATTGATTTTATGGTTTCAAATCCAAGAAAGTAAGGTAAGCTAAGTACATTTTTAGGCATATCTTTTTCATTAATAGCAACACTGTAAAACTTTTTGTGAGCTGTTTGATAACATAAATCAATTAAATGAGGTGGGTAGCAGAGATCGTTTCCTATCTTTTTGATGTATTCTATTTCTTGGTCAAGCTATTGTGGACTCGTGATACGCAAAGTGCGTAGGAACATAGAAGAAAAAAATGAAATTTTAATATTAAGATGGTTGCCAAAATAAAAATGTACATATGTTAAATTATTTGTGGGTTTTCTATAAATACTGAATTTGCATGGGAAAGATTCTCTATGTATTAATACACCTAGGAAAGGGATGACATTGTTATTTTCGATTTCCACAGTGAATTTTATGGATGGCACTAAATTATTCAATTTAGACAGTAAATCATCTACATCGATACCAACAGGTAAGACTACTAAGATATCATCGACGTATTGGTACCATTTTAAGGGGACAAATGTGATATTCGGGAGGTGTTGTCTCTCAAAAAATTCCATACATAAGTTTGAAAGGAGAGGTGATGAAGGGTTACCCATGGCCATACCAAATATTTGTTGGTAATATTCTCCATTTAAAATAAATCTGCAATCACAAATACATAACTTAATCAAGGAAATTATGTGACTAACGGACATAGGCAATTCATGCAGTACAAGTTCATTACTTAAATATTCTAGCACAGAGTCAATAGGGACTTTTGCAAACAAAGAACATACATCAAAACTGACAAAGATATCACTAGGGTTTAGTACAATATTATTTAATTTTTCCAAAAGATCAAGAGAATTCCGGATGTGTGAATTAGATACAGTTCTTAGTAGAGGGGATAACAATTTAGTAAGATATTTCGATAGTTTATAAGCAATTGATCCTACAGTACTAATAATTGGACGCATAGGTTTGTTTTCCTTTTGAGTTTTACTAGGCCATATAAATAAGGTAATGAGGGACACTTTACAGTTAACTAACACAAAAGTTCTGTTTTATCTTTAAGAATTTGTTTAATATTGATATAAAGTTTTTATTACTTGGTCCAACGGATTTTTTGCGAGTTTTTTGTAAGTTATTTCATCCTCTAGTAAAGTTTGCATGCGTGATATGTAGTCAGTTTTGTTAAGAACCACTAAACTATTGGATTTATCTTGACCAAGAAATAGAATACATCAAAAAGATAGGAAACGATCTCTGCTACCCACCTCATTTAATTGATTTATGTTATCAAACAGCTCACAAAAAGTTTTACAGTGTTGCTATTAATGAAAAA
>NC_061100.1:109268951-109286451 GCF_015104395.2 Macrobrachium nipponense | reverse complement strand
TTCCCTTTGAAATATAAGATATTTTTTCCCACTGAATGAGGGATCACTTCTGGAGCTGAGTCACTATACGAAAATATTTGAAAAATTAGTCATACAGAGCAAATAGCAAGGAACCCCAAGAAAGTGAATACTAAGGAAAAAACGAAATAACCTGAGTGGACCATCTTCCCTTTATGGGCCAAAACACCTGTGTATTTCCGTATAGGAGTTTTCCCACATTCTGCCCATTGGTATTCTAGACGTCAAAACGAATCGAATCTAGATTTTTTTTCTTTTCTGTTTTTTTTTATTCTTTTTGCCTCTCCTTTCATCTCTGCCCACCTCTCAATTTTATTATATTTCCCCTCCTTGGTAGGCTGTATTTGCGAAATAGACTCCTGCACTGTGTTGTCTTTTAAACTTTATACCAATATTTTGTTAGGACTTGAGAATAAAAATGGCTGTTTTTTTTTTTTTTTCTGGTGTGAAAGAAGGACGTTAACTTTCTTTTGCTCTGCCCTGTTCTAATTCTTCTCTTTAAAATATTGATCCCCTCCACTCTCTCTCTCTCTCTCTCTCTCTCTCTCTCTCTCTCTCTCTCTCTCTCTCTCTCTCTCTCTCTCTCTCAGTAGAGGTATAATCTTACAGAACATCTATCTATACATAATCTTCTGTAGTACTGATCCCCTCTCTCTCTCTCTCTCTCTCTCTCTCTCTCTCTCTCTCTCTCTCTCTCTCTCTCTCAGTTAATCCATATTCTAACAGAACATATATAGTTTATGAGAAAAGATACAAGAATATTTTGCTCAACATGTCTATTATGGATAGACAATGTTATTAAATCAAGATTGAATGTACAAATAGTTGAGGATGAAGAAGAAGAGGAAGAGGAAGAAGAAGAAGAAGAAGAGGAAAACAGAAGAGAAGTAAACAAAACTGAAATGACAGAAATAAATAAGGAAAAAAAAGAACAAGATAAAAGTATGGATGCAGAGATACTCATTGATACTACATATGAGGCAATAAAGCAGCATACTTACGAAGAAATAAATTACGATATGACAACACAAAAGAGGAAAAAATAGACAAAAAAGACAAAGTCTGCAACCTTTTGAAAAGAGGGAATTGCAGATTTGGAGAAAGATGTTACTACAAACATCCTAAGGTATGTCACAACTATGAAATATATGGTAAATGGGCATACCTAGATGGCTATGAGGATGATTGCAGAGATCTGCATCCAAAAATATGCAAAAACTTAAAAGAAGGAAAAGGATGTAAGTTCGAAAAAAAAATGTAATATGCACCCTGAAGCCATGAATCATAATCAAATAAATAACCAATCAAGTAATAAAATCCAAAATAAGAAAGAAACAAATAAAGAGAGGAATAAAGAATATCAGGTAAAAGAAAAAAGCAAGCCATCAACGAGATATGCAGAGGTGTCAGGAAAAAAATTCAAAGCATCAGCTCCAAGATTCTACTCAAGAGATAATAACTGTATTTATTATGCAAGAGGAAATTGCAGATACGGAGAAAATTGCAGATTCAGACACAAAATGAATAATTATGATGAAGGAAGATCAAATATTATGGAAAAGTTGGATTTTTTAATGTCAGAATTTCTGGAAATGAAAAAAAGAACAACATACCAGAACAGGAAAGAGACATGGGAAAATCCTTATTATTACCAATATCAAATGAAGGAGAAAACACGCAAACCATCATAGTGATGAATGCGCAGGGTTTAGTTACGAGTAACTCAAAAAGAAAAATAGAGTACTTAGAAGAACTAACCCAAATTGAAAAAAAAAATAGATATAATGAATATAAGTGAAACCTGGTATTCCTAAGAGACTGGGAATGATGATCAAATAAAAGGGTTCCAAACTTATAGATCAGATAGAAAAAATAGGAATCAAGGGGGAACCGCATTATATGGGAAAGACAAAAAACAAGGAAAAATATGAGAAATATAGTAACTCAGAATGTGAACTAATAGCGGTAGAATTTTAATCTGAAAAATTAATGAACATAGTAATATATAGACCTCCTAATACTAACGAGTTTGACTTAATAATAGAAAAATTGGATGATATATGTAGAAATCACAAGGACTGGACTATTCTCCTATCTGGAGACTTCAACTTTCCTTTCGTAGACTGGAAAGAACGAATAGGAGATTGTGGTTGCACTTATACATATAAAAAAGAGAGTAATAGTAGTGCAGAAGATAAGAGGAAGTTCGAAAAGCTATTAGATATGCTACTAGAATACAACATTCAACAAATAAATCACCTGCCAACAAGAAAGGAAAATACTTTTGAACTAGTATTTGTGAACGAGATGAATTATGTTAAAGAAATAATAGTTTATAATGCGAGTATTTCAGACCATAATGTCATAGAATTAACAGTCCATTCCAAAGCAAGTGAAAACAGAGATAAGCAAGAAATGAAAAAGTGGGAAGGATATGGAATACAACTTCTACAGTAAAAATATAAAATGATCAGAAATAAATGAAGAATTAAACAAAGATTGGGATAACATTTTCGTAAGTGATGACTAGGCAGGGTAAATACGGAGATATTATATAAAATATTAGAGAAAATAGTGGATAAATATATACCGAAGAAGAAAAGTAAACATCAGTCATGCATACCAAGAGACAGAAGGATCTTGTTCCAGAAAATCAGAAAGTGGAAAAAAGGTCTTGCAAAAGAAAAAAATGCATGGAAAGTTATAGAACTAAAAAGTAAGATAGCAAATGCAGAAAAAAGATTATACAATTAAAAGAAAATGAAAAACGGGACTTGGAAGAAAAAACCCTAATAAATATCAAGCAAAACCCCAAACTGTTTTACACATACGCGAAAAAGATGAATAAAAGAAGAATAGAAATTGGCCCTCTAAGATTTGAAGGGAGATTAACGAATGAAAAAAAGGAAATTTGCAACATATTGGCAGAACGATATAAGAGAGAATTCACCCCTAGAATAGGTAATGAAGAAAATGATATAGAAGTAAGGGACGAAAATAGTGAATATTTAGCTGACATAGATATTGATGAAGCTGATATTGTGCAGGCTATTAATGAAATTAAAAATGGAGCTGCTCCAGGGCCTGATGGAATTCCTGCTATTTTGTTAAAGAAAGTAGTTCATTCTGTCACAAAGCCACTTTCAATATTATTAAGACAAAGTGTAGATACAGGCAAGATTTATGATGAGCACAAATTAGCATATATTACCCCTACTTTCAAAAGTGGATCAAGACTAGAGGCAAGTAATTATAGGCCTGTGAGTCTAACATCACATATTATGAAAGTGTATGAAAGGGTAATGAAGAAAAATATTATGAAACATTTAATAAAGAATAATTTGTTTATTATGGGACAACATGGTTTCGTACCCGGAAAAAGTACACAAACCCAACTGTTAGTCCACCGTGAGAACATATTCAAACATATGAAAAGCGGAAATGAAACAGATGTGGTTTATCTAGACTTTGCAAAAGCTTTTGACAAGGTAGACCATAATATATTAGCGAAGAAAATTAGAAAACACAATATCGTGGATAAAGTAGGAAGATGGTTAAAAGAATTTTTACGCAACAGAAAACAGATAGTTATTGCAAACGATGAGAAATCGGATGAAGCCAAGGTAATATCCGGTGTACCACAGGGTACGGTGTTAGCTGCAATACTGTTTGTTATTATGATTGAAGACATAGACAGTAATGTTAAGGATTCGGTAGTGAGTAGTTTCGCTGATGACACAAGAATAAGTAGAGAAATTACTTGTGATGAAGATAGGAACGCTCTACAAAGAGACCTTAACAAAGTATATGATTGGGCAGAGGTAAATAGGATGGTATTTAACTCTGATAAATTTGAATCAATAAATTATGGAGACAGAGAAGGAAAGCTATATGCATATAGGGGACCTAATAATGAGACAATCACAAATAAGGAAGCAGTTAAAGACCTTGGTGTGATGATGAATAGGAACATGTTATGCAATGATCAAATAGCAATTCTGTTGGCAAAATGTAAAGCAAAAATGGGAATGTTGTTACGGCACTTCAAAACAAGAAAAGCTGAACACATGATTATGCTTTATAAAACATGTTCGTAGTCCACTTGAATATTGCAATATGATATGGTACCCACACTATCAAAAGGATATTGCACAAATAGAGAGTGTACAAAGGTCCTTTACAGCTAGAATAGAAGAAGTTAACGACCTTGACTACTGGGAAAGACTACAATCCTTAAAATTATATAGTCTAGAAAGGAGAAGAGAACGCTACATGATAATTCAGGCATGGAAACAGATAGAAGGAATAGCAGAAAACATCATGGAACTAAAAATATCAGAAAGAGCAAGCAGAGGTAGATTAATAGTGCCCAAAACTATACCAGGAAAAATAAGGAAAGCACACAGGACATTAATCCAATACGCACCAGCATCGATAATGCAGCGTCTATTCTCAATGCGTTGCCAGCTCATCTGAGGAATATCAGGAGTGAGCGTAGATGTGTTTAAGAATAAGCTCGACAAATATCTAAACTGCATCCCAGACCATCCAAGATTGGAAGATGCAAAATATACCGGAAGATGTACTAGCAACTCTGGTAGACATTAGAGGTGCCTCACACTGAGGGACCTGGGGCAACCCTAACAACATGTAAGCTTTTCCAAGTTGCTTACATCGTGATAAAAAAAAATCTCTCTCTCTCTCTCTCTCTCTCTCTCTCTCTCTCTCTCTCTCTCTCTCTCTCTCTCTCTCTCTCTCTCAGTGGAGGTATAATCTTACAGAACATCTCTAGAGCATCTTCTGTAGTGCTGGATACCCTTCCATTTCTCTCCCTCCTCTCTCTCTCTCTTCCTCTCTCTCCTCTCTCTCCCTCTCTCTCTCTCTCTCTCTCTTTCGCAAATTATTCAATTTCCTTACATACATATACCTTTCTGCTCGAGAACAGAATAAACAAGACGAGAAATCCGTCGAGTCGAGTTGAAAATCACGACGAATCTATGTGGGTCGCTGTCTTTTGTCGAACACTGAGCAAAGTAATTTCTCAGTTTTTTTTTCTTTGAGGCAGTAAAAGGCTTCCATGTCATGGATTACCCAATCTTACAGATAAAGGCAATCTGTGGATGTCTGACTGCAAACAGAATGAGAACCGTGCTGTGTAATTCGCTCAATACAACTATGTGGACGTTCAGTATTTTATTCCAATGATATAAAAGAGTGGTATAAGATTTCCTGATCAATTTGACTATTATTTCATTTTGGTGGGGGGGGAGGGGGAAACGGAAACGAAATAGATGATAGCCGTTTACCAAGACCGCTTTCGAAAGAGAAAGAAAAACTCTGACAATAGTTCGTGAAACTACCTATTGAAAGAATGTGAAGATTACTTTGAATGCATCTCTATTTATTTTTCATGATTATACTTTTTTTTTTTTTTTACAGAACCCACACCAGACCAAACCTCCGATGAAATTTATTTTCCGTTATCGTTTATTTAAATACCCTTTGTCAATGGATAACCTTTATCAGAAACTTTTTGATGACTGGTGAGTATCCGGGAATCCTCTCTCTCTCTCTCTCTCTCTCTCTCTCTCTCTCTCTCTCTCTCTCTCTCACGGACACACACACACGTACATACAAGGAAACAAACTTAGAGAGAGAGAGAGAGAGAGAGAGAGAGAGAGAGAGAGAGAGAGAGAGAGAGAGAGAGAGAGTGAGGTAGATGTATTAATAGTAAAAGACAAATGTTATATCTTTTACCATTAACACCTTAACTCTCTCTCTCTCTCTCTCTCTCTCTCTCTCTCTCTCTCTCTCTCTCTCTCTCGATTCACGGTCCACAGTTACTAGCAGAAACACTCCATTACGGAATTCGCAGGCGGTAATGGCTTTAGTTTCATTTTATATCTACTTTATATGAGCGTTGAATTACATTAAATGACCCTGCATTTAACGTGCAAGCTGATGCATTTCTGCCATGCTGTTATTTTACGTATACGTATCTTAATGTCTACTATACACTAATCGGTTGTATTAAGGACAATAATAACAGGTGCTTCAAAAATGAATTTCTCTCCTTACGTTTGTTTTGCGTTTGGGATGTCACAAACGACAGGATATTTCCAAGGACAAACACAATTTTAGTTCTTCAACTAACAACGAATTCTATTGAAAGATATATCAGATGTCTTGATACACTTAGAAATGGATCGATACTCTATCGTCTGGATTTCATTCCGTTTCAAAACAAGCGAGGCCGACCAATCATTTCAAATATCTTCCCTTATAACGAATGATGCCTGTAGTGAATTGCAGAAGACAGTCCCCTGGAATTCGCTATGAACGAACTGTACTGTACTATGAATCTGTGAAACAATTAGAATTGCTTTCCCTTACTTACCGAAAATATTATATCATGAAAAATCAGTAATTACATTTCCGTGCAATTTATCATGATGGTGTATGAGAGAAGGGTAATGCTTATTCTCAATTTATTATGTCATACATTAGGAGCGAATATGATCTCACGTCATATAACAAAAACCTTCTCCATGATAATAATTCTAGTAATGAATGATCACCTAACATATATTTCTCCTATTTATAAAACATTCCAATCTCAGGGTATTGAGACGTAAGGCACATTGGCTTATCCTGAATTAACCCTGTATCTGACTTAATTCAAAGTAGGTCCTCGATATATACTACATAACATCTTTGTATTTACAATTTTTTTTATATATTCCTTTAAACATAGTTGACTTTTAGAGTTTGGTTTTCCTTGAAAATGCCTTTGCGAGAAGACGAAATCGTCCACACGTGTTTCACTTACCTCGTGGACATATACTGTACATCTATTTTATTCTATTTCAAATACAAAAGGCCCATTAAAACACTGGTTTAAACCTATGGACTATAATTAAGGGTGGGAGTCAGTCCACCGAAATATAGTCCCTAGCTTTAAACCAGAGTGTTTTAATGGGCCTTTTATACTTGAGACGTATCCTGTTTTAACAGAAGAATTCATTTACATTTTATTCCATGTTTCACTTCCTTTGATAATTATAGATATATATATATATATATATATATATATATATATATATATAATTTCACTTCCTTTGATAATTATATATATAATATATATATATATATTAATTTCACTTCCTTTGATAATTATATATATATATATATATATATATATATATATATATATATATATATATATATATATATATATATATATATATATATATATATATATATATATAATTATCAAAGGAAGTGAAACATGGAATAAAATGTAAAAATATAAATGCCTATATATGCATGTTTTAATAAACCTTTATACTTGAGACGTATCCTTTTTTGACAAAAGAGTATATTTACATTTTATCCCATGTTTCACTTCTATCGATCACACACACACACACACACACACACATATATATATATATATATATATATATATATATATATATATATATATATATGTATATATATATATATATATATATATATATATATATATATATATATATTATATATATATATATATATATACGAAATTGAAATGGCAGGCCTCTAAATTTTCACAATTTCGGCCTTATAGTACTTCATATACCGAATAGCAATATGCAAATGGCTTCAGATATTTTTGAGTTGGCTGCGAAGCGCAGGGCAAAGTAGATTATATATTCTGGGCGGCAGGAAAGGATATTTCTCCTCAGTCTATACATTTTCCTAACCTCTCGCTCTCTCTCTCTTTCTCTCTGTCTGTCTGTCTGTCTGTCTGTCTGTCTTCTGTCTGTCCTGTCTTTGTCTGTCCTGTCTCTGTCTGTCTGGTCTGTCTCTCTCTCTCTCTCTCTCTCTCTCTCGCTGGCTGTCGGTCTGCCTGTCTGTCTGTCTGTCGGTCTGTCTGTCTGTTGTCTGTCTCTGGCGGTCTGCTGCTCTCCTCTCTCTCTCTCTCTCTCTCTCTCTCTATCTCTCTACTATCATTAAAAGTTAAGGAACGTAAATAAAGATAGATAGAATTTAATCCAACAAAATAATCACTCATCCACTAATTCAAGTTATGTGAGGGACACCAAGATAAAAAGAAAAAAAAAAATTTATATTGGGGCAATAAAATTGAGATTTTTGTTTAAGATTTTAGAGCAATAATACCAGTCCGGAAATGCAACGGTTGTGCTGTGTATCATAAAATTTTGGCAAAAGTACTCTCCTATATTACAGATGCTGTTTCCAGCTGCCCTATTTTAGGGGAAAAAATATTTAGCATAATCAGTCAACGTTGCAGTATTAGTGCCCCCAAAAAATCGATGGAAATTGTCTTGAACCCAACAACAACTAAAACGACTGAAATAAACTTCAACGTCGAAATCACAAAAGATTAACTAACGCCGGAACAGTATCGTCCAGCTGCCCGATCTATCACTTATCGAAGGGATATTGGACTTGAAATTGCTTTTTCCTCTGCAGGGAAGTATTCATTTTGTCACATTCCCAATTGCCCTCGTAAACCATATGTGATTCGGGCCACATCCTCTCCCTTTGAGTCCTCGGCATAAAGGAATAACGGGACAAAGCTACAATGCGATAAAGAGGACAATAGACAAGTGGGACAGGCATCTTTTTTAAAAGTGGATTTTCCGTTGGTTAATTTGCCATTCCGTTAAGTATGTTTCATTGATAATTTATTCATTGTTAGATACCATTGTGAAGAATCTGATACCGTTTTAGGGAAGTCTCTCTCACCTGAACAAACGTAGAGAAAATAGAGAAAGTTCTGGAAAATGTTATTTAGTGACTTAGTACCCAAACAAAGTATCTGGAAATCTCTTACATCAGCAGAACCATAGCTTAGTATAATTTAAGGCAAGTAACCCACACCGAGCTATCTAAAGGCAAAAAGAAACTGGCTGTAAGTCTACAAATACTCCACCACCACAATCCAGATGGACAGTCCCATGGCAAGTACTTTGTAGTTCATGGAAGACTGTCCAGTTTATGATATCTTCTGCGTGAACACCCAAGAAGAGTGCGTAGCAGTCTACAAGTGTTCCATCACCACAGGCTATGTCAGAAGACCCATAACGTGTTGTTTATGGAAGACCAAACTTTTTTCTCAACTTGATGCTTGACTACTTAAGTAAAGTTCCGACAATTCTACAAATTAACCAAACAAAAACTTCTTTCAGTTTTTTTTCTGAAGATTGAATAAGAAACCAACGAAATTACTGTGTATAACGTGTTTACTTATAAGCATTTACATTTTATTTCACTCGAAAACTCGAGTACTTTCAGGCCCTATCTGCGGCCTTTTATCAAGAGATGTGCAGGTTGTCAGGCTGGGTCAAGGCCCAGCAGTCTTCTGACAACCTACACATCTCTTGAAAAAGGGCCACAGATAGGGCCTGAAAGTACTCGAGTGTTGAGTAAAATAAAACGTAAATACTTATAAGTAAACGCGTTGTACACAGTAATTGTGTGGGTTTCTTTTTCAATTCTACAAATGCTCCATCATTGCAACCTACTTCAGGAGACCCATAATAGAGTGTACTTTATGGAAGCAAAACACATCAAGCATTGTGCTCGTTGGATACCCAAGAAATCTATAAACTCTTCAATACTGCAAATAGTACCAGGAAAGCTAAAGCACAGTGCAGCCTATGGAATGCAACAAACACTGACTGGTCTGGTGCCTGGACGCTCAAGGAGAGTACATGGAAGTCCTACAAATACTATATAACAGCCTACTTCAGGACGGCCTTTTGACAGTGCAACTCATGGAAGACATACACACTGAGCAGTCGACTTCCAGAACGCCGGAGGAGTCCCTGGAAGTCCAGGAAAGACTTAGACCTTGTTAAACACCTGTGCTTGATTGAGTGACGAAACATCCAACTGCAACGATTCGCATGATTTCTGGAAATTGTCTTTCCAGTAAATACTATAGCAGATTCTCATCAACTGTGCATCTGATGTCTAGGCCAGTCCCTTACGATGCTCCTGATTGACTGTTGATAAGCCAATCACAGGGATGGAAACTCTCAGTCTCTCGAGAGAGTTCACATAGGTAAGATGTATGTTCCACCTCTCCTGAGGGATACTTTTGAAAGACGTACGCCTCAGGAGAAGTGAAACATACATCCGGCCTATGTGAACTCTCTATCGAGAGAGACTGAGAGTTTCCAGCCCTGTGATTGGCTTATCAACAGGCAATCAGGAGCATCGTAAGGCACTGGCCTAGACATCAGATGAACGGTTCATGTGAATCTACTATAGTTCCATCCATTTCATTTCCTTCAGTTTTGCTATATACAAAAAGCAGGGAAACTGTACGAAATCCTATAAAGAATAGTAATTATTTAAGGAAATTTTATAAGGAAATGCTTTCAAAAGGAATTTCAAAGGTGTAAATTCTTCTGACTTCTTTGATAATTTAATCGTCGCCGTGAATTTTTCTTATTATCTATACTGCTTATTTTAATCTTTCGACAAAAAAAGAAAATTTTATTAAATTCTGGATGTGATTCCTTTTTGTCTTCTGACCATAATGTTCGTTCAAATACATGCTGGTGTATAAGACTAACAGCCAAAAACGTAAAAAATCGCTTGCCTGTGGTCTAAGTTTGCTTGACAAGACTGTATTATATTGAACACTTGATTTGCTATACAATCTCCTTTTATCGTCCAACAAACTACATATTCTCTCTCTCTCTCTCTCTCTCTCTCTCTCTCTCTCTCTCTCTCTCTCTCTCTCTCTGATGTCGCAATAGCTGAGAGCCTTTAAAACCTCAAAGGAGACACCAGACAGCAGGTAATTCAGTGGATGTCACTCATATCCATATTGACGTCGAAACTCCCAGAGTCAAAACAACAACAACAACAGTGAACGTCCTCTCGGTGAGAAATGCGATGCCAAGAGACTCGATCATTAAAGGCGAATCTGTCATGAAGGACAGACAGCCAATGACGCTTCTCTTGACGCGTGATTACGTCATCGTCACGGGAGGTTGAAGATGGAAATTTACAATAAAAAATTATACCAATTATTAGGGTTAGGTACATCAACGGTGCGGATGCATTTGATCAATGATAGTCATCTTTATATCTGAATATATATTTTTAAAATAATATCCTGCCATATACCTTCGTTGGTATATGAAATAAGTTATGATTTTATAAATCTTAACTCATCCCTATCACCTTTAAATGCCGATGCCATAGAGAAATTATTTCTCTCTCACCTATCCTTTCAGAATTTTTCCCTCATCTACGCCTACCCTACAAATCCTGGTAGGCCAATCAAGTTCTCAGTCCTCGCGATTTTCATTCTTTAACATCTTGGACTGTCATCCTGACATCCTCAGCTGCTACTTTCATAACTAAGATATCAGTTTTACACAGTTCCTTTCATATTCTTGCCTCAGTTGAGTAAACTAAGTTTGAATTAAGGAGAATATATTAATGAAATATGAGTGAAAATAGGTTAGGATTAAAGACAGATGTGGAGGTAGATGAGGACTTTCTCAGGTCCCAGGATGGGATCACAAATGTCACAGGGATACTTAGATCATCTTGTTTGAACAGTTATACATTAAGTGTAAAACTAAAAAGAAACACCAAAGTTCTTGATTGTGTTCCGTATTCTATAGGTCTAGTCACTGTACTTAATAACAACCGTAGTAATAAAATAGGAAATATGATTTCCTTCGGAGGCAGTAAAATATCAGACCTGTTAACAATATCTCATTTCAAATAGGCCTTTTTTCTCTGTATTTGAGTTGTTAATGTTAAAACTTTGAAACAATGAATAAAATTTGTTTTTCTTTACTCTAAAACTTTATAATTAGGATGGGGGAAAGTTACCCCTCATCAAGAAGTTAAGGTTGTTTATTTTGTTTCAATTTGTAAGATCTGCCGTTGAAATGTGACCTGGAAGCGTTTTGAGGAAATTCATTTATTCTTCCTTTTATTCTTCTTCAAATAATTATTATTAGATAAAGAAATCAGTGAACCTCGAGACCAGAATACTTCGATGATTTGTAAACCTTTCCTTAGAAATTCTTGCCTTGGGATTTCATTATGCATTTTATTTACTAGTTTTGACGATACTGAAGTTTCCTTAATTATGCTGGTAATGCTCAAACTGTAAAAAACAAAAAATAAGAAAAAAGGAAAGTGAGGTCTGTCGAGGAGATATATGGGGGCCTGTTTACGAAGTCTATCAATTCCCATCGCTACTGATTTGTCATTGCAGAAGATATAAAGTTTTTAAAAGATAAATTGTTGATAAACTTTCATTTATTTGCATTGGATGAATTCCAAGCATTCGTATTCTGCATCGTGTTTGATATATATATGTAAGTTTCATTGGATCAGTTTTTATGAAAATAATACGTTTTATTGAAAATCATCTCTCAGAAATAAACTATGCAACAATCCTCGATAAAGGTATTTAATTTATCATATGAAAATAATCTGATACGGATTATCCCCACAGAAAAGGCATATTCTTTCGGAATGATTTCCTTATCATGTATTTTATTTTATTTTAACCGAATAAATAGACTTCCCCGCGACCTTTTCTAGTTTCTTTTTATAAAGTAAGTCACATCAAGAAGTCTTCACTCCCGTGTCTTTTCATTTGATGTTCGCAAAGTAAACTTTCAGTCCACTAAAGTGATGGAGGAAATATGAAACCCGCTTCCCTTCTTGAATTGTCAGAGCCCACAGGCCTTTATCTGTAATTTCCTCCATCCTCCAAATGTGCCACGGTTGTCTGTGTAAAATCTAGTACAGAACAATGTGACTCGTCTTTAATGCTGATTTTCATAACACACACACACACACACACACACACACACACATATTCAATGTAACACGAAAGGAAGACGCTTAAAGAACACGCAGCCCAAATTAACAAACTGTAACCCCGCGCCCCTCTCCCCCCAATTCTGTTTTTGTATATAAAGGTCTGTGAACTTCTATTACATTCAGTGTGAACTTGAAAATGTAGAATATACTTGTATACTGCGAGAGTACATGTCCCAAGTCCCCAGATTTTCACTCACTTTTCTGCCGTGGATTTAAGGGTATTTACATATACTATATTTTGTGACAAAGTGCCAAGTATCTGGTTACTACTCTTACCATTCATTAATTGTTACCTCACAACAGCCAGACACACCTGAACCTTCATCACAGGTACTAAATGACTGAATACTCTAAAGGCAGTAGTGATCCCTGAAACAACTTACCACCAGGATTGCAGAAAATTAGACTGTTTATCAAAACAGATGTGAGGTAATCTTGTAAGTAATTAAATTAATTAAAGGGCATCACTCCATCAACAACTTTAAAAGTCTAAGTATTTCCATGATTTCAGAAGTCTAAGTACTTCCCTGGTTCTAACTCACTTCAAGTAAATTGAACGAAAACAGCTCCATCACCACTGTTTCTACCTAACATAAATATAATCATATTTATACACTGGTGTACAAGAAAACACTTAAAAAAATATTATTATCAAACTAAAATTTATAAGTGAAATTCACAATATCAGGGAAAATTACTGTTACTTGAAAACAAAGCAAAGTTTAATTAATTCTTGAATCAATTAATAAAATTAAATCAAAATTAATTTATCACAAAATTCAAGAAAATTAATTCAATCAAAATTCAAAAGTGTTAGGCAATAATAAAAATTTGAAAATTAATTCACAAGTGCTGAACAACAATAAAACTTGAAAAGAATTCTAAGCAAATGCAAATTAATTCACAAGTGTTAAAATTCAATTAAATGTGCAACGATTAATTAATGAAAATAACTAAGTTAATTAAATTATGAATACAAATGAAAACACAGAAAAATGTGTAAAATACCAAAATTGTAGAAAGTATTAACCACACAAAACATAAAATAAAAACACACACTTCAATAAGAAAATGGATAAATGCAAAAGAAATCACTTCAAATGAAACAAACACAAAACACAAAAATTTTCAATGTGTAAAAATTGAAATAGCTCAACTCAAACCATTGTAACTATTATTTGCAACTAATAGAAATATAACACACTTTACTTTAGTACCAATTCCTTTCTGCTGCAGCTTGTTTCACAATTTCACCACACAATATTTCTCAAATGAAAATAAAAGGCAACATTACAAACTTGTACAATGTTTGTTCAGATTCACAAAAAGTACTAAAAAATACTAAATAAACTCTAAGAAATATAAACTCTGAAAATTAGAAGTGACCAATGTCTAAGTATAAATCTTTACATTACGTTGAGAGAGAGAGGGAGATGTCTGTACGCCAGGGACTCAAAATCTGTAATGAAAGCTTTCATACAGAAACTGTACAGTGGATCTGGCACAAATGTTTTGGGGATGCGAAAGATGATGCAATCCTTCTAGAAGCTTCTAATATGACGTAACTTTACAGAAAAATTGTGAAATCTACTTGTGGTTTCGACAAAGACGTACGAGTATGAAACCAGTCATGAACGAATTAGCTCAACAAAGACTTACTCGATCAAGATAGAAATCCCTTATCAAATGTGATGACAGGAATCCAAAGCACAACGTCGATCTCTAATCAACGTGTTGACAGGTTAGGGAAACAAAGCAGAGACTTCGGGGTCTCTTATCGCAAGGCATTGACATAAAAGGGAAACAACTCTAGCTTCCAATGGGCAAAGTTAATCTCTCTCTTTCTTTACATTCTACGTTATATACTTTTAAATTATGTTATGCGAAATCTGAATACACATTTTAAGACATCCTATACTCCAAGCTAGCTAAGGAATCTGAAAAATGTTGCAAAACTCTACATATAACATTTCATACAGTGTAGGAGAAGATATATGCTTTATTAAAGTAGCAACATATAATATACCTCCCCCAAGAAGATTGGTTATCATGGTGTTGAATCCAATGATTCGCAACGGGATAAATAATCAGCAACTACATTGTTGTTTTTGCCACTAATGTGCTGCACTCTTGAGTTATACTGTTGCAAGCGATTATGATTTTTCATTCTCTTGATAAATGATAGTGGATTGTGATCAGACAACACTAAAATTTCTTCATTCCTAGGTCTGTTCACATACACTTCAAACTTTTTCTATGCTGTGATTAAGGCTAAAGTTTCCTTCTCAGTTGTCGAGTATACTTTCTGATGTTTTTTCAGTTTTGAAGACATGAAACACACAGGATGGTAGATGTTATTTTCATCATCTTGAAGTAGAACAGCTACAATGCCATAGTCCGACGCATCAACTTGTATCACAAATTTTTTGTTGAAGTCTGAAGCTTGAAGTACTGGTCTTGAAGTTAAAATGGCTTTTACCTTCTTAAAGGATCCTTACTTTGGGACTAGTTAGTTCTGTCAAGGGAGCTACTATGGCTGAGAAATTTGGGCAGAAACGACGATAGAATCCAGCCATGCCTAAAAATCTCCGTAGCTGTTTCCTGATAGTAGGTGGGGTAGCCTTATAGATACCTTCTACATTAGCATTTACTGGAGCAAGAAGGCCTTACCAACTTCAAGCCCAAGATACTGCACAGTTGCCTTTCCAAACTCACTCTTCTCTAAGTTGACTGTTAGTCCTGCTTCTTGTAGTTTCTTGAAAACTTTCCTCAGAATCTTCAGATGTTCTTCCCATGTTGTAGAGTAAATCACTATGTCATCCAGGTATACACCTACTCCCTCTATCGATCCTAGCAGTTGATCCATCACTCGTTGAAATGTTGCAGGTGCATTCATCAGACCAAACGGCGGAACAGTATACTGATACAGTCCAAAAGGTATAATAAAAGCTGACAGCAACTTTGCATTCTCATCTAAGGGAATTTGATAATATCCTTTCAACAAGTCTATCTTGGAAACAAACTAGGCTTGCCCAGTATTATCAAGTAATTGATCTATAAGAGGCAAAGGATAATTGTCAGCTACACTGATAGAATTCAGTTTCCTATAGTCATTACACATCCTAAATGAACCATCAGGTTTCTTCACTAACACACATGGAGAACTGAAGTGACTTGAACTGGGTTCTGCTAATCCACGTTGCAGTAAATACTGAACTTCCTTCCTCAAAACATCTCGATGATGCGGTGATAAGCGATAGGCTCTTTGCTTGAATGGTTTTCCATATTCTTGAATCTTGATCTCATGCGTGGTCAGATCACTACACCTAGGTACATCTGCAAAAATTTCTGGGAAACTTCTAATTACTTCACTTAAGTCTTCACCTTGTTCAACACTCAGATGTTTCAATTTATCCTCCAAATTTTCCAGAATTGAAGAATTATTCATCTTGCTCTCAGCTCCCAATTCGTAGCCATCATCGTCTTCTGTAGATAAAGTTGTTTGTGTTATGACACAGTTTCAGTTTTAGTTTCTGAGAAATAAGGTTTCAAGAGGTTCACATGTATCATCCTATGTCTTCTTCTTCTTTCTGGTGTTTCAATCACATACGTTCTATCGCTTAACTTCTGAATTATCTTGTAAGGACCTTGAAATTTATTAGTGAGGGGAAATCTCTTGACAGGTAAGAACACTAACACTTGTTGACCAACACTAAAACTTCTTAGCTTAGTCTTAGCATCAAATCTACTTTTCATTTTCTCTTCACACACTTTCAGATTTTCTAAAGAGAATTTTCTAATCTCTTTCAACCTTTTCCTCAAGTTCTTCACATACTCTCCTTGGATTTCATCTTGATTTTCTTTCCAATTTTCTACAAGAATCTTCAACGGTCCTCTCACTTCCCTTCCAAAAATCATTTCATTAGTTGAACATCCCATACTTTCTTGATAAGCACTCCTAACTTCAAACAACATTAATGGTAAACCAACATCCCATTCTCTTCCTGACTCAGAACAATAATTTGTCAGCATACTTTTCAATGTCTGGTGGATGAGTAATATCGGCGCAATACTCGCTAGTTGTAGTAGCAGAGAGAAAGCTATTATCAAAAAAATAGAGAAGTCTATTTACAAGTTGAATGCAGCTGATGTAACAATATCTTTCAATAAGACTTGTTTGAAAGAGGGTCTCCTTCCAATAAATAATAATAATAATAATAATAATAATAATAATAATAATAATAATAATAATAATAATAATAATAATAATAATAATAATAATAATAATAATACAATAGGTGTTTCAACGGCATTTAATTTATATAGAATCTTCTCAATTCTTCTTATTATCTTTTTCTCGTCAGCATGTAGCTGGTGTATTAAGTTTCCTAAGGACATGTAAAGATTTTCTTTGTCTTAGGTTTATTCCTCTAACGTGTCGACAGCGCACAGGCAGTCATCTATGAGAGTTTACAGTAAAGTGAATTAAGATACGTTTTACAAGTATTTATAGCATGCAAGGTCGTGTACAATCGGTGGGCGGGTCGGTGGGAACGGATTTTAATTGGTCGTTGGATGGTAACGAAAACTCCCCCTGAGGCGT
>NC_061100.1:109251451-109261451 GCF_015104395.2 Macrobrachium nipponense | reverse complement strand
AAATTCGTATTTATCCAACTCATCAGCTAAAAATGTTATCAGGTCGTCAACTGGAACTTTAGTAAAAAGGGAAACTACATCAAAGCTAATCATTTTAAATTCGTAATTAATATTACAGGTTCTGAGACGGTTTACAAAATCTACATTATTTTTTACTGAAAATCCTGAAATTTTTCCTATAAGAGGTGATAATTCACTGGCAAGCCACTTTGACAAATTATAAGTTGATGACCCTACAGAACTAATAATAGGTCGCACAGGGTTATTTTGTTTGTGAGTTTTAATAAGTCCATAAAGATAGGGCAAGGATGCACATACAATACAAAATTTCTTAATTAAATCATCTTTTCCCCTTAACAATGTTTTAAGTTTTTTATTGAAACTACTATTAACCTTCTCTAATGCATTATGGTTCATTACTGTATAAGTTTCTTGGTCACTTAACAAAACTAACATTTTATTTACATAATCATCTTTATTTATTAACACAAGAGCATTTCATTAATCTGTATTCTCTTCCATGTTTTTAAGAGCTTTATGAATTTGTTGTCCTGAATTTTCAGAAGACGAGATTACCAAGATTTATGATATTGTTTTTAAATTGAAGTATCCGGCATTTTTAGTTGATGTTGCTTTAAGAAAGGCTAAGAAAACATTTTATGCAGTGGACCATGTACAGGCTTTTGACCCTAGTAATTTGCTTGTTTTACCTTTTGACAACAGGTTTCTTTCTTTGCCAAAAATTTTTAAAGTTTTTAATGTTAACGTTGCTTTTAGTAACACTCAGTCTGTAAGAACAATTTTAATAAGGAACTCTCCAAATTTACAAACGGGTTGCATTTACGAAATTCCATGCAGAGATTGTGATAAAAAATATATTGTTCAAAGTGGCAAACTACTGGCATCAAGATTAAATCAACTTAAATATTGTGTACGTGTAGGAAGTACATCGAGTGCTCTCTTTTTACATATGAATAATTTTAATCACGCAATTAATTGGAACAATTCAAAGGAAATTTTATTTTGTAGAGACATTATTATAAGAAACATTATAGAATCTAGTATAATAAAATATAAGTCGAGTAGTGCTTTCAATATTAGCAACGGACAATATAAACTAGATAACTGGATTACGAAATGTATTGTTGACAACTTCGTAACTATGTAATTGACTGCTTAGTAGTTCCATTTCCATTTGTTGTTGTCCTTTAAGTGTAATTCTAGGCTGTGGACCATTTGCTTCTTGACTAGGCTGTTTGATTGTTCTGTATTTTACTTTTTTGTTTTTATGTTTACCTTTGATATTTCGAAGCTGTTTTTCATTCTTTTATATATTGTACCCTGATGAGGTGTATCAAGAATACACGAAAGCGCTAGGTACTGCTGCTTTTCATTTTTCCTGCTGGCTCTTGATATACAATCTTCACGTGTTACTTGTGATCGTATAACATATATATATATATATATATATATATATATATATATATATATATATATATATATATATATATATATATATATATATATATATATATACACACACACACACACACACACATATATATATATATATATATATATATATATATAGATATATATATATATATATATCTATATATATATATATATGATATTACATAATTCATGATCTGGTTGCAAATTTATTTTCTTAATTTCTTGAAGTTACTTTGCCATAAGAAAATCATTGAGAAATATTGACAAAATCACTACTTTTCTAGTTCAGTTTACATTACTGTTAACGTCTCCACAGCTACAGGGGTTTTATTTACAGCAGAAAATACAAGGTTGCTCTTATTTCACGTGTCCTAAACTGTGGTTTTAATAATAACCAGTGAGATTTTATAATGCCATTTTTGCACAGGGATTAAGGTAAATAAAGTGTGTACTTTGCTATTCCAAGGATTATTAATCTTAAATTTCACATTAAAATAGTTTCCTGTAACAACTTAAAAACAGAAAAGAAGTCATTGAGATATCGATAGAGTATTAATCCAAGGATTAATACTCCAATAATTCACAGTAGAATAATATTCTGAAGAGACTAAATAACAGTTAAAGAAACCAATTATATATCAAAATTCACAAATCGATAACCTCTTCAGTAATTTTGCTCAGTCAGTGAGTTAAGTAAAAAGAAAATTATCAAAGTGTCCAAGGATTAATATAATTTTATACTTTTCAGCAGAATACCTTTCTGTAGAGACTAAGCAACAGTTAAAGAAACCAATTATAAATTTCCAAATCGATAATCTCTTCAGTAATTTTGCTCAGGTAGTCAGTTAAGTAAAAAGATAATGATCTCAGTGCCAAGGATTTATAATCTAATAAATTTCAGTTGAATATCTTTCTGCAAAGACTAAGCAACAATTAAAGAAACCAATTATAAATTAAAATTCCCAAATCGATAACCTTTTCTGTGACCTCGCTACTACACGAGTGAGACAAATAAAAGATAGATAAAAGAGAAATTGGTCGAGGTTCCCCAAGGCACAATAATTGCCCTCTTAGTATACGGGTTGTTGGGAAGTTGTACTTCAAGTCTGGCCACAGGGCTGTCAGCTCTGCCACTCAGAGTAGGTGCTAACGAGCGGCGAATTTTCCCTCAGAAAATCTTGGGAAAACTTTTCCAACCACCTTTCCCGAGATTCCCTTCCGAAAACACTAAAGAAGAAGAAGAATAAGTCTCTTTTTTTTTTTTCCCCCTCCTTTACCGCGTCGTACTTTTATTTCTGGTTTATCCTTATACCACGCTGTAAATTTTAGATATTTTAGCTCGGACCTTTCACATCTGCGTGCTGATTAGATGATTCTTATATGAATAAATTGTCATTTAGTTTTGCCTGTATTAGTGTCATTTAGTAACGTCGTTTATTCAACGTATATTTTCTACTGATATACATTGCAGTTTTATCATGCTTATGAGATAACCTAATAATGGCCATGAAAGTACTCAGCAGGCATCATTGTGAAAAAATAAAAAAAGGAAGTTCCTCACTGGACGAGTGGGTTGCCTAGTCGACTATCAATCTGGTAACCCGATTTCGCCTCCCGTGGCCGCCAGTGAAGAATCAGAGGAATTTATTTCTGTTGATTAGAACTTCATTTCTCGATATAAAGGGGTTCGGATCCCACAATAAGCTGTAGGTCCCGATGGTAAGAAACCAATTGGTTCCTAGCCACGTAAACAAAAAAAAATAATCTAATCCTTCGGGCCAGCTCTAGGAGAGCTGTTAATTAGCACAGTGGTCTGGTAAAACTAAGATATACTTTGTGAAAAAGGGAACCAGCAGAAAAAGGAATGAGAGAGTGCATAAGTGCCAATGAAGATTGATAACAGCACTCACTCATACACACACACACACACACACACACACATATATATATATATATATATATATATATATATATATATATATATATATATATATATATATATATATGTATATATATATATATATAATATATATATATATATATATATATATATATATATATATATATATATATATCAAACCGCAAATTTCATTTGATGTCGAATTCACTAAACCTTGGGAATATTTTACACCAGAGGAAATTAAACTGACAAAATAACCCTCTTAACATGACCAATATACAGCTGATGATAGTAATGAATTCAAGTCACGTACAATATACGCAATTGGATCATTTCACTAACGACGAAATCTGACGGAATATTTCGTTAACTTGAAAAGCTGCTAGTAATTAATAAAGTCTTGTAATCATTATTAATATTTCGACTCCCCCTTATCAGTATCCCTTCATAACTTATTCAGTTCTGTTTGAGAAAGTTAGCAAAAAGAGTCATAGTTGTGAGGCATTCTAGTGGACATTTTACTGAATGTTTAACTTGTTTTCTTTTATTAGCATAGCTATATTTTTTCTCGTTAAGATGAGATTAGATACGTTTAATTTCCTTTTTCAGGGACAGATCCGAGAGAGTCATAAACAATAGATCAGTGGATTTAATAGAGGATTTTTATAATATTTCTACTCCTAACTTACGAGGTCAAGTACGTCCTTATGTGATTACTTTCTTTTTAAAATATAAGATTTTTTCCCCACTAAATGAGGGATCCCTTCTGGAGCTGAGTCACTTTTCGAAAATATTTGAAAAATAGGTCATACAGAGCAAATAGCAAGGAACCTCAAGAAAGTGAATACTAAGGAAAAAACGAAATAGCCAGCGAGGACTATCTTCCCTTTATGGGCCAAACACCTGTGTATTTCCGTATGGGAGTTTTCCCACATTCTGCCCATTGGTATTCCAGACGTCAAAAGGAATCTAATCCAGATTTTTTTCTTTTCCGTTTCTTTTTATTTTTTTTTATTATTTTAGCAGCTGTGAACGAACCTCTCCTTTCATCTCTGCCCACCTCTCAAATTTATTATATTTCCCCTCCTTGATAGGCTGTATTTGCGAAGTAGACTCCTGCACTGTGTTGGCTTTTTAAACTTTATACCAATATTTTGTTAGGGCTTGAGAATAAAAATGGCCATCTCTGAACATCCAAATTTCATAACTTTGCGCTTATTGATAATATTTTCTAAGACATTCCATTTCTCATTGTCAGTTGAATGAAAGACAATGACGGCTTTTATAGCAAAGTGCATGTCATTGGCTGTATTTCCATTGATGTCAAATTAACGTCAATTTCCCACTTAAGCAAATAAGGGACAGCTATTGAATAAACTTATTCATAACAAATTCCAGGATCAATCGCCGTTATTTAAACACCTTATCTACGTACACACTCTCTTGAAAACATTGTTATTAAATTTTTTATTAATTTATTGTATTCAAATTTAACTTGTATGCTCTAGCTTCTGTTAGTAAAAGTACTCGCACAAATGAAGGGGGAATTAACAAATATCATCAGAAAACACCAAATAAATATCTGGCCAGGAGAGACACGGTAAAGGATTTCTATGCTGGAACACTACCGGTCGCTCCCGGATCCAGAAAAAAAAAAATTGACGTCAGAATTTCCATAACCTTTCCCTGAGAAATAACTCTCTTTGGCAATTTGGGCTTGATAAATCTGTTATTGTTTTTCTTACCGATTGCGGTTTTTTTGTTTGATTTTGTTTTGTGTGTGAAAGGAGGAAGTCAACTTTATTTTGCTCTGCCCTGTTCCAGTCTTCTCTTTCAAACTCAAGAATATTGTGTTAATATGGACGTGTTTTATTCACGTGATTTAATATGAACTTCCATTGTCGCAAACATTATGATGTCATCTTTTGTAGCATTGATCTCTCTCTCTCTCTCTCTCTCTCTCTCTCTCTCTCTCTCAGTTGAGGTATATATACTCTTACAGAATATCTCTAGATCATCTTCTAAAGCATTGATCCCTTCCAGTCTCTCTCTCTCTCTCTCTCTCTCTCTCTCTCAGTAGAGGTATAAGCTTACATAATATCTATAAATAATCCTCTGTAGTATTGATCCCTTCCATTCTCTCTCTCTCTCTCTCTCTCTCTCTCTCTCTCTCTCTTCTCTCTCTCTCTCTCTCTCTCTCTCTCTCTCTCTCTCTCTCTCTGGTTGTCATATAGAAAAATATGTAGACAAGAATATTTCCCCCATAAACAAAATGATGTGTTAGGCAAGTGGTCTCATATTTCCTCCAGCAAAATATCTCTTATATTTTTAAAACTTGTAAATGCTTTGATGTCTTTTCTGTTCCCTGTGGTTCTGTTCCTTTGTTGATTTCTTGTGACCTACGTCAATTTAGAATTATTAAGGCCGCTTTAGCCATTGTTTTACCTTTCATTTATTGATTTATTCATTTATTTATGCATTTATTTATTATGCATTCTACCGATGAACGTTGCAATTTAGGTGCCCATTCGTTACATACAAGTACTACCAACGACATTGATTGAATATAAGAGGTCTTATATACCTTTAATAACATGAAACCATAATTATGCTAAATATGGAGGATAAGTATATATATATATATATATATATATATATATATATATATATATATATATATATGTGTGTGTGTGTGTGTGTGTGTGTGTGTGTGTGTGTGTGTGTGTTTGTGTATGTATGTGTGTGTCTGTGTGTGTATGTTGTGTGTGTAGAGAGAGATAAAGAGAAAGAGAGAGAGAGAGAGAGAGAGAGAGAGAGAGAGAGAGAGAGTCGCTTCAATATTTCGTTTACGTTAGTCGATAATGGGGTTTGACTTTTCCATTTGTTCCACCTTCAATTCACTTTAATCCATTTCACTTTAAGTGAATAATTAACTAATTTTACACGATGCTCGAACAGGATCAATATAATTCGCCTTTGAACCTTTCACAGGTTCCATGTGTTTTCCTCCGCATCTCCTAATTGGAATTTTAGTTTCATAACATTTTACTGTTCTCAATAGAAGCTGGAACTGTGAGTAACAGATTTTTTTTTTCTTTTTAATTGGCAATGTTTCCTAATGTCGTCATCAGAGCCAGGTTGATAAATTCATATCACGAATGTACATTCAGCGAAAACTACTACATAATACTTTTGCCTATTTCCAAATATACCTTTGATAACCGTCCGTTTGTTCCTAAACTAAAAAATTCACGGGGTAAACATAAATCATTTGCGCTGTTACATATGCATGCTTTCTGTTTTCATCCCTTTCGTTTTGTGTACAGCTTTCGAATGAAATTTGCGACTATCACACGATCGTTTGAATGTACCTGTCGCCATTGCTTTTATTTTTCCATTAGACTGAAGTAACTCAACAGGGAACGTTGCTTTGCTAAAAAATTTGATTGAAAATGCAACTTTGCAAACAGGAACGTTGGCATATGGATAGAGCCGGATATAGTCAGTAGCTCAGACTCGGCGCAGTTATGCAACAAAAAGTTATAATAATAATAATAATAATAATAATAATAATAATAATAATAATAATAATAATAAAATAATAATAATAATAATAATAATAATAATTACTTACAGTAAGAGGTGTACGAGGTTTTCCTCCTGTTACACCTTCCGAACCTTTCTACTCTCAATAACACTTTCAGCGAGAAATTTTAATGTACATACAAGCGAATACAATTAGCATTTTGTAAGGGATGAGATATTAGATAAACTATTTCTTCTGTAGCCTTTTCATAATGACTAAAAAATCTGTCAGAAATACGGAAAAGTCAGTACAGCGATGTTGGCGTTTGTTTATTGATAGGATGACAATTACTTTTGTGTAGTAGAAAATGAAATTTATTGTGATTATCTTATAAGGAATAAAATTTTTTTTTGCAAGTATTCCAGGTTAGTTACTTTTCGGGTAGAGTTTTTACACGTTGAACAACTTTTATTGTATGCAATTTTAATCTTTAATGAGTTGTAGCCCCTTAATATATTCGTCACCTTGCGCACAATATTCACGCCATCAGTGAATTGAAAAGTACCAAGTTTCATAACAAAAGAGAAGTAAACTTACTAATAAATGAAGTTACTAAACAGAATAAAAATCAAATTTATGGAAAGTTATATTCGATTGGGTACAGAGCATCAGGAGATCTAGTTAATTCCCCCCAGCAACAGTCCTTGAACTGTCTGAGACTGACAAATGAAATTTGCTTTTTTTTTTTTTTTTTTTTTTTTTTTAATCCGTCGATATCAGTCAGGAAATCTCTCCTTGCCTCGATGCAACGAAAAACGGGAAGCAAAAAATCAAAGCACCATTTTATGACTCGATCGACGGGCTTCGTAGAGAGAGCAGAGAGAGAGAGAGAGAGAGAGAGAGAGAGAGATTTTGTTTATACAGTTTGCCTCAAATTTAGAGGAACTTTAATGAGCATTCTCAATCCTTTAAATGTTTACATCTATATACAGACACACACACACACACACACACACATATATATATATATATATATAATATATATATATATATATATACATGTATATATATATGTATATATATATATATATATATATATATATATATATATATATATTATATATATATACATGCTTAGAAAATCACTGTAGATGCACGTGACTTCATAAATAAGCGAATACCACAGGAAAATAATAGTCAGAAATCCAAGCGCTTTCTTCTTTACTCAGACATCGTCAAGACGATGTCTGAGTAAAGACGAAAGCGCTTGGATTTCTGACTATTATTTTCCTGTGGTATTCGCTTATATATTTACATATATATATATATATATATATAATATATATATATATATATATATATATATATATATATATATATATATATATAGTATATATATATATATATATATATATATATATATATATATATATATATATATATATATATATATATATATATATATATAGAGCTACAATGTCCTTTAATATCTAATTCGCTCTACCTCGGAATTAATATATTTTCATATATGCTTAACCGAAGAGGAATTTTTTCTCGATAATAGACTTGCCTGGACCGGGGCGCGAACCCACGGAGCCTTTCAAATCCAGGAACGTCAGTGAAGCTTTTATACTACTACACCATATATATATATATATATATATATATATGTGTGTGTGTATATATATATATATATATATCATATATATATATATATATATATATATATATATATATATATATATATATCTCGAGCTACAAATGTCCTTTAATATCTAATTCGCTCTACCTCGGAATTAATATATTTTCCTATATGTTTAACCGAAGGGGAATTTATTCAGCGATAATAGAATTGCCGGCCGACGGGCACGAACTATCGACATCTTCAATTCCAGGACTGGCAGTGAAGCCTTAGCCTCTTGCGGTGGGGTGGGCGGTGGGCTAAGGCTTCACTGCCGTCCTGGAATTGAATATGTCGATGGTTCGTGCCCGTCGGCCGGCAATTCTATTATCTCTGAATAAATTCCCCTTCGGTTAAACATATATGAAAATATATTAAATCCGAGGTAGAGCGAATTAGATATTAAAGGACATTTGTAGCTCAATACATGTATATGAATCACGGTAATGTGATATGACTTATATATATATATATATATATATATATATATATATATATATATATATATATATATATATATATATATATATATATATATATATATATATATATATATATATATATATATATATATATATATATATATATATATATATACATATACATATATATATATATATATATATATATATATATATATATATATATATATATATATATATATATATATATATATATATATATATATATATATATATATATATATATATATATATATATATATATATATATATATACACACAAACAAAGTGAGATTAAAAGACTCACTCAAGACTGTTGAAGTTGACAGGTAAAAAGTAAAAAATAAGGAAACGATATTATTCAGGATATTTTCGGAAACAGATGACTGCCTAGTGAAAGGCAATGTGTATTACACTGCTCTTTTTGAAGTCAGGATCTGTGAAAGTGAGGAAAGAGAGGAAAAATGGATTCTTGGGTTTGATCAAGAACCTTTCGATGAAAACTTAAAAAAAAGAAAAAAAAAAATCCAGGAAATGGTGGATTTCATTTTCGAAGACATTTGGTGCAAATATGACTTTACGGGGAAGTGAAGTCCAATATATATTGGCTTTCGATGGTGATCCATAACATTTTCTTCTCTTATGTGACTTTTTGATGCAATTACGAAGAAATCATCGGAAACGTTTTGGAGATTTGGCAATAATTCCTTTTGAGTAGGGAAAGTTTCGGTGAATTAGCTGATTTATTGCGACGTATTAAAGCCACCCCCCCACCCCCCACCCATTTTTTTTTTTTATCTTTGCCGCATTCGTAACTTGAAGCATTAAACCTAATCGTTTCACGTGAAAATCATTTCTGTGAGATAAATAAGTCCCCAATCAATTATATGGTTTAGAAACTCGGAAACTGAAACATCAATGCAAATTTCCATTTTTTTTTTCTGGAGAGTTCTCAGGAATTGTATTGAGCTGGATCC
>NC_061100.1:109223951-109246451 GCF_015104395.2 Macrobrachium nipponense | reverse complement strand
TACTAACATTTCTTATGAAATATTGCAATCATTATCTAAATTGAAGCATAGCGTTTAAATTTTCTATTTCTCTAGGTATGCTTAATAAAGGATCAGTAAATACATCTGAAAAAGTGTAATAACTTCATTGCAAATGCAAACTGAGTTCTTTGTTGACATGTCAACTGCGGTACAATTCATGTCTCCATAAAAAGTTTATTGTTTTTACATTAGTAAAGTGCTTCGGGACAAAATCTTGCTACATCCTTAATTGCACCAAGTTTTTATTGCCAAAGCCCTTGAACAATAAGCATCGAAGGTCAGTTTGATATTTCGAAAATGAAAACAGAAAAATCGCACTATTTCACGAAGATAATACATGATTCACGTTTACGGTAAGCCTTAAGCAAAAACGGCATGTCGTAAAATCTTCTCGTGAAACAAAAAAGTCCATTGTTGTTGGCTCTTAATAATATTGTGGGGCGCTTTTCCAAAAATCCTTTGCGTTAGTCATACAAGAGCCGGGTATGACTCATTAGGCACTGACCTTTCTATAGAACAAATGTTAAAATACAATGGGGGCAATATTAACTATATTAAGCTTAGGTTTAGTTAGTGGGAGGACTTATCATTAAGAATTTAAATGTAAGGGACTCATTTATGATTTTTTTCGCAGCTGCAGACTGTATACAATACTTTTTATTGCAGCATCTACATCATGTAATTGATATATATATATATATATATATATATTATATATATATATATATATATATATATATATATAAAAAATATATTAACATGTCATTTATTTAACATTCCATGGAAAACTTAAAATGCAGCTGCGAGAGAGAGAGAGAGAGAGAGAGAGAGAGAGAGAGAGAGAGAGAGAGAGAGAGAGAGAGAGAGACCTTACCTTACCTTACAGACCTTACATTTTTTCCTTCTTCGGTATATATTTATCCACTATTTTCTGTAATATTTTATATAATATATCCATATTTACTTGTATATCATCATTTACGAGTATGTTTTCCCAATCTTTGTTTAATTCTTCATTTATTTCTGACCATTTTATATTTTTACTATAGAAATTGTATTTTCCATATCCTTCCCACTTTTTCATCTCTTGCTTACCTCTGTTTTCACTTGCTTTGTAATGGACTGTTAATTCTATGACATTAAGGTCTGAAATACTCGCATTATAAACTACTATTTCTTTAACATAATTCACCTCGTTCACAAATACTAGGTCTAAAGTATTTTCCTTTCTTGTTGGCAGGTGATTTACTTGTTGAATGTTGTATTCTAGTAGCATATCTAATAGCTTTTCGAATTGCCTCTTATCTTCTGCACTACTATTACTCTCTTTTTTATACGGATAAATACAACCACAATCTCCTATTCGTTCTTTCCATTCTCCGAAAGGAAAGTTTAAGTCTCCGGATTGGAGAATAGTCCAGTCTTTGTGATCTCTACATATATCATCCAATTTTTCTATTATTGTGCCAAACTCTTTAGTATTAGGGGGTCTATTTATTACTATGTTAATTAATTTTACAGATTCAAATTCTACTGCTATTAGTTCACATTCTGAGTTACTATATTTCTCATATATTTCCCATTGTTTTATGCCTTTCCCATGTAGTAATGGATGTATTGTAACGGGTGATATGAATTCCAGGTTAGGGACTTCCATTAGAGAGCTCACAGAACGATTAGGCCTAGTTGATTATTCGTACCCCTTTATAACAGATCCGATACCCACACTCAATGACAATGCTGTAGCTATATTTGGTTTGTGTGTAGAAGAACAGTTACTTATTGCTAATTTAAAAACACCTTACTCTTATTACCAGAGCAGAAAGACCTTTCGAAGAGGGAGAGAACGGATTTCTGAAATTGACTCATGAATCGTATCAAAGAAGCTGGTTTAGTTTATCACCGATTTTCATGTAATTGATAATGATTTATTACCATCAGATCATGCTCCTATTTCAATTGTGTTGCAACCTCCTTCCGTCTCTCTTTGAGTCGATTAAGTTACGAGCATCAGAGTTGGGGATGCATGGAGCGGAGTATAGTGACATATCAACGACGTGCAATCGACTGACCAAACGGTCAATTCAGTTTCAAAAGATAGACGGTGATGTGTTTCTGACTAAGCTTAGTGGCCACCGAGTAGAGCTAGATGGAGATGAGGGTATAGACTTGTCAGCCTTACGCCTTAGCAATACCCTATATGATTGTGCCTCCACTGGTGTATCTCATGAGAATCCTGAAGGAATTTTAATAAATAATGGCCAGAGTAGATGGGATAGATTGCTGGAGGAAAATGATCTGGCTCGGATCTGGGGTGCAATTGATTGGAAAGGTCAAATTATAGAGGACCCAAGTCATTCAGACTCTAAGCCGAGTGATGAGCAATTCAAAGAATATTTTGAGCAAATATAGACGATTTTCATTCAGATGTAACTATACCTGTATTGGACGATCCAATTACTCCAGCTGAGGTACAGACTCAGGTAAAAAGGTTAAAGCCCAATAAAACCAGTGGACCTGACGGTCTACCCCCAGGTTTGTTCAAAATGTTACCGTTTGAGTGGATCATGCTAATTGCTACACTATTTAATAATCTTTTTTTTTCTAGTTCTTACCCATTAAGTTGGATAGCAGCAAAATGCATAAAATATTCAAACGAGGAAGTAGCTCTTCTCCGGGTAATTACAGAGGCATTAATGTAATTAATAGTATAGCTAAGATTTACGATATGGTCTTAATGGCTCGTCTTAGTCAGTGGTTTAAGCCGTGCAGGGAGCAAGCAGGAAGCAGGAAGTCAAGCGGGAAGGGGATGTGTATAGCACATAGGAACTTTGAGGCTATTGGTGGACGTAGCTAGGAGGAAGAATTTGAAGCTTTTTGTAACCTTTGTTGATTTTAGAAGAGCTTATGATTGTGCACCTAGACATAAGTTATTTTCTGTGCTTAAACGAATGGGATGTGGGATGACTATGCCTTTAGCATTGGTGGCTGTATATCGTTGCACAAATAGTGTGATTGGTACCTCTCTCCTTGCTGCTACTGTTGGTGTGCGCCAAGGCTCACCTACCTCATGTATTTTATTTGTTTTATATATAAATGATATGATACAAATGATAAAACGTAATTGCCCTTTGGATGGTTTTCTTGCTTGGATGCATATTATGGACATGATGGATGACACTGTCCTATCCACTACGAAGGATGTTATGGAACATAAAATAAGGATTTTGTATGAATTTTGTAATTCCTATGGGATGATTATTAATGACAGTAAAACTAAATTTATGGTGATTAATGGTACTAGGGAAGACAAAGAACCCATAGTATGTAATTCTGATGTGATTAGTTACTGTAATCAGTACATATACCTAGGCACTCCTTTTACGGATGATGGTTCTCCCACAACAGCTATCAAGCAGCATGCAATAAGTAAAATGTGTCATACTCTGAAATTTATTTCATTTATAAGTAGAAACAATGATGAGCCATTTTTAGTTAAGAAGAAAATTGTTGATGCTGCTAGTATGTCAACTATATTATATTCATGTGAGTCAGGGCTAAATGGTGATATTAAACCCATCGAAAAGCAATATAAATGGTGTATTAAACAACTTTTGGGGGTCAGAAAAACTACTAATAATGACGTATGTATGGTAGAACTGGGACTTCCGCTGATGAGGGCATTAATAAAATTGAGGCAAAGAAGATTCTTCAAAAAGATGTGGCTTGAAAGGAATAATATGTATGATGACCCTTTAATTCACGCCATGCGAATATTGATGAATTATAATGACTCGGTTTCGAGGTATATACGAAACCTTATCTCTGATGATATTGAGGAAGGAAAATGTGAACTGCAATTAAAGGTCAGAAACTTCAATTCCAATAGGATTGTGTTCTATAAAACTGTTAACCCAGATTTAGTCGGTCATGGCATTTATACAAACCAATTAAGACTTAATGAAATAGAACGTGTATCATGGACAAGAATGAGGTTGAGTGCTCATTCATTGGCAGTTGAGATAGGTCGGTGGAACAGAAGAGGTAGGGGCCGTCTGCCGATGGATGAGAGGTTGTGTTCATGCAGTGAGTTCCAGACAGAGACTCATGTCATTGAAAATTGTCCACTTTCGTTACAGATCAGGCAGACGTATAACGTTACCACAGCTTTAGACTTGCTAGTAACCAGAACCGATTATGATGTAGTATGTAAAATTGTAAATAAGCTTCTTTTATTGTATTGAATGTAACACGTTATTATAATGTGTAAAATGTAATTACAGGAACTTGTTGATGGCGTATGGTTAAGTTGGTTTTGTTTTAGTTTTAGTACAATATATGTGTAATTGAAATTCATTTAGTTTGTATAAGAGATTATACAAAATCTACTGTACTTAATTTTGTAATTTGGACCAAATACTCTTTTGTAAAATTCATATTATTTTGTATTGTGGTCAATAAAAATATCTATCTATCTATCTATCTATCTATCTATCTATCTATCTATCTATCGCGGTTCCCTTTGACTCCTATTTTTTCTATCTGATCTATAAGTTTGGAACCCCTTTATTTGATCATCATTACCAGTCTTGTGGGAATACCAGGTTTCACTTATATTCATTATATCTATTTTCTTTTCAATTTGGGTTAGTTCTTCTAAGAACTCTATTTTTCTTTTTGAGTTACTCATAACTAAACACTGCACATTCATCCCTTCATTTAATATGGGTAATGATAACGATTTTCCCATGTCTCTTTCCTATTCTGGTATGTTGTTCTTTTCTTCATTTCCAGAAATTCTGACACTAAAAAATCCATCTTTTCCAACATATTTGATCTTCCTTCATCATAATTATTAATTTTGTGTGCGTATGAATCTGTAATTTTCTCCGTATTTGCACCATCCCCTAGCATCGTATATACAGTTCTTGTTTCTTACACTGTATCTTGGAGCTGATGCTTGCATTTTATTTGCTGACATTTCAAAGCGCGGTGATGGCTTGTTTTTTTCCTTCACCTCATGTTCTTTGTTCCTTTCTTTATTTGTTTCTTTTCTATTTTGGATTTTATTATTTAATTGATTTTGATTCATGGCTACAGGGTGCATATATTTACATTTTTTTTGAACTTACATCCTTTTCCTTCTTTTAAGTTTTTGCATATTTTTGGATAAAGATCTCTGCATTCATCCTCATAGCCGTCTAGGTATGCACATTTACAATAGATCTCATAATTATGACATACTTTGGGATGTTTGTAGTAACATCTTTCACCGAATCTGCAGTTCCCTCTGTTCAAAATGGTGCAGACTTTGTCTTTCTTTTTTGTTTTTTCTTCCTCTTTCTCATCTGTATGCAGATCTGGGTAAAGCCTCTTCGGGATTTTATTTTGTGTTGTCATGTCGTAATTTTTTTCTTCACATGTATGCTGCTTTATTGCCTCATATGTAGTATCTATGAGTATCTCTGCACCCATACTCTTGTTCTGCTCTTTGCTTTCATTATTTTTTTCTGTCATTTCAATTTTACTTTCTTCTTTTCCGTTTTCCTCTTCTTCCTCTTCCTCATCTTCTTCATCCTCCACTATTTGCACATTAAGTCTCGATTTAATGATATTATCTATCCATGAGAGACATATTGAGCAAAATATTCTTGTGTCCTTACTTGTATTTTGCTGAACTTCTGTGTACTGGGGATGCATGGGTATGTTGCATGCATAACATTTCCTGATCAGGTTTTATTGATTTACTATGCTATACCACACTTTTCACAATTTGCATGCTTTAGGCATTCTTTTTCTATTGCATCAATTAGTATATTCACTGTGTTCACCTTATTAATTTTCTTTGTCGGAATGTGTTGATTGATGTAAATTTTCTTTATAAGTCTCTTGACCACTTGAATTTTATTTGGAACTACTTCAATTATTTTCATGATATTTTCTGCTGATTTGTTCCAATTTGAAGGATCATATCCTTCCAATATGTCTATGAATACTTTTGTATCTATTTGGTTGGGGCTGTTATTGATCTCATAGATGAGAAATGCCAGCTCCCTTCCTGCTAACTCATCATATTGCATATCTGCAATGCACGCAAGATTTCGCTATTGCTTGCCACAGTAGGAGCTTACTGCCATCCTGATCGAATTTTCAGTAATTCACTCGATAAACTAACTTAGTAGACGCTTTATCCTATTATTCTCACACTAATCTTACCATCGACAAATCACGAACGCTTCTAGATATATTTCGTTTTCACGTTGTATGTTATACGCGCGATATCGATTGATTAATCAGACTGCGCACAGGTACGTCTCACCAAGCAAAATGGCACTACTCGAGAGATAGAGGAGAGATGAGAGAGGAGGAGGAGAGAGCGAGAGAGAGAAGAGAGAGAGAGGAGTGAGCTTACCTTACAGACCTTACAGACCTTACATCTTGTTCGGGTTGCCCCAGGTCCCTCAGTGTGAGGCACCTCTAATGTCTACCAGAGAGTTGCTAGTACATCTTCCGGTATATTTTGCATCTTCCAATCTTGGATGGTCTGGGATGCAGTTTAGATATTTGTCGAGCTTATTCTTAAACACATCTACGCTCACTCCTGATATATTCCTCAGATGAGCTGGCAACGCATTGAATACGCTGCATTATCGATGCTGGGTGCGTAGTGGATTAATGTCCTGAGTGCTTTCCTTATTTTTCCTGGTATAGTTTTGGGCACTATTAATCTACCTCTGCTTGCTCTTTCTGATATTTTAGTTCCATGATATTTTCTGCTATTCCTTCTATCTGTTTCCATGCCTGAATTATCATGTAGCGTTCTCTTCTCCTTTCTAGACTATATAATTTTAAGAATTGTAGTCTTTCCCAGTAGTCTAGGTCCTTAACTTCTTCTATTCTAGCTGTAAAGGACCTTGTACACTCTCTATTTGTGCAATATCCTTTTGATAGTGTACCATATCATATTGCAATATTCAAGTGGACTACGAACATATGTTTTATAAAGCATAATCATGTGTTCAGCTTTTCTTGTTTTGAAGTGCCGTAACAACATTCACATTTTTGCTTTACATTTTGCCAACAGAGTTGCTATTTGATCATTGCATAACATGTTCCTATTCATCATCACACCAAGGTCTTTAACTGCTTCCTTATTTGTGATGGTCTCATTATTAGGTCCCTTATATGCATATAGCTTTCTTTCTCTGTCTCCATAATTTATTGATTCAAATTTATCAGAGTTAAATACCATCCTATTTACCTCTGCCCAATCATATACTTTGTTAAGGTCTCTTTGTAGAGCGTTCCTATCTTCATCACAAGTAATTTCTCTACTTATTCTTGTGTCATCTGCGAAACTACTCACTACCGAATCCTTAACATTATTGTCTATGTCTTCAATCATAATAACAAACAGTATTGCAGCTAACACCGTACCTTGCGGCACACCGGATATTACCTTGGCTTCATCCAATTCTCGTCGTTTGCAATAACTATCTGTTTTCTGTTGTGTAAAAATTCTTTTAACCATCTTCCTACTTTATCCAGATATTGTGTTTTCTAATTTTCTTCGCTAATATATTATGGTCTACTTTATCAAAAGCTTTTGCAAAGTCTAAATAAACCACATCTGTTTCATTTCCGCTTTTCATATTTTTGAATATGTTCTCGCGGTGGACTAACAGTTGGGTTTATGTACTTTTTCCGGGTACGAAACCATGTTGTCCTTTATTAAACAAATTATTTTTTATTAAATGTTTCATAATATTTTTCTTCATTACCCTTTCATACACTTTCATAATATGTGATGTTAGACTCACAGGCCTATAATTACTTGCCTCTAGTCTTGATCCACTTTTGAAAGTAGGGGTAATATATGCTAATTTGTGCTCATCATAAATCTTGCCTGTATCTACACTTTGTCTTAATAATATTGCAAGTGGCTTTGCGATAGAATGAACTACTTTCTTTAACAAAATAGCAGGAATTCCATCAGGCCCTGCAGCAGCTCCATTTTTAATTTCATTAATAGCCTGCACAATATCAGCTTCATTAATATCTATGTCAGCTAAATATTCACTATTTTCATCCCTTACTTCTATATCATTATCTTCATTATCTATTCTAGGGGTGAATTCTCTCTTATATCGTTCTGCCAGTATGTTGCAAATTTCCTTTTTTTTCATTCGTTAATCTCCCTTCAATTCTCAGAGGGCCTATTTCTATTCTTCTTTTATTCATCTTCTTCGCATATGAGTATAATAGTTTGGGTTTTGCTTGATATTTAATAGGGTTTTTTCTTCCAAGTCCCGTTTTTCATCTTTTGATTGTATAATCTTTTGTTCTGCATTTTCTATCTTACTTTTTAGTTCTATAACTTTCCATGCATTTTTTTCTTTTGCAAGACCTTTTTTCCACTTTCTGATTTTCTGGAACAAGATCCTTCTGTCTCTTGGTATGCATGAATGATGTTTACTTTTCTTCTTCGGTATATATTTTTCCACTATTTTCTCCAATATTTTATATAATATCTCCGTATTTACCCTTATGTCATCACTTACGAAAATGTTATCCCAATCTTTGTTTAATTCTTCATTAATTTCTGACCATTTTTTATATTTTTTCTGTAGAAGTTTGTATTTTCCATATCCTTCCCACTTTTTCATTTCTTGCTTACCTCTGTTTTCACTTGCTTTGGAATGAACTGTTAATTCTATGACATTATGGTCTGAAATACTCGCATTATAAACTATTATTTCTTTAACATAATTCATCTCGTTCACAAATACTAGGTCTAAAGTATTTTCCTTTCTTGTTGGCAGGTGATTTATTTGTTGAATGTTGTATTCTAGTAGCATATCTAATAGCTTTCAAATTGCCTCTTATCTTCTGCACTACTATTACTCTCTTTTTTATATGTATAAGTACAACCACAATCTCCTATTCGTTCTTTCCATTCTACGAAAGGAAAGTTGAAGTCACCAGATAGGAGAATAGTCCAGTCCTTGTGATTTCTACATATATCATCCAATTTTTCAATTATTAAGTCAAACTCTTTAGTATTAGGAGGTCTATTTATTACTATGTTCATCAATTTTTCAGATTCAAATTCTACCGCTATTAGTTCACATTCTGAGTTACTATATTTCTCATATATTTTTCCTTGTTTTTTGTCTTTCCCATATATTGCGGTTCCCCCTTGATTCCTATTTTTTCTATCTGATCTATAAGTTTGGAACCTTTTATTTGATCATCATTCCCAGTTCTCTTGGGAATACCAGGTTTCCACTTATATTCATTATATCTATTTTCTTTTCATTTTGGGTTAGTTCTTCTAAGTACTCTATTTTTCTTTTTGAGTTACTCGTAACTAAACCCTGCGCATTCATCACTATGATGGTTTGCGTGTTTTCTCCTTCATTTAATACTGGTAGTAATAAGGATTTTCCCATGTCTCTTTCCTGTTCTGGTATGTTGTTCTTTTTTTCATTTCCAGAAATTCTGACATTAAAAAATCCAACTTTTCCATAATATTTGATCTTCCTTCATCATAATTATTCATTTTGTGTCTGAATCTGCAATTTTCTCCGTTTCTGCAATATCCTCTTGCATAATAAATACAGTTATTATCTCTTGAGTAGAATTTCGGAGCTGATGCTTTGAAATTTTTTGCTGACACCTCTGCATATCTCATTGGTGGTTTGCTTTTCTCTTTTACCTGATATTCTTGATTTCTCTCTTTATTTGTTTCTTTCTTATTTTGGATTTTATTACTTGGTTGGTTATTTATTTGATTATGATTCATGGCTACAGGGTGCATATATTTGCATTTTTTGTCGAACTTACATCCTTTTCCTTCTTTTAGGTTTTTTACATATTTTTTGGATGCAGATCTCTGCAATCATCCCATATCCATCTAAGTATGCACATTTACCATATATTTCATAGTTTTTGACATATCTTAGGATGTTTGTAGTAACATCTTTCTCCAAATCTGCAATTCCCTCTTTTCAAAAGGTTGCAGATTTTGTCTTTCTTGTCTATTTTTTCCTCTTTTCCGTCATTGTATAGATCTGGGTAGAGCCTCTTCGGGATTGCTTTTCTGTTGTCATATCGTAATTTATTTCTTTTCGTAGGTATGCTGCTTTATTGCCTCATATGTAGTATCAATGAGTATCTCTGCATCCATACTTTTGTATCTTGTTCTTTGTTTTCCTTATTTTTTTCTGTCATTTCATTTTTGTTTACTTCTCTTCCGTTTTCCTCTTCTTCTTTTTCTTCTTCTTCTTCCTCTTCCTCTTCTTCTTCATCCTCAACTATTTGTACATTCAATCTTGATTTAATAACATTGTCTATCCATGATAGACATGTTTGAACAAAAAATTCTTGTATCTTTTCTCAAATCTTGTATTACCTCAGCACACTGTGGATGGGTCGGAATGTTGCATGCAGCACATTTTCTGATTAGGTTTTGTGGATTGACTATGCTATACCAAACCTTACACAGTTTGCATGCTTTTGGCATTCTTTTTCCTAATGCATCAATTAGGATATTCACAAGATTCACCTTATTCATTTTCTTTGTCGGAATATGTTGGTTTATGTATATTTTCTTTATGAGTCTCTTGACCACTTGGATTTTATTTGGAACTTCTTCAATTATTTTCAAGATGTTTTCATTAGATTTGTTCCAGTTTGAAGGATTATATCCTTCTAATATATCTATGAAATGCTTTTGTATCTTTTTGGTTAGGACTGTTGCTGATTTCATAGATGAGAAATGCCAGTTCCCTTCCTGCTACCTCATCGTATTGCGAATCTGCTAAACACGCCAAATTACGCCACCTCTTCCCGCAGTTGGAACTTACTGCCATCTTGTTCTGATTTATAGTATTACACTTGATAAACTAACTTAGAAGACGCTTTATCCTACTATTTTCTTTTCACACTAATCTTATCACCGATAGTTCACGAACACTTCTAGATATTTCTCAAATTCTAGTCGTATGTTAAACTTGTGATATCTGTTGATTAATCTGACTTCACGCGGGTACGTCTCACCAAGCTTTTTTCATTTAATTGTTAAAGTAATAAACAGGGAAAAAGTAAAGCATATAGACTAAAACTCTCCTCCTAATAATACCTTCAACACCTTACCATATTTACAGACCCTCTTTGTCAGAGGGTGCATGGTGGCACAATGCGGATTAATCCCAAACCGAGCAGCACCCACTGACCAAAGTTTAAGGTCCAGATTTACCCTCGAGGGAAAATCTGGATTACAAAGAGCTTACACTGGATCATACGGGCGCTTTGGGTTGATATTGCCTTCGGCGGTCAGACCGCGGCTATTGTTAATGCAATATTGAATTCTTTCAAAAGCGGATGGACGAGTAGCCTGACGCATTTTAGTCGAACTAGGGAGAATATTTTCGATATTGACAGACTTCAAGAGTCCACAAAGAAATGTTATCGACAATTTTGTTGAAAAAAATGTTTCATAACAACCATGCAATATTTACAGTATATACACACGCATATATATGTGTGTATATATATATATATATATTATATATATCTATTAATTATACTATATATCTATTTATATGTATATATATAGATATATATATATTCTATATATAGAGATATTATTAATATCTATATATATATATATGATATATATAGTATATGGATTTATATATAATGATAGATTATATAGATATAGATATATATATATATATATATAATATTAGATATATAAATCTATATATTATATATATAGTATATAGTCTTATATATGTTATATATATATATTATATATATATATATATTATATATATTATATATGTATATAGATTAATATATATATATATATATATATATATATATAGATATATATATATATATATATTATAATATATTATACATATATATATATAAATCTAATATATATTTTTATTTCACCATTTGTTGTTAGGGGAAAAACAAAGAGAGAAAATATAAAAGAGCAACTTACTGAATATAGTCACATAGCAATCTTAAATTTAATATAGATATTTTATAATTATATCGAATGGTATCAGCCACTAGTCACCGAATATGTAGTTCTCAGGTCAGTGTGAATACTTCCCATAAAATTCTAATTTCCATGTCAGATCTCAACGCCATATTTCATCTTATCTCCTGTTTGCATACTTATGCATATCACATGCATATCAAACACACACGCACACGCACACACACACAACACACTCAATAAGGCATGCAAATTCTTGTTATTAAATTTCTGTGATCCTTTGAAAGTTAAGTGTTGATCTTATGCATTGGCAATTATCAGTCGAACATTTTTTGTTTACTAAGTATCTGCACAGTATTATCAATTAAAAAATTCCCCTTCGGTACATATATGAAAATATATCATTTGGGAGGTAAAGTGAATTTAGATATTAAAGGACATTTGTAGCTTGAATTGATATATGGATCACGGTTCGATGTGATAATTATTCATATTATATATATATATATATATATATATATATATATATATATATATATATATATATATATATATATATATATATATATATATATATATATATATATATATATATATATAGTATATATATATATATATATATATATATATATATATATATATATATATATATATATGTATATACTATTATATATATACATATATATATATATATATACTAGAGTTATATATATAATATATATACATAGATATATATATAATATAATATAATATAATTAATATCTTATATATATATATATATATTTATATATATATATATATATTAAGAGATATATATATATATATATATATATATATATAATATATGATAATATACTAGTATATAGATATATACTCATATATATATATATATATATATAATATATATATATATATTTATATATATATTTATATATATATTATAGTATATATATATATATATTATATAATATAATTATATATATATATATATATATATATATATAAAGGTTCTCTTTCATTGTCAATCTCCTCTCAATCTCCTCTGGTCCGATCCTCATGACAAGTTTTCAGCCAGACATCGCGAGAGATCTTGATTGGCTGGATGAAGTTCACATGGTCTCGTCCTCGGAATCACGATATTGGTATGATTCCAGATCAGATTTCCGTTAGGAAATGGCTACTTGCCTCGCGAGGGATGAAATAGACTGGAAGCTGGGTATTTGTTATTACACACACTCACACACACAAACAAACATTTATAGATAGGCATGTATATCTATACATTGGTTAGGTTGGGTTAGGTTAGATTAATATTCTTCGATTGTAATTGTCGGTGTGTAAACATAATAAGATTATTTCCAAGAAAATTCTATGGTTAGGTTTTTAAGATATGGTGTCTCCCTTTTTTTCAGGGTAAGGTCTCGTTACTCGGCTACAACTAAAGTAAATCCCGAAAATCAGAATTGCTTCATATCTTGCATTTGAATCTAAGGCTTTGTGGTGACTAGGATATAACCAAAACGTGTGAAGAATTATAGATTTTGGAAAGGCATTAGTAGAGGTGAATTATTTCTTTGCTTCTTGTATAATTTTAGACACGATATCGACGAATTATTTTTCTTTGCATTTTGAATAGGATACAAAGTGTGAGCTTAGATTTCTCATGGATTATGCTGAACCAAAGCAAGCTACCTTGGTAATCATTATTTATATTTTCACTATTAATTCTCAGGACATTATTAAGAGGAGCCTTCCGCTTAATTTTATTTCGATTCAGCCACTAACATGTCAAGTCCCTCATTTTTTACAAAAAATAAGTATAGGTCAGCCTTTCAGAAAGTATGCAGTAGAAACTGGAAAGCTATTTCTGGAATAAGTTCTGCAATATTTTTTCCTTCGTATTCCAACTAAAAAAATTTTGTTTTTTATTTTTACCGTCTTTTTAGTTTTGTGAAAAGTATCTGGGCATGGTTTAAATGAAAGCATCAGCCTCAGTGAAAGGACTGTTGAATTCCTTTAAAGGATTGAAGTTCCTGTGTGGACATAACTGGTATAAATAATAATGGATCTTATGTCGTCATAATCTCCGAACGGCCTTCCCTAAATTAGAACGCGCTCATTAAAGCAATTATGGTCTGCTCTCACAGCACAATAAGTCTCCCAGTCGACAACATAATAACTCAATTGTCTGTCCAACGTACATCACCTTAATTACTCTGTTTTTCTTCCTCTCTTCGGGAGCAAAGAATTACGAGCCTTAATTGTTTCGCTTTAGTGAGGCAGCGCCATCTCATCTGCTCGCGTCTGTGACAATGTATTCATCCCTTCCTTTGAGGAGATAGAGTAACACCTCACACGAATATAAATTCATTTTCACTTATATGAGCTCAAGCCACATTTTTGGGTAGTTTATGAAAAACAAGGAAGCGAGCTTTCTCCCCCAGAAAAATAATTAGGGAAACATTCTTCTCAGGGTATTTTCTTAGTTACTGTTTATATATTGTATTGTGAAACCCTTGTGTATTTAAGTTCTATCAATAAGTTGAAGGCTCGTGACCTCCCTTGTAATCAAAGCCCGACATCATTCACTTCTAATATAATTATAATCTTTACGTTTCAACAAGAGGCAACTTGCTATCAGTAAAGATGATAGATATGATTAGTTTCTCTCCACCCATCAATATATATATATATATATAAATATATATATATATATATATATATATATTTATATATAATATATACATATATATATATATATATATATATATATATATATATATGTATGTATATATATGTATATATATATTTAATAGTGATAGCCAGAATGCCCACTCAACCTCTCAAATTCTTGGCTCTTTTAGGATACACCCGCGATGCCATAATCACGACGAGGTCACCTTGTCGACAATGCCATCTTAACTTCTCGCGTCCTTTGTGCTTTATTGGATATACATGTGACTATAAAGCCTTCACATCCAATTTCACGAAATATGAAGAAAATTATGATGCCCGGTAAGGGGAAATGAACCAGGTTCACCATACTAACGACGAGGGCAAAGTGACCTCGCTGTCATTACGGTAACTTGGGTCCGTTACCCGCTACTAGACACCATAATTTCATCATATTTCTTGCACTCAGATTTCGAGGTTCTATAGTGACAAGTATATATCCAATAAAGTGCAGAGAACTCGAGAAGCTAAGATGGCATTGTCGACAACGTAACTTCATCGTGAATATGGTGTCGCAGGTTCTTTTCCGCGACCAGACTTCATGATTTCTTCATATTTCTTTGAAAGTTGGATCTCAAGGCTTTGTAGTGACAAGCGTATCCAAAAAAGATAAAAGAATTTGAGAGGTTAAAAGGGCATTGTGGTTATCACAATTACGTATATATAGTATATATATATATATATATATATATATATATATATATATATATATGCCCATATATATATATATATATATATATATATATATATATATATATATATATATATATATATATATATATATATATATAATATATATATATATATATATATATATATATATATATATATATATATATATATATATATATATATATATATATATATATATATATATATATATATATATATATATACACATTTACATATTTACATATATATATATATATATATATATATATATATATATATATTTCATATATACATATATTCATATATATATATATATATATATATATATATATATATATATATATATATATATATATATATCAATTCAGGAATGCCGAAGACACATGGATGTTTTTTAAAAGATATATTTATTAAGAAACGTTTCGCACATGACTATGTGCATCATCAGTCTGAAAAATGACAAAATAATAACATTAAAATACTAAAAATACACTGGATTCTAAAATGACAATTAAAAACATTAAAAGACTAAAAAAAGCAAAGCAAAGTAAAAAAGTAAAAACAACTGCTGTTACACCAACCTTCAGGTACAAAGAAAGAAGATAGAATGACCAAAGAAAGAACAAGAACCTCCAAAGACGACTATGCCAGATATAGTTGAGCAGAGGAGCAGCCACCGTTTAACGATGGAACGAGTCTTTTAATATATAATGACTCTAAGGTCGTCAGATAATCTGCATCCTTAGAATACCCTATTATGGAAAAATGCTGCTTCTTGACCTCAATTTTGCAATTGATAGCATGATTTTTTATATTTGAATGTTCTGGTCTGCTCAGTCTTTGTCCCGTTCTAAAACTCAACCCTAAGTGACTGTAATAACGCATCTGCAACAACCTTTTCGTTGATCCAATATAAGTACCAGGACATCCTGGCCATGTAAACTTATAGACCACATTGGATCTCATGAAGGGATGCAGACGGTCCTTAAAGCCAAACAATGAGCCAATTTTGCTGGGATTATTTAATAGCAATTTTAAATTAATGCACGGTATGTCAGTTTCAATAATTTGTTTCAGTTTATGCGAAAATTTGGAGTTAAAAATATAAGGGATTGAAGCATACATAAGTTTTTTCGGAACATTAAAAACTGGTGTGGCAGGATGAAAATGATTAGTTAAAAGTTTGTTGACGGTTCTAAAAACTAGATCTTTGGGAAATGAATTTTGTTGAAAGAAAGTAGTTAAAAATTCAATCTCCTTATGAAATATGGCCCAACTGGACGAGTATCTAAAGTATAATGGTATTCAATTTAAAACTGGTTTGGCAAGCACTGTAGAAATTATTTGCAAGACCTGTATAAGTTTTCTTTCTGTAAACGGCAGTAGTAAAAACAGAATTAGCTCTCGTGAATAAAACATCTAAAAACGGTAAACAATTATCTCTCTCCAATTCCATAGTAAAATTAATGTTAGGGTGTTGCTCATTAATAAAATCTAAAAACTGGGTGGCCTGCCACTGATACTTAAAAAGAACAAAGTTATCATCTACATACCTTCTGTAAATCAATGGTTTAAAGACGACGGACAACAATCTAAAAATTTTTGTTCTAAAAAAGACATAAAAAAAATTCGCAAAATAAAGGTCCTAATGGAGAACCCTAGCAACACCATCTACCTGAGAGTACAATTTTTGATTAAAATAAACATAGAATCTTGCACCGCAAGTTCTAGAAGTTGTTTAAAAAGAGACCTAGTGAAACCATGAAATGTAAAATTTACGAATGTTCCCTTAAACGAGACTATAGAGATTATTTTAAACAAGGTTTTCCCAGATGGCAATTTTACATTTCATGGTTTTACTAGGTCTCTTTTTAAACAACTTCTAGAACTTGCGGTGCAAGATTCTATGTTTATTTTTAATCAAAAATTGTACTCTCAGGTAGATGGTGTTGCTATGGGTTCTAAATTAGGACCTTTATTTGCGAATTTTTTTATGTCTTTTTTAGAACAAAAATTTTTAGATGTTGTCCGTCGTCTTTTAAACCATTGTTTTACAGAAGGTATGTAGATGATAACTTTGTTCTTTTTAAGTATCAGTGGCAGGCCACCCAGTTTTAGATTTTATTAATGAGCAACGCCCTAACATTAATTTTACTATGGAATTGGAGAGAGATAATTGTTTACCGTTTTTAGATGTTTTAATCACAGAGCTAATTCTGTTTTTACTACTGCCGTTTACAGAAAGAAAACTTATACAGGTCTTGCAAATAATTTCTACAGTGCTTGCCAACCAGTTTTAAATTGAATACCATCTATACTTTAGTATATAGGGCTCTTAGATACTCGTCCAGTTGGGCCATATTTCATAAGGAGATTGAATTTTTAACTACTTTCTTTCAACAAAATTCATTTCCCAAAGATCTAGTTTTTAGAACCGTCAACAAACTTTTAACTAATCATTTTCATCCTGCCACACCAGTTTTTAATGTTCCGAAAAAACTTATGTATGCTTCAATCCCTTATATTTTTAACTCCAAATTTTCGCATAAACTGAAACAAATTATTGAAACTGAGATACCGTGCATTAATTTAAAATTGCTATCAAATAATCCCAGCAAAATTGGCTCCTTGTTTTGGCTTTAAGGACCGTCTGCATCCTTCATGAGATCCAATGTGGTCTATAAGTTTACATGCCCAGGATGTCCTGGTACTTATATTGGATCAACGAAAAGGTTGTTGCAGATGTGTTATTACAGTCACTTAGGGTTGAGTTTTAGAACGGGGCAAAGACTGAGCAGACCAGAACATTCAAATATAAAAAAATCATGCTATCAATTGTAAAATTGAGGTCAAGAAGCAGCACTTTTCCATAATAGGGTATTCTAAGGATGCAGATTATCTGACTACCTTAGAGTCATTATATATTAAAAGACTCGTTCCATCGTTAAACGGTGGCTGCTCCTCTGTTCAACTATATCTGGCATAGTCGTCTTTGAAGGTTCTTGTTCTTTCTTTGGTCATTCTATCTTCTTTCTTTGTACCTGAAGGTTGGTGTAACAGAAGTTGTTTTTACTTTTTTACATTGCTTTGCTTTTTTTTAGTCTTTTAATGTTTTTAATTGTAATTTTAAGAATCCAGTATTTTTAGTATTTTAATGTTATATATTGTCATTTTCAGACTGATGATGCACATAGTCATGTGCGAAACGTTTCTTAATGAATATATCTTTTAAAAAACATCCATGTGCCTTCGGCATTCCTGAATTGATATTTGAGGGTCATACTGCAGATAGTATATGTATATATATATATATATATATATATATATATATATATATATATATATATATATATATATATAGATATATATATATATATATATATATATATATATATATATATATATATATATATATCTAATAAAAGGAGCCCATAAAAAACACCATAGAGAGAAAAGAAAAGTACTATATTTCAGAGACTGCTGTTTCCCTCTTCATCTACCTGAAGAGGGGGACAGCAGTCTCTGAAATATAGTACTTATCTCTCTGTATTTTGGTGTTTTATGGGCTCCTTTTATTAGATGGAATTCTGTTGTTACCAGAACCTTTTTACCAGTCATATATATATATATAATATATATATATATATATATATATATATATATACATATATGTATATATATATATATGTACACACATATATATATATATATATATATATATATATATATATATATATATATATATATATATATATATATATATTGCACGAAATTTGGAACCTAACTTCCGTTCTCTCTCATTTTTGCAAACAATATCGTCCTGACGTTAAAGTCCCGAATAGCACTAGAGTGTTTGCTTACTGTATTTTTCAAATCAAGATTACGGTTCGTTGTCTATCACCACCAAACGCTCTTCATATATATATATATATATATATATATATATATATATATATATATATATATATATATATATATATATATATATATATATATTCAAGATTAAGGTTCGTTGTCATTCACGACCAAACGCTTTCCATACGGTTAAGATAAAGGAGACGAAATGGAAGGCCATTCTAGCAAGGATCGCCGTCTGTCTCTTGTTCACTGATCACTGATCTGATGATAAAAAAAAAGCCCTCCATAGCGTAGCTGCAGAATACAACAATGAAAAAAAAGTTATTAATTTTTTAATAACTGGAATTACACTTGGATTAGCTAAAGGAAACGAGTAATGATTAACTTATGCGCAAGTCATCCATAATGTTTTACCGTTACTACCTTAACGTTAAGGAAAGTCAACTGCAATATTGCTATTGCTAAATTCTAAAGGCAAAGCGGGGGGTGGGGGTGGTGGGGGCCCTCCTGGGATATGGATTTCCACAGCAATACGGTAGTGTTTGTTTGTATGGTGTTTTAACGCTGCATGGAACCAGTGGTTATTCAGCAACGGGACCAACGTCGAGATTGAACTAATATCACCAGAGATATACATCTCTCACATCTCAATGGAATGCCCGAATTTCGAACTCGCGGACACCGAGGTGTGACAGGTCAAGACCATACCAATGGGGCATTGAGTGCCAATGGCCCGGTAGCCTTACTAATTTATCTTTCTCTCACGAAAGGAAAAATTGGTTGAACGTTAAATAACAAGTAGTCATCCAAGAACACCCACGAGATTCCGATGAAAGGCGAATCCATACGAAAGCTTCTATGGGCTTACAAAGATCAATTCATATCTGACTTGTGAATAGCTGCCTAACTAGGTATGTTTGCGTCAATAGGTTAATAGCCGCGACGCTTGAATCCTGATAATATTCTCAGTGAGGTTTTAGTAGTAAATCTGTATATAAACTATTAACCAACATTTGAAAAGGTACTCGACTATCAATCTGGCCGCCAGAGAGGAACCAAAGGAATTTATTTCTGGTGAATAGAAATTCACTTCTCGATATAATGAGGTTCCGATCACACAATAACCTGCAGGTCACGTTACTAAGAAATTAATTGGTCCTGAGCTACCACATAAAAAATAAAAAAAAACAACTAATCCTTCGGGCCAGCCATGGAGAGCTGTTAATCAGCTCAGTGGTTCTGGTAAAAACTAAGATATACTCAGCTTTTCTTTTGGTACACCTGTCAGTACATACACCACTTCCTCCTCAATTGCTAAACATATCCAGTAAAACTGATGCTCTTGTGTAACTATTCATGAAGAGTTTTGTACATCATATTATAATCGGAAATATCGTCGCCTTATTGAAGAAACTCTACATTAGATTGTTCTCCACCATCGAACTGCAAATTCATGAATACCTGTAATTCATTAGACCATAACCACCGACTTCAGAGCTGTACATAAAAGCATACGCTTTCATACAAAGGTGACGTGAATTCCGTACATATGCATCCAACCACATTGTTTAATTTTGCTCTTGTATCTCTCTTATTTCAATGCCATTTTCGTAAGTAGGCAATAGACAGGGTACTCCCTTTATTAGTGAATACGACCCCTTATAAATAATGGACGATTAGGCATTCACAATGACAACAGGGGTGGATATCTGTTTCAGGTTCATTCATTTTAAAAATGATTCGGTCTTCCATCACATGAGAGAGAGAGAGAGAGAGAGAGAGAGAGAGAGAGAGAGAGAGAGAGAGAGAGAGAGAGAGAGAGAGAGTTTTGTAGTGAGGCAAGAAAATGAGGAATTGGTGATATCTCCATGCAAAATTTCTTGGGGCAAAAGTAATGAAAATTGTTGTTTCGATATTGATTGCACGAAATTTAATGTGTTTTCAGTTTCACGTATACCTGTGTCGTTATATAAGTAGCGTTTTGCAGGTATTAGCCATTTGTATAAGTACTTTGTTAAAGTTGCTATTGTTAACAAGTACATAGTTCTACCCGGAGTAGTTTCACGCTGGACGAGTGGTTTTCGCGCTTGGCTGCCAATCCGGTGGTCCGAGGTTCGATTCCCGGCTCGGCCAACGCGAATCAGAGGAATTTATTTCTGGTGAAAGAAATTCATTTCTCGATATAGTGTGGTATGATCCCACAATAAGCTGTAGGTCCCGTTGCTAGATGACCAATTGGTTCCTAGCCACGTAAAAATATCTAATCCTTCGGGCCAGCCCTAGGAGAGCTGTTAATCAGCTCAGTGATCTAGTAAAATTAAGATATACTTAACTTTCTACCCCGAGTATTAGACACTGCACTGCCTCAAATATAGAGGAAACTTAGCTAGTATCATGTTAACGTAAAAATGTTATATTGAGGTGAGTATGACTTTATTGACAAAAACAAGGCATGATAAGACCTCCAGCTTGCTCGGGACGTGCGCAACATTTTCCCCTTACACATAAGTTGTAAACAATATATTCCTAACTTAACGTAAATCAAAACGTCCTAAAATCTACCGTCAAATAGATCCTTGTATCACCTACGAAAAATTAAGTATTTTATTAGAAATCATTTTTCTACGCTGTTTAACATGCACATTATTTCTGTTGTACATTTTCATTCTAATAAATAAATCATAAATATCCTATTCTAAAATTCTTGTATCTTTATCTCAACGCGTAACAACTTTTTCAGACCATTTTAAGCTCTTCCTTAGATCTTTCCTAACCCCCAACAAGAACAATAACAGCAATAAAGTAGCTTGTAGGCCTACTCCACGAGTAAGCGGTAACTCAGAGCCATGTACAACTCCTATTTCAGTTTAAAAACTCCCGATCATTACGTTACCATACATAAATGAAAACTTAGCATCGTTACAGATAATGAAGTAAAAATAATGACTTATAACGATGTACAATGAAGTATAACAAATCTCGTTCTTACTCAGATTATTTCTGTCCCTCTCTCCATTTCAAAGAAAAAATAATGCTTTTACAATTATTTGCAGTATAATCATCTATGAAACTGCTCACGAGCATGCGAAGTTTATAAATGATTCCGGCCGGACATTCATTCTACCCAAAACATTGTACGTGATTGTATGATCAAATACTAATCAGAGAGTACCGATAAGAGAAGTGACTTTTAATTACAA
>NC_061100.1:109216451-109218951 GCF_015104395.2 Macrobrachium nipponense | reverse complement strand
TTGGAATTTTGACGGATGTTCTTTGAATTATTCCTGAGGCAATTCTGTTAATCTTGTAGATCAAATCATAGAGAATTGAGGGGTTTAGATAAGGTATACCGTAATCAATTTGACGTTTACACTTTTGACAACCTGTTTTCGCTGTTTTGATTTTACGAAATGAATTCTTTATTAAAGAGTCGAATAGCTTTACCACTCAAAGAATGAACGATTATGAATTTGAATTATAGGTTTTCGTGGAATTTTTCTATCCGAATGGATAATAATAAGAATTTTAAATGTACAGTAAATGTGAGAATCGCACTCTTCTCTGAATTACATATCACCTTTCAAAATAAATATTCAAAATGAAAGTAGACATTTAATCATACAGACACGTTATGTATACCTATCAAATCAATCTGTATCAAACGTTGTGTACTTATCTAATGTCTATGTTTACTGACGTTCAAACTGTTTACTCATATGAATCAAATTGAAAAAAGAAGTTTGAGAAAAAGACGTGATTATTCATCGAATATATAGTAACAGTTCTGATACCAAGGTGATATTTCGTTGAGATAATGCGCTTATCAAGTTCATAATTAATAGATTTCTCATGGCATTTCTATCATAAAATGGATACCAGCTTTTGATATCAAACGTTTGCGTTCTTTAAGAGCAAATCTCTCCTTATACCATTAGACTTTACATAGAGGTATAAAACATGAAACGATACTTGAACTATGTAACATCTCAAAAATATCATCAAACAAACGGAAATGCGAACAGAAAATCAAAATTAAACAAAGGACAGAGAGAGAGAGAGAGAGAGAGAGAGAGAGAGAGAGAGAAATGAAGAAAGCGAATATATGTCTGAAGAATTGAAGTTAGGCTGCAGTATATAAATGTTTCACTTAAGAAAACATCAAGTTCTTTTACTCACCTTTAGTTCCAAGTACATTTTTTAACCAAAGTATATTACTTTGATTATAACGTGGTACGCATTCTTTTCTCCATCCTCACTTTGGAGCATTATGGTGTGTTTCATCTCTCCTCAGTGGCGTGATCGGTATGGTCTTGGCCGGCCACCTCGGTGGCCGCGAGTTCGATTCTTGGGCATTCTACTGGGGGGTTAGAGATGTGTATTCCCTGTGATAGAAGTTCAGATGTGTATTCCCGGTGATAGAAGTTCACTCTCGATGTGGTTCGGAAGTCACGTCAAGCCGTCGGTCCTGTTGCTGAATAACCACTGATTCCATGCAACGTAAAAACACCATACAAACAAACACTGTAGGCATTGCTTGAGCCCCATCGGCTCCTAGCTGCAACCCCTTTCGTTCCTTTTACTGTACCTCCAATCCTATTACCGTTTTTCCATCTTACTTTCCACCCTCTCCTAAAAAGGGTAAACACAGCGTAACAGGTCTTTCCCTTTCATCACTGAATGACCTAATAGGCCCCAGGTCTTGTCCTCAGGCTTAAATTTTCTTTAATTCCAATTCCAGATTCCTATGGAAGAAATATTTGCAGAATCAATTTCATGAATATTATTGTCGCTTGGAAATTCTGATTTCCAGAAGGAAGCTCAAAGTTCATAAGCTTAATCGTATCTTTCGTTCAAAAAAAAAAAAAAAAAAAAAAAAAAAAAAGTTTTCTTTTTTATTTCGTACACACTTTGAACTGCTGTCTGAGCGTCTAGTGATGCTGTATTTATGCTTTATGTATCATTAGTTAATCGTTTATCGCTGTTTTGCTCATTGGTTCATCTGTTTCTTTTTTTATTTCATTTACGTCTGTGTTGGCCTTTTAGCGTTTTCTCACCAAATTCTGTTTGAATGTCACTGAATAGAATATCGCTGTGACGTCCAGCCTTTATAGTATCACTACTCATCTGTAGTATGCGAATTGTTGTTTTCTTTTTTTGGTCTGTTTGTGCATGTGCGTATTTATTTTAGACGCAATTTCCTCATTTAAAAGAATATTTTTTTCTTTAATTAGGTTGCAGAAAAGGATGTATTTAATACGCACAACGCACGTATTAAACTCGCTTCTTTTCTACAACTACGGCATTAGGTTTGTCCCTTCAAAATGGGTTTGAGTGCCGTATATATATATATATATATATATATATATATATATATATATATATATATATATATATATATATATATATATATATATATATATATATATATATATATATATATATATATATATATATATATATATATATATATATATGTATATATATATGTGTGTGTGTGTGTGTGTGTATGAATTATATATATATATATATATATATATATATATATATATATATATATATATATATATATATATATATATATATATATAAGAGAGAGAGAGAGAGAGAGAGAGAGAGAGAGAGAGAGAGAGAGAGAGAGCGAGAGAGAGAGCATCAAATTAAAGTCTAAAGAGAAACATTTTGCAAGCACTACGTGGCCCTAACGACGCAAGGCAGCCAAACTGCATATCTTTCGGAGAAGAGCAACTCAGG
>NC_061100.1:109183951-109211451 GCF_015104395.2 Macrobrachium nipponense | reverse complement strand
TCTTGCCTTTTTTGAGTGAACACATATTTTCTTATAGTTGGATTATCCGTATTCCTCATCAAGATTTTCTTTCAATTTCGCGAAACATTTCCACCCGGAGCTAAAATGTGATGAGATCTTATTTTCGCTTAATTGTGCAAAAAAATTTCATCAAGACCTAAAGTATGATGAGATATGTTACTGGTCTCGCAGAAAAAAAAAAATAGAATCTCGCGCGTTTCCACCCATGAAAGAGACCCCCACCGAGAGATAAGTGTCCGGCCTTCTTAATGAGACAAGGCTCTGAATAAGAAGGAATAAAATAATCGCCCTCTCCCCCTTTGTGTTGCTGGGAGGATGGAAGACCTGCAAAGCAGTTCTACCCCAATGCAATTCAACTTGTATCTCGATATTTTACTTAAACTTTCGTTCATTTATTAATATGTTCATTTATCTGTTTTTTTTTTTTTTTTTTTTTTTTTTTTTTTTTTAAGTAACTAATTTCCCCTTTCTGTATTTCCCATTATCTTCTATTACTTCTTTCGAATGAACTCCATGCTATTTTTTGGAAGCTTGAAGTTCAAGTCAGTGGCCCCTCTGGTGGGCTTGTTCCATATGACTAGAGGTCATCTCCTGAATAATAATAATAATAATAATAATAATAATAATAATAATAATAATAATAATGATAATAATAATAGTAACAGGTATCATCAGTGAAAGGCTATACAACTACATAGAGGAGACAAACACCATCCCCCACCAACAGAAAGGCTGCAGAAGGAAGTGTAGGGGCACAAAAGACCAGCTCCTGATAGATAAAATGGTAATGAAGAACAGTAGGAGAAGGAAAACCAACCTAAGCATGGCATGGATAGACTATAAGAAAGCCTTCGACATTATACCACACACATGGCTAATAGAATGTCTGAAAATATATGGGGCAGAGGAAAACACCATCAGCTTCCTCAAAAATACAATGCACAACTGGAATACAATACCTACAAGCTCTGGAATAAGACTAGCAGAGGTTAATATAAGGAGAGGGATCTTCCAGGGTGACTCACTGTCCCCACTACTCTTCGTAGTAGCCATGATTCCCATGACAAAAGTACTGCAGAAGATGGATGCCGGGTACCAACTCAAGAAAAGAGGCAACAGAATTAACCCTCTGATGTTCATGGACGACATCAAGCTGTATGGTAAGAGCATCAAGGAAATAGATACACTAAACCAGACTGTAAGGATTGTATCTGGGGACATCAGGATGGAGTTTGGAATAGAAAAATGCGCCTTAGTCAACATACAAAAGGGCAAAGTAACAAAAACTGAAGGGATAAAGCTACCAGATGGGAGCAACATCAAACACATAGATAAGCCTGGATACAAATACCTGGCAATAATGGAAGGAGGGCATATAAAACACCAAGAGATGAAGGATACGATCAGGAAAGAATATATGCAGAGACTCAAGGCGATACTAAAGTCAAAACTCAACGCCGGAAATGTGATAAAAGCCATAAACACATGGGCAGGGCCAGTAATCAGATACAGCGCAGGAATAGAGGAATGGACGAAGGGAGAACTCCGCAGCATAGATCAGAAAACCAGGAAATATATGGCAATACACAAAGCACTACACCCAAGAGCAAATACGGACAGACTATACATAACACAAAAGGAAGGAGGGAGAGGACTACTAAGTATAGAGGACTGCGTCAACATCGAGAACAGAGCACTGGGGCAATATCTGAAAACCAGTGAAGACGAGGGGCTAAAGAGTGCATGGGAAGAAGGACTAATCAAAGTAGACGAAGACCCAGAAATATACAGAGACAGGAGAATGGCAAACAGAACAGAGGACTGGCACAACAAACCAATGCACAGACAATACATGAGACAGACTTAAGAACTAGCCAGCGATGACATGTGGCATTCGCTACAGAGGGGAGAGTTAAAGAAGTGTAACATCTCTCCCATATGTAGGAAGTGCAATACGAAAAATGAAACCATAAACCACATAGCAAGCGAATGTCCGGCACTTGCACAGAACCAGTATAAAAAGAGGCATGATTCACTGGCAAAAGCCCTCCACTGGAGCCTGTGCAAGAAACATCAGCTACCTTGCAGTAATAATTGGTACGAGCACCAACCTGAAGGAGTGATAGAAAACGATCAGGCAAAGATCCTCTGGGACTATGGTATCAGAACAGATAGGGTGATACGTGCAAATAGACCAGACGTGACGTTGATTGACAAAATCAGAAAGTATCACTCATTGATGTCGCAATACCATGGGACACCAGAGTTGAAGAGAAAGAGAAGGAAAAAATGGATAAGTATCAAGATCTGAAAATAGAAATAAGAAGGATATGGGATATGCCAGTGGAAATTGTACCCATAATCATAGGAACACTAGGCATGATCCCAAGATCCCTGAAAAGGAATCTAGAAAAACTAGAGGCTGAAGTAGCTCCAGGACTCATGCAGAAGTGTGTGATCCTAGAAACGGCGCACATAGTAAGAAAAGTGATGGACTCCTAAGGAGGCAGGATGCAACCCGGAACCCCACACTAGAAATACCACCCAGTCGAATCGGAGGACGGTGATAGAGCAAAAAAAAAAAAAAAAAAAAAAAACCAATAATAACAACAACAAATACCACGTTTTTGACGTGAATCCGCCATTTGGCGTTTTAATGGCCAATTTGTGTAAGAACAAAAGTCAGTAATAAGAAGATGAGAGAAATTTCTATACAAAATGAACACTGCTGAAATATCCATTATTTAAACAAAAATAAATAAATAAAAATAATAATATAATAATAATAATAATAATAATAATAATAATAATAATAATAATAACGGGGTCTCTTCCTTTAACCCGAATGAGATCCTGGATGCTGGTTCTCATAAAGTCTTTGTTAGTCTGCGAAAAGAGCAGGGTACTTCTAGACCTTTGTTTTCTATGGTCTCATTACTATATCGTGTATATCGTGAGGGTCCAAATGGTTGTGTTCGTGATTCAGAAATTAAAGCATTGCCATTGTAGTGCCAGTTGCGTTCTTGCTCAGTCTGAAGATATATATATATATATATATATATATATATATATATATATATATATATATATATATATATATATATATATATATATATAGATATATATATATCTATATATATATATATATATATATATATATATATATATATATATATGTATATATATGTATATATATATATATATATATATATATATATATATATATGTATAAATATATCTATATATATATCATATATATATATATATATATATATATATATATATATATATATATAATATATATATATATATATATATATATATATAATATAAGGTACAGTAAATAATAGAATAATTACCTCTCGATACTCAAGAAAATGGAGAAGATATATTTATATATATATATATATATATATATATATATATATATATATATATATATATATATATATATGTATGTATAATTAATAAGCGTCATTAATTTTCAGCAGAGAAAAAAGCCTCATCTCATCGTATTGCCTAAAAAATTAATTTATTATATCTAAAAGATCTACGTGTTAACTAAACTCTTAACAGTAGTGTTTAAATAACTCTACCAAGCAAATATGAATAACCAGGTCCCCGATGTTTACATACAGAAATCACAATTTTTTATTTAAATGTGGCGTCTTTTCTTTCACACATTTATGTTCGTTTGAATGCATGCACAGACGAGGCGATATACTATTCAGTGCTGACGGAAATCAAGGCAAATGTAATTTTGAATTGTATTTTGCTTTTCTTCATACAGTTGAAGCCTTCACCTAGTCATGGGTTCTGGAAACATATCGAACTCGACTTTCGCCGTCACCTAAGTTGGTAGGAGTTCAGCAAGTCAATGTGTTTATAGGTGAGTAGAAGTGAACCACTGTTGATTAGGAGTTGAGCGTCTTGGTGATGTAGGATGTTGTGATCTGGTGATGCAGAGATAAATCCACGGCTATGTATGGGTACAAATATATTTGAAGACAAATCTAAACAGACGGCTTTCGGGAAATTTTCCGGGAATTGGGAATCTGAGACTGAAAAGGGGAATAGAACAGATTCCCGAATGCTCTTTGTTTAGATTTAGTTAAATATTTGTACACATACATAAGTGGGGATTTGTTTATCCATTCCAAGACTCATGTTACCAGAAGTGATTTTTTTAACATAGTGATTTACATGTTGACTGAAAGACCTTCTACCGATGATTTTTCTCTTTAATTGCACACTTCAGTTGTTATTCTTTCAGTATTCTGGATATGGGGTACCATCCATAAAATGTTTTTAAATGGAAGTTGGTGTGATGAGTAACTATGACGCTCTTCATAAATGTTTTACAATATAAAAAAAATGCACACAACCATGAGAATTTTAGTTGGCATTTGAAAAGCGTATGCTAAGCTAAGGCCACGAAGGAGACCCGTTTTTAATTCACTTTAGTCATTTCACAAGTAATATTCCAAACAAATACCGACAGGCATACCCAAGAATCATGAAAAGATATCACCCTACTGACAGTTCATGAAGGGAAATTCACAATCATAGAATAACCACACTGTATCAACTATTACTCAATTTCAAACGCACTCGCCAACCCAGAAAGCTCTGACCATTCTCACAGATTTCATCAGTTAGAAAAAAAAGGAGTTTAAACATATCCAAAATACATACTGCATTGTAACCTGGGAATGATTATTTCTAAAGGAAATTCGTAATGCAACTGGAAAATTTCAAAGACAATACAAGAATTTAATGACTTTCATATATATAACTTGTGCATTTCGTTTCGTCTGTATATTATATTTTGAATGTTGAGTTACATATCTTTACCCGGAAGCATCAGTTTCCCATTAATTGACTTATTTAAATGTAAAATAAAGACAGTGAAATCAAGGCAAACACTTTAACTGGGCACACTCTTAAAAAAATCATTCCACGGAGTTCAGGTGTGTATATTTAATTGGTCTTCCTTGTCCAAAAGGGGAATGAGTACCTGTTACGAAAAATCATTAATTTTATTTCAGCCGTCTGCCACCTGATATAAAGCAACCGCAATGCCGGATTCATCGTTATATGTAAAAGTTCATTAAATGTCTGCAGTATTCGTCTGTAATTTTACCTCAAATTTTTTCAAATATTTTTTTCCATTTGCTTCAGTGTAAGTATGATTACAAAGGCAGATTTTTTTTTTTTTTTTTTTTTGTCGTAGCTAAGCTTTATATGGTGACTAACTTGTCTTTCATTTCGCTAAGTTGCCAGTCAGTATTATATGATAACATTATATATTATGTTGTACTATAGACAGTATTGAGAGAGAGAGAGAGAGAGAGAGAGAGAGAGAGAGAGAGAGAGAGAGAGAGATGATTAAAGCGAACGGGCATTTGTATTTAGGTCGCTGCCCAAGCGAGTTACCGGAACAGATATTATAAGAAGCCTTGGGTAGGATATTCGGCGATAACATAAAACCCGTTCGAGATGAATATATAGAATTCCAGGTGGGTGGAATAAGGTTAGCTAGGTTACACTACTGACAAGAATAACAGGGTTGAATACTCTCAGCATGACGATAGGATCAAGGAATCCAATTTCAAAGTCGGGGCATTAAGATAATTATTGAATGGAATGAACGTCAATCAAGAGAAGGAAATATTCAAGAAAAAGTGTCTTGCTTTGCGTCAAAATAATAACATTACTTAGAATAATCGTTTGTATTATATCGAAGGAAAATATATCGCCTCAAGCATATAATTAATCATAACAGAATAAGAACATTTCTTAAAACAAATCTTTTGATGATATCAGTGGAAAATATATTATTTCGAGCATATTCTTAATTATGATAAAGCTTAAGTAAAATTTATTTTTATCGGTGATAGTTTCGTCAAGGAAATGTGCAGAAACACTTTGGCAATATTCAATTTTTTTTGGCCAAATGTTCAGTAAGTAGCCATTTTTGTATAGATTATTTGATAACTTCCAAGTGACATCCCATTTTTATATCCTCATTAAAAGCCTTTAAATTACATAATTAGTTCAGGACGATAAAGAATACACTGTAAAATGCGCAATCAATGGGATACAAAACAGTAAAACCGACTGATACGAAAATAAAACAAGAAGAATAAGATTAAAGATGATAATGGATTCCACACAGCAAACAAATTCAGTTGCTAATATGAAAAATTCAAAAAAAAAAAAAGGAAATGTGGAAACAACAACGAACGAACAGATACCAAAAGGAAATCCTTGACCTCAGAGAGAAAACTGTCATGAATGTAAAGGCAACGAAACGTTCTATTTTGGGCGCCATCTGGACCTTGAATGGATTTAGCCGGAAGCTCCTCAGAATCCAAAATTTATGGAAATCGAAAGACAGCCTTTGGTTTCTTGCTGGAGGAATACAACAGATGGTTCTCATAATACAGCGTTTTATGGAGAAATTGTCATTGAAACACGGAGGAAAATATTAAAGCACCAAGCGAATACTTTTGTTATTTTCTGACGGGGAAATGACCATATGAAATTTAGACATTTTGAAAAGAAGAGAGTGCAGTAGCTCATGTGTCATTTCATGTAATCGAAATTGACCTCCTTTCCCATATCTAAAAGTAAAAGTTCTCACCGTTAAAAGAATTAAGTTATTACCACTGGGAGTTTAGACACAATTTACTGGATTCGCTTTACATCTTACCATGAGCATGGCTCTGAATAAATGACTTGTTGAATAGCAACAATACCATAATGTATCCGTTAAAGTATTTTAAGTGTCACTTTTCTTTGCAAGGGCCTTAACTAGAAAGATATTTCTCTACATTTTTTTTCTAATATCTGCGTAACTGTTTATTATATATATATATATATATATATATATATATATATATATATATATATATATATATATATATATATATATATATATATATGTGTGTGTGTGTGTGTGTGTGTGTGTGTGTGTGTGTGTGTGTGTGCGTGTGTGTGTGTTTGTATAATGGCCTAATGTTCGCGGTAAAAGTCCCTGTTTATGATGATTTCTAGAACAGACGATGGGTCGAATCCTGGCGGAGCAAAAGCAATTATCAATTATAGTCCCCACATAGGTGTAAGGTATATTCCTAAAGTAAAAGGAATTCAATATTAAACGATACTTGTACAAGGGAGGGATAATAGTTGTCAATATCAAGAGTTATACTTTTTTTTCTATCAGGGGCAAGAGCTTCAAATAGTATTCGGGATGCCCTTTCTTACCTGCATTGATCAATAGAGAAAAAAAGCATCTAGGAATAGGACATGGGTCGTCTCCCAATATGGGGTTAAACCACTCATGCCTGACTTTAGGAGTTGGTGCTAAAACCACTAACTACTATATTTACCAAGCGCCTTTTCAATTTTGTAGTAGTTAGTTCTATGAGAAGCTTCTCTTTTAGTTCTCGGCAACAAAATTTTGGATGGTGGTGATTGCAAAAACTAATAAAAAAAGGGAAGTAGTGGAAGAGAAGAAAAAGTTGAAACTTTAATTTTAGCCGGAATAATGTAGTATGGATAGGTCGAAACCTGACAATTAAGCATTGCAAGAATGTAGGATATATTTAGGAATGAATATGATGGCTAAAATGAGTGCTGTTAGGGACTAATGGCAGATGATTGTAGAAGAAATATTAGCGAGACGAGACTTGAATATACAAGAAACACGGTATAGTGAGCAAGATAGTTCATGATGCACAAGGGAGCCAAGTAGCGCTGCTGTTAAGTTTTCTGTATATAAGAATTAAGCTGGTAATGTTTTGGAACGTTTATCAATGATTAAGCCGTTAAAATATGGACACAGTAATGATCAAGGCCATGTTTATTCCGTTGAGGTACTATATATTATCTATCTATCTATCTATCTGTCTATCTATCTATATATGTATATATATATATATATATATATATATATATATATATATATATATATATATATATATATATATATATATATATATATATATATATAATATATATATATATATATATATATATATATATATATATATATATATATATATATATATATATATATATATATATATATATATATATGTAACTGGGGGGATTCTCCCCCCCATTATTCATAAGGTAAGCGTGGACACCAGACGGAAGGCAGACCCACACACTCCATTACTCATAACCTTCCTCTCTCTCTCTCTCTCGGCAATCCCTCTCTCTCTCTCCACCTCTTTCTCTCCATTCTAACAGGTAATGAAAATGAGAGAGTTGCGTCATAACATTAACGTTTATTAACAACTAATAAATAAATCAATCACTCAAGTAATCCAGTCTTACAGACTAACTCAAAAAACAGTACAATGTCTAGTCTCCAAAAAAGTCTACACCCCTTTGGGAATTCTTTGTCCTCCGGTATTCCAGATCCGTCTGTTTCAAAGATACAGAACACATCCCGGTAAGTACACACAAGCTTAAAGACAAAGTTAATAAAATGGAACATCTTACAAGATATCAAACAAGCCATCCCTTTGGCTAAAGCACTTCACCACTTACCCAAACAACCGGACACTAAACACTATTAATAAAAACTCCCGGCGAATGCCACGGCCATCTTGCCTGTGACTTTGAAGGCCCTCTCAAAATCCCCCCATAGGCGTTGGGTTATGACACTTTTAACAGAAAATAAAAACTCCCGGCGAATGCCACGGCATCTTGCCTGTGACTTGAAGCCCTCTCAAAATCCCCCCAGAGGCTTGGGTATGACACTTTTAACAGATAGAGGCGCACACGCACATACGAACACACAGTTCGCTAGCGCCTCACGGTTCTAGCTGCATCCAGTTTCACAAAGGCACTTTGAGAAGAGTTCATAAAACTGTCGTGCATTGACTTTTCGAACTAAGCATTTTTATCTCACGCCATCCCCAGAAACTCATTGATCAGCTACTCTCGGGTCGTCACCTCAGGCACTGTTCCCCACATTCCATAGGTCACAGGGAACACATGGACATTATATTATTAATCAAAAACCCTAGGCCTTACATATATATATATATATATATATATATAATATATATATATATATATATATATATATATATATATACATATATATATATATATATATATATATATATGTATATATGTATATATATCTAATAAAAGGAGCCCATAAAAACACCAAAATAGAGAAAAAGTACTATATTTCAGAGACTGCTGTCTCCCTCTTCAGGTAGATGAATGAGAAAAGTTCACAGAAAAGGTGGTATTTATACCAAGAGGTCCATCACTACGGACCACATATACAGGTATCTGATTTCATTCTGTTCCGACATTGCTGCCTATAATAGCGTGACTCATTCCAACAGACTTCTACGCAAGTTAAATAACCTAATAGACAATAGTGCATGGAATAATCTTGAGCAACAAGACAAAGTTTTAAACTTATCCAACACCCCCTTACTGTAAATCAACATTTAGTTTTAAATTTAGGCTTATCCTTTGCCCTTATGCCAGACCGCAAAAACAACCTAGACTTCATAGTGGCTTTTGATAAATTCATATCTGACAAAAACTACAACCGTGAAGAGATATGTTTAAAAGGAGTGTTACTAAATGCTTTAACTGACTTACATAAGAAATATCCTGTTCCCCGCAGATTCATGATAGCCATCCACTCGCTAAAAAAGTTAGATGTTATAATAAGTAGATCCGACAAAGACGGCAAAATCGTAATAATGGACAAAGACTTCTACCTTGACAAAATCAACCAGCTCCTTAGCGACACAAACACATACGAAAAACTGACAAAAAATCCCCTCCTCCAAAACGTTTTCCCCACAGAATTTTTTCGGAAAGTAAGATTAATTGGCAAAGACAAAAAGAGTATTGAACTATTAGAGAAATTTAAAGTAATTATCCTAAATTACCCTATTTTTATGGCCTTCCCAAACTCACAAAGACAATCTTCCATTCAGACCCATCGTTTCATGTGCCGGTGCTTTCAATTACAAAATTTCTAAATGGTTAGCTGGCCTCCTTTTCCCCTTTTTTTAGGCACTTTTTCTCCCAGTCACATTAAACATTCGGAAGATTTTTGTCACAAATTCAGAGAAGCACATATACCACTTCACAACATAAAACTTTTAAGCCTTGATGTAGATTCCTTGTTCACTAAAGTACCAGTACAGGACGTTCTTCAGTTTTTAAGGGTAAAATTATCCCCCTATTCAGATCATTTCCCATTGGCGCTTGACAAAATAATAAAGCTAGTTGAATTATGTGCATCTAATAACGTATTTTCATTCGGGGAATCATTCTACAGCAAAAATTCGGGTGTAGTATGGGTAGTCCTTTAAGTCCTGTTCTAGCCAATCTGTACATGGAATACTTTGAAACTACAGTAATAAATGCAATAAAACCCAAAAACATGCTGTGGATGAGATACGTGGATGATATCCTAACATTTTGGGATAATAGGTGGGGCAATTTCAATGAATTCCTCTTGAAAATTAAACACATTAGTGCCTAGCATCAAATTTAAAGTTGAATGGGAAACAGACAACAAAATTCCTTTTCTTGATGTTTTAATAATCAGAGATACGACAGAATACAAATTTACCATATACAGAAAACCAACGTTCTCACTTTCATACATTCACTACTTTAGCTATCATGACATTTCTATCAAATAGGTGTAGCTAGTAACTTATTCTTAAGAGCCTTACGAATTTGTTCCCCAGAATCCTGGAAAAAGAATTTGAACTAATTCGCAAGCAACTTTCGTCTTTAAAATATCCTGACATATAATTGAGAAAGCAATTCACAAAGCTAACGTAATTTTCTACCGACCCCCTAAAGACAAGACCAGAGATACACCCAACAATAAAATAATAATTCCCCACCTGGACACGATTAAGAGAATAACCAACCCCTCGGAAAATCGAACCCTTTTGTATTTACTTACCCAAACACCTTAGCCAAAGCCCTGATCCTGATTAACGTCCAACAAAAGACATCTCCAAAGGACTCTGGGGGTATACGAAATCCCATGCCAGGACTGTGACCAATCTTACTCGGATTTACAGTCAAATCCCTTCCCCAGAGATTAATACAACACAAACGGTCAGTTAGGTATGGACAACAGAACTCTGCTATTTTCAACCATATAAATGACATAACCATAGAATCAACTGGAATTTGTCACGTGTAATTTATAGCAGCAACTGCCGGTACAAGAGTCAAATGATGGAATCGGCCTTAATAAAGAGAGGCAGGTAATGAACATCTCAAAAGGAGGATGGATTTCGGACACGATCGACAACGTCTTCATTCAACCAACCCTTAAGAAGATTAGAGGAAGATTATCAGCGGGGTGTGACTTAAAATGGCTTGTTTGTGGATGGACCTCTTGGTATAAATACCACCTTTTCTGTGAACTTTTCTCATTCATCTACCTGAAGAGGGAGACAGCAGTCTCTGAAATATAGTACTTTTTCTCTATTTTGGTGTTTTTTATGGGCTCCTTTTATTAGATGGAACTCTGTTGTTACAGAACATTTTTACCAGTCATGTATATATATATATATATATATATATATATATATATATATATATATATATATATATATATATATATATATATATATATAAAAACTTTCATTAAGACATGCTATCAATCCCCATTATTTCGTACAGGAGCAGGGCCTTCATCCACTATAATGGGTATAAAATTGCTATAATTGTGACAATGACCGATTCTTCTTTTACTAATACTTTAAGTATAGCATTGTTTTAATATAACAGCGGAATTTTCTGCTCTTCAGTTAAATCCGAATTACAGAAATGTTTAAGGCAGCCGCAGAACATAGCAGCTATGTCACTGTTGTTATTATTATCATCATTATTGTTATTATTATTTTTTAGAATTCACATTTTCTGGTGCTTCAATACGAAAGGAATTTAAAGGAAGTTAAACTGCATCTGTCAAAGGATAACAGATTATTTCTTACTAATTGTTAGCTCTTCTCTCTCTCTCTCTCTCTCTCTCTTTCACCCTTTTCTCTCTCCTCGTCTCTCTCTCTCTCTCTCTCTCTCTTCTCTCTCTCCGAGGGTAGAAAACGGATCATTTTACCTTAAGCAATCCTAAGACACGGATTGACTTTTATGAACTCTCTCTCTCTCTCTCTCTCTCTCTCTCTCTCTCTCTCTCTCTCTCTCTCCGAGAGGTAGAAAACGGATTATTTTACCTTTAGTAATCCTAAGATACGGATTGACTTTTATGATCTCTCTCTCTCTCTCTCTCTCTCTCTCTCTCTCTCTCTCTCACTCAGAGGTAGAAAACGGATTATTTTACTATAGGCAATCTTAAGAGACATATTGACTTTTATCTCTCCGGGTTATTATACTTACTTTCTCTCTCTCTCTCTCTGAGAGCTAGAAAACAGGTTACATTACATTAGGCAATCCTAAGAGACAGATTGACTTTTATAAGCACTTTCTCTCTCTCTCTCTCTCTCTCTCTCTCTCTCTCTCTCTCTCTCTCTCTCTCTCTCTCTGAGAGGTAGAAAACGGGTTATTTTACTTTAAGCAATCCTAAGAGACGGATTGACTTTTATGAGCACCCTCTCACTCTCTCTCTCTCTCTCTCTCTCTCTCTCTCTCTCTCTCTCTCTCTCTCTCTCTCATGCTAGAGACAGAAGTTGTTCAGAAGACAGGCAGATTATGTAAGGCTTCGTAGAGAAAACTTAACGACCTGCTAATATAATAGTTGTAATTGTCTCAATACTTATTTCACAGCTTAGTAATAAAAGTTCAAGGAAACAGAAACAAGAAAGTTTTGTACACGACATTCATAAGAGAATCCATGAACATCTGAATCTTACAACTTCCTGTATATTATCTGATTTGGCATTTGTAACGAAGGTGATATCACTTTTTATAAATAATGATATTTTACTTTCTTTTGAGTATGCCCAACTCGTAACTACATCAGTGTATTTGTGTTTATATTTAAGATGTCTTAAGTAGTTTGAATTGCTCGCAATTTATTTACAATTATGTCATTTTTTTATTTATAATGCCCATTGTTCTTATACTTCATAAGTAAAAATACCTATTCTCTGTTAACTTTTTATTGTTTTATACTTTTGAAACTCTAAAAGAATATGGTAGAGCAGAAAAATGGTGTAGGAAAAATTCCCTTTATAGTCCAAGAACATAATTCTAAAATTAATTTATAAAGAAACATTATGGGAATGTAAAGGTACAATTCTAATCCCTGAAAATGATTCAAAACGTCCATCAGACGTAATAAAGGTAATATTTTACATTTCCAACATAGTAATCATCTTTATCCAGTTATTCAGTTTTCTCTCTCTCTCTCTCTCTCTCTCTCTCTCTCTCTCTCTCTCTGCACATTTCGAAAAGTCAAATATTCATAAGTGTCTTCACGAAGATTGAAAAGGGAAGGCGGCGGCTTCTTGTTCGTCAATTTTACAAAAATGATGAGATGATTTGCAAAAGGATTTTTTTTTTTTGACCCTAGTCACTCAGGAAAATTGAATTTCGGGTGTAGATACTTTCAGGCATCAAAAGTTTAGAAAGTGCGAGACAGGGCTTTCTATTAGTTTACAAGTTATGAAAAATCCATGCAAACTTTTATGTTATTTATTTTATTTATTTTATAGTAAATAAATTGCGAGTTTCTTCCTTCAACTCTTGAATTTACAGATACATATGGAGATGTTTGTTGAGAGTCGAAAAGTATTGAATTAGTTACGTCTGACGTAATGGCAGTGTCACTCTTTTAAAGTTATTGTATGCTTTATCTGAAATTAATTGTTCTCTTTTGTGTCTTGTAGTCTTTTCCATATTGTTCTGGATGTCAGTGGGTCAATATCAGAGAATTAATGAAATATAAGAAGCTTGCCAGAAAGCATTCCTGTTACAAATTTCTTAAAGGTTTAGGTTAAGTTGGTCCTCAGTTTTGTCATCAGCCTCAACTCAGTGGTGCATTTACGTGGATTTTTCTCATACATATTCGTAGGTCTGTGACCACTGCATTCTCAATTGCTTCACCCTATAGTTACTGGTACTTGATGGAGACTGCGTTCATATACAAAGCGGCCTCATCATGCCTCTTAATTCATACTTGATTAAATTAGCAAGCAAATAATAATATCAATGAACATCTGAGTGTTCATGAATACCGAGGATTTTCAAAAGACCGACAGAAATGAAAAATGACTAATGCTGAAAAACTGTGTAGTCTGTGTCTCGTCCTCAAGTATCTGGCACCCAGAGAGAGAGAGAGAGAGAGAGAGAGAGAGAGAGAGAGAGAGAGAGAGAGAGAGAGAGAGAGAGAGAGAGACTGATATCTATCTGGAAATATATATATATAGATGATAAATATTTCTTTATGGCATTATATAAGTGATAAATATTTCTTGATGGTCAGTCGACAGTTACTGCTTCACTACATTCCTGCTAGGGGTTATTCTCGACCTGATATTATCTTAATATATTTTTCTAGCAGAATTTCTATTTGAGATACAGGGTGAAAAAAAAAAAACAGAAAGGAAGTATATCCACCCCATACGCATTCGTCATAGCTACCTATTCATTTTTTTTTTTTTTAAGTTCTACACATTCCAAAGCATATTTTTGTACGTTCGTAGCTTTGTTAACAATCCGTATCCCCTGTGCGTCACCCACTCAAGGCTTTTTGTTATGGCCCGACCCGTTTACCGAGCATCAACTCCCCTACAACGTAAAAAAGGTATTGAGTTCAAAACAATATTTGCGGCAACTGGAGCCCCTGGCACGGTGGCAAATCCCCCTAAAAAAAAAAAAAAAAAAAAAAATAGAGAGAGAGAGAGATCAGAGAGAGAGAGAGAGAGAGACAGTCATAGCTCTATTTCCAAGAGGATTTTGACGTTAAATTTAGATATCAAATTTAACAAGTCTTCAAATGCTTTTAATGAAATTTTAGTTACAATAACGTTACTGCATAAATGGCTTAATAGATATGGCATGAAACTGATGGCCTGGTGGGCTATTGTAGATTCACATCATGAGCGCATCTGATGTCTAGGCCAGTCCCTTACGACGCTTCTGATTGGCTACTGATAAGCCAATCACAGGCCTGGAAATTCTCAGTCTCTCGAGAGAGTTCCCATAGGCAGGTGTATGTTCCAGCTCTCCCGAGGGATACTCTTGAAAGACGTATCCCTCAGGAGAGGTGCAACATACACCCTGCCCATGTGAACTCCCTCGAGAGACTGAGAATTTCCAGCCCTGTGATTGGCTTATCAGCAGCCAATCAGGAGCTTCGTAATGGACTGGCCTAGTCATCAGATGCACTGGTGATGTGAATATACTATAGTTCACGAGAACTCCAAACTTTAGTTCTTAGTTTTTATCTTTTTCTTAGTTCCGTTTATCTTGTAATGAAGCACGTGACAGTACAAACAGGCACTTTTTATTAACATCAAAAGTTGATCTCTCAATACCTTCCTTACAAAGTGGTTGAAACCTTTTTTTATTTTCTATTTTTTAGTCAAATCCAAGATGTTCCCGACTTTCTTTCCCTTCGGATTGCACTCTCGTTTATGATTCAGTTTAATCAGATATATATAATTACATTGGATACTGAAGAATTGCCTTAATCCTCACATCCCGCTATTCTCTGATCATGCACAAATATTCAATGATAGTTCATAGGCCTCTTACAAAATCCAGACTTAAAGATGGATAGTAAAAATGATTAAAAGTGGTTTTTGATTGACATTTCAATGTTAATTACCAGTCTGTTTAAATCTTATAATTAAAATATGAAGTAGAAAATAGCAAACACCTTGACGAGCTTCATGATGATCCTAGAAAGTCTTTATATATTGAGATAGCCAAAGTCGACGGAATAAAATAGAATAAAAAAAAAAAAAGCGTTTACATTGAAACATATGATTATACCATCCTCAGATAGACACGACGCTTCTTCAAATACTTGTTGCAGAATCTAAATGCAAGTTCTGAGTCTTCTTGAAGATGTTAGGTACCATGAATGGTAAACGTACTTGGGTAGCCGCATATTGAAAATGAAAGTGCTAATATTGGGCAAATTTCTTTAACGAACGAAAGTATGTGACTTAAATAATCAGCTCACATGTTAGTAATTTCAAATGCTATTAATGTGTAATTTTTTTTCGTGAGAGTCAAGCTAAGAATTAGTCAAATAAACTCTCTTACTGCGCTCAAGATTCGTTTAACCAGAATTGAACAAAAATTATTCATAACTGCTATCTCACAGAGAGAGAGAGAGAGAGAGAGAGAGAGAGAGAGAGAGAGAGAGAACCGAAATAAAAACAAAGAATTGCCTTTCACGGGTAAATGGTAGCATAACGCCAATCCAACTGAATAGCGCTCGAATATTGTTCAAAGACCAGTAAGCAAGGAACAGTAGACTTCATTCTCCAGATCCGAGAATTTCGAGCCTGCTGTGCTAACAATAGCTGGAAGATTGCTAACATCTCTTTGGAAGGAAAGATCCTTTGTTTGGCAAGTTCACGTAAGTTAGAGAACAACTTATTATCATCGTTTCGAATGAATTCACCTTTCAATACGATACAGTCTTATTGTGTCCGATACACATATATTCTTCTCTACTGATTGGTGATAGATAAGGCCTATCATGTTTCTATTTTTCATACTTAAACCTAGATACTTTGTCCTGGTCACTTTATTTTTTTTATGCGAATACCCAAAAGCAGATAAAAAAAATGTTAAAGGCTATCTATTCCTTGGAGATGGGAAAAAAATATTTCTTAAAACAAACATTGTTAGAAAACACGGGAAATGATGAGTTAAGTTATTTCAAATTGCAATAAAAGGAATGCGAAGGAAAACTAAGATTAGTGTAAGGTACTACGGACGAAATACACATTCAAGATACTTCAGATGCAGGATTCAACACACACACACACACACACACACACACACACACACACACACACACACATATATATATATATATATATATATATATATATATATATATATATATATATATATATATATATATACATACATACATACACACGAGTGCGTGAGTGTGATCGTATAGCGATTTACGTTTTATAAACCAGCGAACTATAATAAACCCCATAACTTTTTATAATATAAACTTGTATTTCTGTAGAGAGCGAAAGCTTTTTTATTGAAATATTGAGTGTTTTATATATATATATATATATATATATATATATATATATATATATATATATATATATATATAATAAAAGAAAAGACAGAGTGCCAAGTACTTTCGTGTATTTAACACATCTTCGGGGCACAAGGTAATACAAAACGTAGAAACTAGTGAGCAAGAAAGCTATCACAAAAGTAAAGCGGAAAAGAATGATATATGTATGTACAATAAGGCCATTATAAACAGAAACAGCATTTGTCTAGATTAACCAACCACTTAACACCCCAACAAGTTCCTTCTTATGTATTTCTTCTGAGTTTTAACATTATCCTGTAAGTTTTTGTACTAGTCAAATTCCTTTTTTATGTATTTCATATTGATAGTACTGTTCATTCAGTTATTTTTGTTTATTGGTGTTTTAGGTATGTTGTTAGTATCGTTATTATGTTACTATTCATAATTGTGAATTCAGTTGTTTTATAAACTGGTTGACATAGTCAGTGTTTTTTTCTCTTATGTAAGTAATTGGGTCATTGGGCAATTACTCTCTTTCTTTTGACTTGTTGGGGTGTTAAGTGGTTGGGTAATCTAGACAAATGCTGTTTCTGTTTATAATGGCCTTATTGTACATACATATATAATTCTTTTCCGCTTTGCTTTTGTGAGAACTTTCTTGCCCACTAATTTTTACGTTTTGTATTACTTTGTGGCCCGAAGATGTGGTAAATACACGAAAGTACTTGGCACTCTGTCTTTTCCTTTTTAATATATATATATGTATATATATATATATATATATATATATATATATATATATATATATATATGTGTGTGTGTGTGTGTGTGTATGTATGTATGGTACTTGATGAAGACAATCTACCAGCAAATATTCTATTTTTTTGTCTATATAAACGATACGCCAATTAGCTTCTTACCGTCAATTAGCAACAGAAAGTTTTTTTTTTTTTTTGCTGATAAAGTACTAAAAAAAAGGCTTTCATCTAATGGTTGATAAAACAATCCAAATATCTTAATCGGCTTTGATAGAATTATCAATTCTTAGAATGACAGACAAGATAACGCATTAATTACATCCATATAATTGACTACGATACGGGCAGACAAGCACTGTACTTCGTTTTCATTTATTACAAGTAACAAGGGATAAGCGAAGCTGCAATCCCACACAAATATACATGCTGTCGGTGCTGTAATTAACTGAACCAGGCTACGCCGTCGTGGATCTCGCTTTTCAGAATGATTCCCTGGAATATCAACCGAAGGTCGCAACTGACTGTTGGTTTGTGCATTAGTCGCGAGTCCTTAAACTCAAATGAATATCAAGAAGATATACTATGCTGTTGGTAAAATTTTCTTTTAGTGATGCAAAACATTTAGGAAAAGCTAAACAATTCCTTCGGTAGGCCTGCAGAAATGAAAACACCCGAAAGAAGACTTAGAATGAATGGTTTTATGAAGTGTCTAAAGTTTCTTCTGCCATCTTGTCGATGAGCACCAGAAAGACGTCTAAGCTTTAAAAGGTTAACAGACCTTATCCAGTATACGATTTTGCGAATAAGTAGACCTCGTCAATAGGTTTAAAGGAATTTATGTACAGATAATAGAAGAAAAAGCGGCAATTATGTCATACTTACGGGAGAAGCAAGAGAGCTTGCAAAGAGAGGGAAATAATTCAGAATAGTAAATGTTAGTGTACAGTAAAGTGAGCTGCTATGCAAGGTCACAGTGAAGAGGTGTTATACATACAGACATTTCTCACGATACTGCGCTGATATACGTAGTCCCTTTGAAGTTCTCGTATTTGCCTTAGAGAGCATTCAGACAAGAAATCTTATCACTTTGACGTCTTTCTTATTTTGCTCTGATCGACCTCCTTTCAAAAGGTAACAAATACGTCATGCGACGAGCCATTGGCTGGCTTCCAGCCCAAGGTTGAACATCTAACCTTGATTGAGCCGGACGTGTCGTTTGTTCGCATAGAACGTTTTTCTTTTGCTGAAATAGATTTTTTTTGGTAAAGATAAGAATTTTTTGCTTCGATGGCAAGAAAAACCTTGACGTTGATCTCATAAAACCAACAGGCTTTACAGCCAACGCGGGCTTAGTCACTACCAAAACCAAAAGGGTAAATATTTTAGGTTTGGGAATTCCTTGCCTGATGTATTGTGAGCTAGTTATTAAACCAAATTTGTGATATATATATATATATATATATATATATATATATATATATATATATGTGTGTGTGTGTGTGTGTGTGTGTGTGTGTGTGTGTGTGTGTGTGTGTGTGTTTTATGCATAAGTGTTGGCCTTTCGGTCAACACTTACGTCAAGTGGTTAACAAAAATATTATTATTATTATTATTATTATTATTATTATTATTATTATTATTATTATTATTATTATTATTATTATTATTCTCTGATATGAGCATTTCTATAATATGGGATAGGCTAGTCAATTGTAAGTCTAACTATGTAAACTCTCTCTCTCTCTCTTTCTCTTTATGTGATAGGTTTAAGTCTCTATGAAAGAGATACTTTCTACATATCTAAACTATATCGTTTTCTATTACAGTACATTATCATAACATATTCATCTTTAATTACTATCAAGACGAACTGTAGTAATTAATGAATGCCAACTAATTACCTACCAAATATGGATTATTATTCACTTCCCAGCGTAAATATCAACGAGTGATACTCTTTTGAATGCATTCTGAGAGAGAGAGAGAGAGAGAGAGAGAGAGAGAGAGAGAGAGAGAGAGAGAGAAATCCACAAATAAAGACAGAGTAATCTTCTGAGAAGAGATGTGGAAACCTCTCTTGTCCACTGTAGTTTTCCAGCACATCGATAATAGGGTTAACATTTTGTTATTAAAGGAATCCTACCAAGCATAAAAATCCGGCCATAAAAGAAAGCGAACAAAAATATGTATATGTCATACGTATGAGTGAATGACATACACTTGATAATAAAGTGTTTTCAAAATCTCAACTCGGGCGGAATGGAGGGGCACGAGTGAGAGCATAAAAATATTTTCTCTGAAATATATTGTTAGAGATATTCCAGCGACTCAAGTTAGGTTGATGAGCGGAAAAAATGTCGGTGGAGAAAGAACAGTTTTATTGAGAAGGAGGTTTTTAAAGGGCTTGTTAGACCAACATGTCTTGCGATAAAACAAGTTTATATAATATTTTTTCGTCGTTCACTTCTTTTCGAGTTGATGTACCAAGTCGAATCTTTTACGCTTTTGCTATCTGCTCCAGTTATCTATACCTTCCACGGGTCAGTTTCCCCGAAAGCCTCATTGTTGTAACCTTGGTGGCCTGGAGAGTGGATCACGGCAAAAGAAACTTTTAACACATAGTCGGAGGTTAACGCCATGAGTACAGTATAGGATAAACAGGGCTTAGTGGAAACGTATTAGTAGTGGGAAGTTGTCAATACTCTAGCGTTGAGTCTTCACGATAGATACACGAAGTCACTGAGCTTATGATTGATTAGCTTTTGCCTCAGTGGACTGTCCTTTTGGAGTTGCTCTTTGACGGGAAATTGTTTTAATATTAATGGGATGTGGTTGCTGGTCCAAATCCCTGCCATCTGGATGTTCAGAGAGCTTATGAGTCGACGACATCAAGCCTGTATCTTCAAAGAGACCCTTACTCCTCCTAACTAACATGAGAAAATAAGCCATACTTAACTTCACCGACCGATGGATCTGTGACGTACAGGTATAGCACTATAATTCCTTAACAAATCAAATGATTGCTTCAGATTTGAATGAATGCTGCGAACCAAGAGACAGTCCCACTTTAACATTTGAAAGAAAACGGTGAAGTAATCACCTTTAGAAATAAATTTTCCAGAAAAATTGTCAATAGGGAAGGATCTCTTTAACGTTACGTATCCTGAAGGTGAAAGATATGAACCCTCGGGAGATGGAAAGTCCTGACTTTGTATTTAAGTCAAGAGAGAATTTCTTTCAGTATAGACTTGTAAAACATACGAGAAACATACAAGTTCTAGAACTGAGAGAAAAACTATTGTGCAACAAAGAAGAGATAAGTGAGATAGATTGATAGATATCTTATAGAACCAAGTCGGAATACGGATAGCTTATGAAAAGAAGCAATAACTGCATATGAAAAAGAAAATTAAATAAAAAGTGGAGGCAGAGAGAGAGAGAGAGAGAGAGAGAGAGAGAGAGAGAGAGAGAGAGAGAGAGAGAGAGAAATATAAGAGTAAAAGGAGATCATGCATGCGAATAAAAAATGAGCAAATAAGAAAGTATTAATCGCAACTTATTCCTCAATTTAGCATTTTCTCATTTGCACACTTGTGGCACTGCCCCTTCCCCCCTTTAAAATTCGTGTGGAAGAATTAAATCCAAAGTTTCAAGTCTTCAGCTCTTTTTACGTCTCAAGATTCTCCTTGATTCTATTCGCAATCTCTCGATGCACGTGTCTCATATTAGATACTTTTTCTCCAGGCAGGTCTTTGTATGTTTTTAAAATATAATTTTATTTAATCTGATATGCTGATTATTTCGTTATGGGATTAGATCGCAAGAAAGTTTCGACTGGATTTTGACGTCAGTGGAAGTATGCAAGTTAGATGAACTGCTGATTTAGCCAGAAACTGTTATAGTAGTATTCATTCTTCGTTTACAAATCAAGTAATGAAATTATTCCTCTTGGAACTTGTACCGCTTGACACATTTTCCATTATTACCTTGAGAAAGTAAACAAATTTGATTACACTCCACCAGGGAATAAATGCCTGAAGAGTCTTCGCGATTATCAGATGATTTGAGAGGAAAGAGACTATTATGCAATCATCCCGGTTCTAAAATCCCCGTTACCAGTATACATACATACATACATATACATACATACATACATACATACATACATACATACATACATACATACATACATACATACATGTGCATGTGTGAACGACATAAAGAATGTAAATTTGAATTTGAATTTTTCTACTAGTATACATTATCACAACATAAGTGACCAAGAGTGATCAGAAATTTCCTCTAATAAAACAATCTTACATTTCTTCTGGAAAATATTTTGCTCCTTCTGTTTGATATTCTTCCCAGGGACAGCGGTCGCTCAAACTTTCTAAAAAAAATCATAAACAAAAGCGAAAGTCAGAGGAAGTTATCCTGGTCAATATTTTCTCAAAGAAACGTAAGAAATTGTGTGCGTGTGTGTGTGTGTTTTTTTTTTTTTTTTGTCATCATGACCAAGAGTCCTCTTTCGTAAGACGCATACGGTACTCCAGCAGAGGATAAACCTGTGTTAGCTCTAGTGATTTTGGGGACAAAGAAAGACAGCAAAATATACGCTAGTGTTTTCACAAAAGACAGAAAGGGGAACGCTTTTATATAAACCTACATTGGAAGAATATGGAAACTTCTTGGTTTCAAACTCATCACTAACGTTCACCTGCCCATCTACCACAGGACCAAACTCATAATTCAGTAAGGTAAGCCTACTATTTTTTCGTTGATTGAATTACTGCATTGTAACTATTGTTACAAGGAATGGCATTCTAAATAGTTTTTACACAAAAGGTATTCATGTGAACGCGAAATTAAATAAAACTAGCGCGGCACTCTTTCTATTACACGGTGTATAGCTCTCTCTCTCTCTCTCTCTCTCTCTCTCTCTCTCTCTCTCTCTCTCTCTCTCTCTCTGTGTGTGTGTGTGTGTGTGTTAATATGAAACCTAATAAAAATATGTCATTGTCAAGCAATCTGTCCAAACTTGTAAAAGTTAACATTATGATGAGTCATAGCTTATGATGAAGCCAGTGTACATTTTATTCTCTCTCTCTCTCTCTCTCTCTCTCTCTCTCTCTCTCTCTCTCTCTCTCTCTGTTAATATGAAACCTACTGAAAATATGTCATTGTCATGCAATCTGTCCAAACTTGTAAAAGTTAATATTATGATGAGGCATTGCTTAAGATGAAGCCATTATACATTTTATTCTCTCTCTCTCTCTCTCTCTCTCTCTCTCTCTCTCTCTCTCTCTCTCTCTCTCTCTCTCTCTCTCTAGGAAAAGAGATGAGGCAATCTTGGCAATCTCCCTCTCACAATAAACAGTTAACAACGTCTGTGAGTGTTTCCTCTCTGGGACGTTTCGTCGTAATTCTTTCCTCTTTCCGGATGACACAAAAGAGGATATCTTATAAGAACTTCTATGCGAATCCTTTCGCACTGGGACGGAGACTTAGTGATTTTTTTCTTTTCTTTTTTTTATCGTTTAGGGAACTTCCAATATATTTTCCCAGCTCCGGGTATACAGAACTCTCTCTCTTTCTCTAGTCTTTTTACGACTCGCTTAACTATCATGTTCTCTTTTGTTACCTCTTTTTATCCCTTTCAATTCGTGAAGAAACCATCATGTATATAAATACAAGTAAACAGTTAAATTTTCATTTAATTGTTATGTGTTAATAAATCCACCAGTTGGGGATTAAGTGATTACGTCAAATTTATTCCATCAAATCGGACAGATTTCAGCTTAGCGGGGAATTTTATCCTTTTTTTTTTACATCCAAAGAAGGAAGAAAAATACTATCTAATTCCTCTCTTCTTAGTAGGTGACGTTTCCTTGAACTGAAACCAGTTCTTCCTAGGTAGGTTTGTGATTATTGTATTCAAGATGCAGGGATATTGTTCTGTGTCTACCTACAAGCCCTTGAGCAGAGCCATGCAATTATGATATACGTAATCTAACAATCGCTTTTAACCGGGGAGGAAGTGGCATTTTGTAGACCCATTCACAGTTTCCTGATGAAAATAAGCCATCACACAAACGATCATTCCCCTTGAAAAATGGAGCTAGTGGAACTGGAAACAGGAAGATGATTTTGTGCTGACCTGTCCCGAACTGTCAGGTATCGGAGCAACAAATCCACAGTTATGTATAGGTACAGATATATCTTTATTAATTAAATCTATACAGAGAGCTTTCAGGAATCTGTTTCACTTCCCTTCTTAGTCTTCTCGATCAGAGATTAAAAAACGGAGACGAAAAGATTCCCGAACGTTCTCTAAATAGATTCATATTTAGACAATATTTGTCCCCATACATACCTGTGGATTCTTTTCCCTATTTCAAGACTCGTGTTACTATGAGTGCTTTATAAAAGTCAAAGATTGTTTATCCCGTTAAACGAATAAAATGCTTGTTTCTTAGCTGTCACAGCGTCACAAAAAAACAAGAGGACTTCCTCTTTCATGTCATAGAAGAATTAAACAACAGAAATGATACTGACAAGGCACCTATCAGCATAGAGGAAGATAAAGTAAAGAATAGCAGAAAGAAAACATCTTTATTAGATTATTCATTTTAATCTAATCCTGTTAGGAATGGCATTAAAGGAGGAAGGACTCCGAAGAAGAGATAATTATGGTATATGAATTGCTCATTATATTTGCAGTTATTGAAAATTGTAGCAGGTTGGATGACCCTCATAATAGTCAGTAGCGGACCGTTTGTGCCTTAGAATGAAAATGTCCCCATATACTTAAAGAGTACAGGATTAGCTAAGAGGCCAATCACTGATCACTAACTAAAAAGCTGCCTAATTATTGGTTAAAATAACAGTCGTTTTACATAATACCTCGAATCTAAGAAAATGTTATTAAAATATTGTACATAAGCCCCCTAAAGTCAGTGAACTCTGTATTCAAATAACATTCAATACGTCAGTATCTAGATTAAATGGATAGTCATTGCTTCTCAGGGAAGGAAATCACTCCTTCAAGCAATTTCTCACCGCCTTCATACCTAAAGCCCTTTAATAAAGATATACTCCTTTCATTTTCTGCCACCTCTCTCTCTCTCTCTCTCTCTCTCTCTCTCTCTCTCTCTCTCTCTCTCTCTCTCGGCATCTTCTTCCTCTCTCTCTCTCTCTCTCAGACCAGTAATGAACCCCAGAAAATATAAGAACGCTAGAGAACATTACTCATGGAGACTTAGAGAGCTGCATTTAAGTGTTTTTTGCATCGCACACTGATTAACTTTGAAATTGCTCTTGCCAAACTAAATTAAAATATGCTCATTATCTTATGTGGTGGGTCTTCATTAAGAAGAGAGAGAGAGAGAGAGAGAGAGAGAGAGAGAGAGAGAGAGAGAGAGAGAGAGAGATGGGGGGGATGCATTCATTTGTGTTTAGGCCCTTCCTAAGATATATATAACTTCAAATGTATTCTTTCGAATGCGAAAAATCAATTGAGATGAGACCAGCCTTAAAAATTGATAATTGAATTTTTTTTCTTCTTTCTTTCCTTTACAGTTAAATTTACCTGAATATTTGCTAATGTAAAAATTATGAGCTTTTCAAATATGGATTTCGTTTGAGCATGGAAAGTGTCTCGTCTTTTTATTTTCATTGCAACGCTAAAATGTACTCTGACGCTTTCTAAAATATTTTATTTGTCAAAGCAAAGGGAAACCTACGATTTTTGTGCGGTCAGCAGGGAAAAGTTCTTCATAATTTCATTGACATAAAATTCCAACAAAGGTTATACCCCTTGAGAGTTATTCGTGCTTCTTTTTTTTCTTTTTATATTTTTATCTTTATTTATTTTGTTTTACTTTTCAAGAGGATACCCAGTGCTAGAATTGTGTAGAAATCATGCAGTAACGCTTTATGTCTTTGTATTTGCACTAAATAGTGCTTCATGCTATTAGCCGTTAACATTGCAGCAGTACTCAGTTCCTTATATAAAGAGGAAGAACACGTAGCAGTTTAGCACACACAGGCACACTCACACACTCACACACACACACACACACACACACATATATGTGTGTGTGTGTGTGTGTGTGTGTATAGATAGGTAGATGGTATATCTAAATGTGGAGATTTCGGTAGGCTATCACAGTTACGTATAGACATCCCATGCAGGAAATATATAGCGTGCACTTTTTAGGAAAATCAATGCATTCTAGTCTTTAGAGAACATGAGGTGAGGACCAGCCAAAGTGAAACAAAATTCTCATCGAAAGTGTTAGTCATACATTTTCTAAGGATGGTTTATATATATATATATCTATATAAATATATATATATATATATATATATATATATATATATTATATATATTATATATCTATATATATATATATATATATATCTATATATAAAATATCTAGATATATATATATAATATATATATACTATATAGATATATATATATATATATATTTATATATCATATATATATATATATATTATTATATTATATCTTATATATTATTCATTATATATCTATTACATATATAGATATAATATATATATATACTATAATATATATATATAATATATATATATCTATATATATAATATATATATTATATATTATATACTATATATAATATTTATATAGATGTATTATAATAAAACCATCCTTAGAAAATCGTATGACTAACACTTTCGATGAGAATTTTGTTTCACATTGGCTGGTCCTCACCTCATGTTCTCTAAAGACTAGAATGCATTGATTTTCCTAAAAAGTGCACGCTATATATTTCCTGCATGGGATGTCTATACGTAACTGTGATAGCCTACCGAAATCTCCACATTTAGATATACCATCTACCTATCTATACACACACACACACACATATATATGTGTGTGTGTGTGTGTGTGTGTGTGTGAGTGTGTGAGTGTGCCTGTGTGTGCTAAACTGCTACGTGTTCTTCCTCTTTATATAGGAACTGAGTACTGCTGCAATGTTATATATATATATATATATATATATATATATATATATATATATATATATATATATATATATATATGTATATATATACATATATAGATATATATATATATATATATATATATATATATATATATATATATATATATATATATATACTATATAGTGTGTGTGTGCGTGTGTGTGTGTGTGTGTGTGTGTGTATGTGTGTGTGTGTATTCCACAGTACAAATTTTTCATTTTCCTTGTTAGAAGACCAAGAGGATTATTGTTTTAATAAAATATCGACAAGGATCTTGCAAACTTCCTGATTCGTTTTGCGTCTAAATTGACAGATGGGAGTCAATGACAGTGAGTTTTAAATTTTATTTAAAGGAAATCCAAATTTACCTGTTTCGTCTCCATTGTTAGTTAAGATCCTGAATCAAGAGGACAGCTGATGCTGATTATTTTGAAAAACGAAGAGATGAAGAGGGATAT
>NC_061100.1:109166451-109176451 GCF_015104395.2 Macrobrachium nipponense | reverse complement strand
TTGTGTATATAGTGAATTTATTGGCAGTTTCCTGACTATAGATTAGTATAAAATCCTGGCTCTTTGAGAACTTAATCTTTCGTAAGTATAGTCACGCAATCGTGACCTTGAAAGGAGCTTTGTCTCCATCCTTTAGAGCTTTTTTTTCTATTTTTCAAATATTGTTGGCAATGAACAATCAGGCGCTTTAATGCAGATCTTGATATCATGAGTATATTTCTACATATACATTTTTGGGCGATTGAGCGAAGTTATAAGGAATCTTTTTATTATTGCTGTATTTTCATCCCAATGTTCATCTCTAAAATAAGATGGTGGAATTACCTTCTCGATGTTGTTATTTGTCGTGCGTGGTGGGTTTCTGTTTCGTAAATATTAGTAGTTGCGACTTGGATCATCGTCAGATGGTCTCTGTATTTTTACAGAGGTCGTCCACATTCATTCACAATTGAACCCTGATCCCCTGTTGTTGGCGAGAGCAACCAGATTCGACGAACAGCAGTATCAATATGCAGTAAATGTGGCTCGCTGTCCAGCTTCTCTGTTTCAGAGGTCCCTTATTCCTCACACCGTTGGGCTGTGCAACAGCCTACCTGAGGATTTGCAATTAGGGCTTCAAAAGCTGAAGCGATGATGCAGGGCATTTCTACCTAAATACAATTCTGGTATTTTAATCAATTACTTAAATTTTCTCCTATTCTTTTATTAATTTGTAAATTCATTTTTCTTTGTGTATATCCCATTACCTTCTGTTACCTCTTTCTAAAGAACACCATAATACTCCTTGGGAGCTTGAATTTCAAGTCAGTGGCCCCTGAGGTGGGCTTGTTCTATATGAATCGAGTTCATTTTCTGAATAATGATAATAATATTATAATTTTCCCATAAAATGTTAGTCTTGTAAAATATTTTTCATAAAAAAATGTAGGAGTTCCTTCTCTCGCTGTTTCTGTGAGAATAATATTCATCTGGGCCATTATTAAAGCTTATGGAGTCAAAAGCTACAGTTCTTTTTACCCTTTACATAAAGTACTAATTTACATTTAGATATATTCATGAGGCATCTGACCAAAAAATTATGTAACCAGAGGCTATGAGGTGAAAATATTAAACACGGAATACCGGGACAGAATTCGTACTGTCTTTCTTAGATATTCAGAAGGAATGAATATGATATTTTTAAATGCAACAATATTCTAGAATGGATATCTTTTAATATCATTCAATGTTTTCATAATTTCAGGACTTTGTTTTCCGCATGAAACTTGTGATACTTTTAGAAGTGTCGAATATATATCATGCATAGGAAAAACATAAATCTAATATTTTTGTCTCATCATTAAAAATCCAGCAATGTTAAATGGAATGCAAAGGGAGTAGAATTTATTCCATCAATGTCAGTAAAAAAAAATAACTAACAGGATTTTATTATTACTTTTTTTTGGGAGAAGCACAAGCAGAAAAATATAAGCGATGCACCGATTGAAACATAATTAAGAAATGTACACAATTAAAATTTTTAATAAAGAAGAGCCTCCAGGTTTTTTAAAGGTCTATTGTGATTTCTATTATGTATAATTTTAACGGATATATAATTAAAGATTTATTTTCCCAGTATCAATGGTATTATTCTCTCTCTCTCTCTCTCTCTCTCTCTCTCTCTCTCTCTCTCTCTCTCTCTCTCTCTATATATATATATATATATATATATATATATATATATTATATATATATATATATATATATTATATATATATATATATATTATTATATTATATATATACATATATATATATATATATATATATATATATATATATATATATATATATCTATATTATATCTATATATATATGCTATGTATGTATGTATGCATGTATGCATATAACAGTACAGTCCTGGTCCTTTGTAAACTTAATCTTCCGTAAATATGGCCATGCAGTCGTGGTGTTGAAAGTAATATATATATATATATATATATATATATATATATATATATATATATATATATATATATATATATATATATATATATATATATATATATATATATATATATATATATATATATATATATATATATATATATATATATATATATATATATATATATATATATATATATATATGCATATATATTATAGTTCGTGCATGTGCAGGCAAGTTGAATATTTTACATTATTCAATATATTATAGTTCAGAGGAACCTTATCACATCAGTACCTTTAGAGTTGGTCGCACGAAATTACCTGTGAATATGTAAATGAAACCTACAGAAGCGTGGCTTATCTTCTTCTCAGGAAGCATTTTATTTAGCGAAGGGATTTTGACGACACGAAACTTTTACTGTTTAGGGGTAAAACCCTCGCAATATCCGCGTCTTGATGAAATGCAACTGCAGATGACATTCTCCATGATAACGTCTCCTCTTTCCTTTATCTTCCTGACTGTCTGAGTCTTCCTGTCGGATATAGGATAATTCTCTAGTCATCTGAAAATGGAGATATGCATATATTTTAAAATTATATTCATATCCCCGAATATATGTTAAGAGAAACTTTGGGAGCCCATGTTTTGAGAAATACGTAAAAGCAGAACAGTGCAAATATATGAATAGTTTTGGTAGTATATCGAAGAATATTCGTTATATATATATATATATATATATATATATATATATATATATATATATATATATATATCTATATATATATATATATATATATATATGTGTGTGTGTGTGTGTGTGTGTGTATACGTGTATATATACATATGTATATATACAGTGATTATTGATAACCAAGAAACAGATATCAAAAGAATAATGAAGAGATCTTTTACTTCCACATCCTTTTCAAAATGGATAGAGAGAATGTATGCCTTCAACATTGCTTTCATTGGAAAATAAACATCCTTATAAAGACTACTGTCTGGAAGTATTGAGAATATATATATATATATATATATATATATATATATATATATATATATATATATATATATATATATATATATATATAGTATATATATATATATATATATATATATATATATATATATATATATATATATATATATATGTGTGTGTGTGTGTGTATATATATATATATATATATATATATATATATATATATATATATATATATATATATATATATATATATATATATATATATATATATCTATATATATATATATATATATATATATATATATATATATATATATATATATATATATATATATATATATATATATATATATATATATATATATGTATTATCAATACTTCCGGTACAGTAGTCTTTATAATAATGTTTATTTTCCATTGAAAGCAATGCTGAAGGTATACATTCTCTCTACCCAGAAGCGGAATTTTGAAAAGGACGCGGAAGTAAAAGATCCCTTCATTATTCTTTTAATATCTGTTTCTTGGTTATTAATAATCACTGAGGATGTGCGTAGAAGTACACCAAATTATTTCTGTATTGCATGGTATAAAATATGACAGTACAAGGCGTAGGCTATCAGGTATAACTATGTTATCACATTTGTGATTATAGTGTAATTTTTCATAAATATTTGTGAAAATTATGACTTGCTGCCAGATTATTTATTTAGAGACATGATTAGCATCAAATACTTTTTTTCATGGTGTAGTTTTCATCACAGACTTGTTTTATCCTTCAACATTATTATTCTCTTCAACACTTATTACAGGAGTAATCATCGCCATTTCATCTCCCTCTTGATTTACAAGATGAATTGGACTAGAATTAAATCTCCTTTCCTTTATCCCAATAATTTTCTCAAAACAAAATACATTTTCCTCAGAAGCAGCTCTGAAATACTTCTTAGTTTAACTCATTTTGATTTCTGTACGTATACCTCCACGTATCACCCATAAACGCTACAACATAGTATATATGTTGGGGCTGGGTCGGTTGGTATGACTCCCATCCTCGTTGGAGTATCATGGACTTCGATGATAATTCTAAGTTCATTCAGTATCTTCTTTCTGATGTAAGGTTTTAGTGTTTGAAACACAGAGTACAAAAATAGATATATTCTTCTATCTTACATCGTGAAATGTCGATAAGGTTTGTTAGGTCCTCCAATGAAGAATGCTAACTGAAGGTGAGCAGACAATAGCTCGACATACGAACATACACACAGATGACATAGATTACAAGTCACGTAGCACAGTCTGTGGGTATAGGTCAACATGGTTTCTCAAGCAGAAAGCTTTGTCGATAGTTTACTCAACAATGGATTTGATGACCACAGATGACTACAAACCAGGATGCTGAAGCAACACGTCAAGGCTTAGTCTACATTATCTTATCTGTTCGTATCACACTCCTGCCAGCACACCGGTGACCCCTTGGGTCACTGGTTTTAATTAATGACATAGTTTTTAGTTTTTTTATGTATGGAATAACACACATTCCATATATTTATATGTAAGACTTACATATATATATATATATATATTCCTCTTATAAATTTCATTTCAGTTTGCCCTTTATCTCCATGAATTAAAAAGAGGAAGAAAATCTGAAAGGCCTTTCTTCCAGCTTTTCTTGTAAGCTTACACCAAGATTTTCTGATTATTCTTAGCTTGTTACCCAAGATTATGTTACAAGTATGACGTCTGATTGCCAAATGTTTTTTACAGGTAGCTGAATTTATGTTTAAAAGATTTCATGTTTCATACTATACCTTCAAAGCTGAACCTCGTTTCTTTCATGTTATTGGGAAAGGAAGATGAATTACAGTAAAGTGTAACGATTGTAAAACATTCAGTAAAGGAAAGCAACATTCAGCTCTCACGAAAAGAATCATCCGTGTTCATCGATTTTACCAAATTTTATGACAGCAGCTGTCTAATCCATAAATCATTTGAAATGTGATCGAGTTACGGACAAATGTCCGTAAACATGTATCACGACGACTAAACACTTTCCATTAAAATGTGTATGTGTATTCATTCACGGTAACATAAAATTTTCCACTACAAATATGAGGTACATCGTTTATTTATGTAGGTAACAATAAATGAGGTTTGCGTGTTTATCTGAATTACGTTGTTCCCGTTTTTAGAAATGTGAACGTATCGCCGATAATTTTAAAAAATATTATACTTCTTCTGATTTATGTTTAAACAGGAAAATATGAGTTTCATTATTTTGGTCATTTGCCATGGGTTTGAGTATGCTACTATATCAATTTTTTGTATAGAAATATATGTATATCAAGAAGTCTTCGTGAGAGATGTGTTATTTAACATATTTTCTTTCCACATTCAGTGGGGTCACCTTTATTGGGTATCTTATCGAAGACTTTCCATTCCTAATTAAAATGGCTTTGTTTCCTTATCCCAATTTCAGTTAAATAACTTAGTTATGTCCTCTCTTCAGTGATTCCATCAGAGGCACTAAAAACTAAATTCATTCTTTTTCATACTCAAGTCATCATCAGCTTCTGGTATATCTGACAAATTGACCATCTTATATCTAATTCATCATCTGACAAAAATTTCCGCCCAGAATTTTCTCTCCCGTGAAGATGATATTGACACATCTCTCACCTTGATAGGCACTCCCCTCATTTTTCTTTGCACCTATGAATATTCCACTGATAATTTAGTGGGCTCTCTGACACTAGCGTCAGTCTTTTCGACTAAATATTCTGCATTGTCTCTTTTCCTTAATCTTTGTTTAATTATCTACTCAGTCTAGACTCGAGTATTAACATGTTTCACATTACATTATACATCTCTTTGCATTTATCTAAAAGTGCCTTTTGCTTTTGTTTTTGATCGAATCCCAGCTCCCGTCCTCTGTGAGGGGTTTACATCTGGTTATCCAATTTCTCAGTCATTACTTAACAGCAGATTGACATACAATCTTTTGGTTATGTCAGTCTTCAGTCATCGTCTTCTCAATTTCAGGTAGGTTCCTAGAGCCGCGAATATATTTTGACATTGAGTTGCAAAAGCCTCCTGATGATACTCTTCAAAATGCTTTACTGTATCAATCCTAGGTGCTGGATCAACTTTCTTTTATTTTTTGGGTGATTCCGAAGTCTGCTCCACTGTAGTTTCGCTCATTTCTCAGTGTTATTTTGTCTCTCCCGACTAGTAACTATGTGACCTATTTGCTATGATTGACATCTGCAGATATGCAAATGCAATTATGGATGTCCTTTTAAAAAAAAAATAACCCAGTAACCAAATGATTTCGTTTGCAGTCTCTCCATGGCCTTCCTTACCCATAATGTCCTCCATAACATTATTTTTCCTACCAAAATTTGGGGTCATATCACCAACAACGATTCTCTTATATCATTTTGGTAACTCATCTACTATATCCTGCGGTCCTGTGTAATTTGTCCTTCTTTTCTTGTGGAGAGTTCATTAATTGCTACATTGAGCATTATAATATTCGTATTGCAATGATTACATTTAAATCTTATCAGCGCCATTGATTGATCGCTTTTATCCAGTTATTCAGGCGATTGTACTCCCCGTTGCCTGGACATAATTGCAAATAGCAGCTTTCTGCCTCGCTTCCAATTCTTCTGAACGTAGCTCATAAACAGCGAAGGCATTCAGTCAACATCAGCCGAAATGACTGCGTCTTCCACCTTTTCAATTAGATAGTGGGTCTATAGTTTCCAGTTTCTAATATTTTAATGTATCCTCAGTATGTATGAATTAGTATCCCCATATTCCAGCTTTCATTTTTGCGAGAGAAACATGGTGATTTAATTTTCCAAAATGTACTAAAAAACAGCCAGTTCATTGATGCGCGCAGTTTTTAGCTGGTTAAGGGCTAGTGGCCCATTTTATTATAATACCATGAAAAGAAAGTGTTATATTCGTCATTTAGAAAATCCATAACCTAATAAAAACACATGGAAATTAAAGAAGGATAGAGAGAGTCGTGCTCTCCTGAAGTGAAGCTCTTATTCAAATCTTGGAAAAGTTTGCATTTTATCTGAAGCCATATTTTTCCCTAAAGTGAAACGCAATGTCTCCTCCAAATACATCTCCAGATGAAAAGACGCGCGAAAATCACATTTAGTCGTGATGTCTCGGAAGAGGAACGAGGGAAGATAAATGATTGAATGTAAATAAGAAATTTCGGAAAATACTCTTCACTGTGGTCGCGAAGTGGTTTAGTCATTCTTTGTTGTTCGTACGACTTTTGCATTCTCCTTGAGGAGAGAGAGAGAGAGAGAGAGAGAGAGAGAGAGAGAGAGAGAGAGAGACGCGGCGGAGGTCACGGAAATATGGAAGTTTGTTTGATTTCTCTTAATGGAACATGGGGAAAACATGTTCTCTGATGAAAAAATCTGATGGACGCGGAAAAAATAATTTTTTTTTTCTTATTTTTTAGACTTTTAGCTTTTCTTCCTTCCTATTTTCCACACGAGTCAGGTGCTTTTCGAATAGGTTTTTTGCTATTTTTTTGGTTATTTTTTTTTTTGTTTTTTTGTTTACAAATATTAGATTTGGAGATGTCATAAAATATTTCCGAAATATAGCAGTAAAAATTGACGCGAAAATGATATTGTCATCATAGGTTTTGTAAATTGGAAGCAAACTTTATATATATCTATTTATGTATGATTGTGATATATATATATATATATATATATATATATATATATATATATATATATATATATATATATATATATATGTGTGTGTGTGTGTGTGTGTGTGTGTTTATGTGTGTGTGTGCGTATTCATACTAGAAATGCAAAATAAAAGTAAATTACAATGAAGGAAATCTGAAAACGTCTTCATTCGCATTATTACCAATTCCACTCAAAGCCACTTTGTCAAACCCATTTCCCTTTTATCTCTCCGGGCAGTGTAAACAAAGAGTCTCCTCTTCAAGAGATCTTTGTTTTTTCTTCAAACAATAAGTTTTTTTTTATTCTACATCCCTTTGTCGATGAATTACCTCGCTCAGTTTATTCCATTGTAATATGATCAATGATTCTTTTTTTTTAAATGTGATATTACGGTCAAATGCAGATATTAATTTCATTTGTGTTTTTCTTCTTCTTAAACACATCCACACATAAAAACACACTTTTGTATGTATGGTATGTAATGTATGTAATATTATGTTTTTAGGTATGTATGTATGATGTATAAATGTATGTATGTATGTGTGTTAGGTATGATATGTATATATGTATTTGTGTAATGTATGTAATTTATGGTATATATATATATATATATAATATATATATAATATATATATATATATATATATATATATATATATATATATATATTTATATAATTTATATATATATATATATATATATATATTATATATAATAATATAATATATATATATATATATATATATATATATATATATATATATTATATATATGTGTGTGTGTGTGTGTGTGTGTTCTGAATATTAGTTTGTGAATAATTTTAGCATATATTTTGTTTAGGTGATTTTTGACATTTTTAGGGAAAAAGTGACCAGATTTCTCTTCTATATATAGAAAACAAAAGAGATTCATACGCAACGTTTTTGACAAACATTGCAGTACTTGGCGAACTACGCAGATATTTTATTTTATTTTATTCTTAATTTTTATAGTAATTCTTTCTCACCCTTCGTACTCATATCTTGTTTATTTAAGGCGTTTTCGGTCCTTTTTTCGGCTAAATTCAGAAGGAGGTGAGATTGAAATCGCTTATATATCATGCAGACGATTTAGGATGTGACAAAATGAATGCATTCTGCCGAGAGAAAAGAGTTTTCCAGTCCAATATCGCCCCGATAAGTGATGGACGACCAAGTTCAGTGATGTATTATCGAGTCTCTCTCTCTCTCTCTCTCTCTCTCTCTCTCTCTCTCTCTCTCTCCTCTGAAATACACTATTTTCTCCCTCCTTCGTACCTCCTGGGACTCGAACACAACTGAAATGTATTTAAAGTATCTTTTTAAAGTTTATGAAGCTTCAATTAATAACAAGAAAGCAATCAGAAATGGATACATGAATATTTTTTCAATGTTAAAGCCTACAAGATTTGATCACTTTTCAAGGTACAATTCCCCTAAAATTGTAACAACCAGGAAATATAATGTTTGTAGCTTCTTTCTTTATCACGTCGATGAAGCTTCAGTTAATAGCAGGTTATAGCAAATCTATAAATGCATATTTCAAAGGAACAGTTTCCGTGACAATTTAAGGGTTTGGGATTATATAATTCCATAGCTAATTGGGATTACAATTCTTCTTGACCGCGGTGAGCTCACGGAAGGGGAAACATCCTTGGGTCTGCTTTATTAGCTTTTATTTCAGAACTGTCCAGTAGGCTGAGACATCTCTGTCAACATAATTCATATCCCAGACTTTAAGGATACGGATCTCTGGACACCATTAGCTGCCATCGTTTGGAGAATTGTCCAGTTTCAACGCCGCTACAAAAATCGTAATACGAACATTTATAACTAGCTGCCAACAGGATTATGGTGTGACCTGCGATGGGTCTCCTGCAGTCACTGATTCAGAATATGATGGAAATTAACGCATACCCACATGTGAAATTATCTTACTTTCTACGTGTGTTGGCTATATTGATAATGATTCATAAGGGCTTTGGTTGGGTACTACTCGCTGGTATGCTAGGTGCATTTGGGGTATCTCATTGGGAAGAAAATATCAATTTATGTTGTACACCTCATTGTGGATTGATTTTCAGTCGCCTTAATATTTTTAATGTTTTGCAAATCAGATGCAATTGCTAAGAAGCCTGTCTACTGTCAATAAGTTAACAATTTCCAACACTGATTATTGGCATGAGCCCTCAGTAATCTGAATGTGATATTCCTTTTTTGTTTCCTTATACTCTCCTCTAAAACCAAACTTATAGTAAAATGTGTTGTCAGGCGACAGCGCATTCTAAATAATCTTCGATGATAGAAGAAAAATGCAAGTTTAATCATATAAACAA
>NC_061100.1:109153951-109161451 GCF_015104395.2 Macrobrachium nipponense | reverse complement strand
TAAAAGAAAGATAAATCTCATCTGCTTTATAGCCTGGAAGTAATGGCATTTCTCTACACTGTATTCTCCTACATACCCCTCCTCTCATTTCTCTCTCTCTCTCTCTCTCTCTCTCTCTCTCTCTCTCTCTCTCTCTCTCTCTCTCTCTCTTGCACCTTTACTGTCATTTATATATTTTCTTCCATTATCGCATATGTCATGATTAAATATGCATTTTTTTCTTTAATGGTTCATCATCCATATCCTTCCTGAATTTCCCTAAATATTGGGTTTATTTTTAAATGATGCTCCTATCGTGTTTCATTAGTTTGCATTGGTTAATTGATGCAATTAAGAGATCTCCCTGCAGAGGGAACAAGCTCAATACAAATTGAGCGATCAAAGTAGTTCAGCCCTCTGTTCCAAGAGGTAAAATGAGAGGAATAATGCCTTGAATGTCTGTGTAGGATCAGACCTCAGTTTCGTATAAGTATCAGTATCATTTAGCAATGTAAGTAAAATAATGACATTGCTAAATGATAGTGATACTTATACGAAACAGAGGTCTGATCCTACACAGACAGTGAACTCCCATTATAATAAACAAATTAAATCAATTCTGAAGGGCTTGGACCATTTAGTTTTTTACACCGCAATGCGGCTCCCTACCTTATATGTATGGTTTAGTCAAGACACATAAAATCAATAACCCTATCAGACCAATCATTAGTTCAGTGGGCTCAGTTACGTGTATTTTATCTAACTGGCTTGTAAAAATTCTTACACCTTTGGTAGGAAACATTTCTAACACGAATGTTAAAAACAATGTTGATTTTATAAACAAATTGAATAGTTTAAATTTGAATTTTGATTTTAATATGGTTAGTTTTGATGTCTCTTTATTTTCAAAAGTGCCTTTCGATGATTTACTTGGATATTTGGAGGATGAATTAGAACGTCATGACATTCCCTTAACTGTAGCAAACCTCAATGGTCTCATAAGGTTAGTATCAAAGATAATAAGTTTTGTTTTAATGGGGAATTTTTTGTGCAAAAGTTTGGCATGGCTATGGGTAATCCCTTATCTCCTGTCCTTAGCAATATTTACATGGAATTTTTTCAGACAAAATTCTTACCAAGAATTTTGCCCCAAAAGTTATTTGGTTCAGGTATGCGGATGATATTTTCTGTATTTGGCCAGTTCACGAAAATCGCCAGGAATTCCTTAATAATCTCAATTATTTAGTTCCTTCTATAAAATTTACTGTTGAGGAAGAAAGAAATTGTAATTTGAATTTTTTTGATGTAACTGTCCATAGAAATGATATAGAAATTTCACCTTTTCAGTCTTTCGGAAATGAACTAATATTGCCTCTTTTGTTCATTACTACTCCAATCACCATCAAAATGTTAAATTCTCTGTTTTTTCTGGGATGCTGAGATTAAAACTATTTATGATATTGCATTGAAACTTAAATACCAAAGGACTTTTATAGATGTGGCATGGAAAAGAGCTAGAAAAACATTTTATTCAACTAATCACAAACTTGAATTTAGTAAGCATAACATTCTAAAATTACCTTATGATGAAAGGTTTTTAGATATTCCTAGAACTTTAAAGCTTTTTTAACATAAATGTTGTTTTCAGTAATATTAATGTCAAGAGTTTAGTAATCAAAAATTCTCCTAAAGATCTTCCAGGCTGCATATACGAAATCCCTTGCAAAAAGTGTGATAATGTTTATTACGGACAGACCGGTAAATCTCTTTCACAACTTCTCAAACAGCGTTAATATTCTGTGAGAACTGGGCAAATATCGAATGCATTATTCGTACATATGAGAGATTTAGATCATCCTATTAACTGGAGCCAAGCAAGAGCCTTAATCCCATGTAATGACAGAGTTAAAAGGAATATCATTGAATCTTGTTTCATTAAGTCAGATAATGGAAATGTTTTAAATTTAAGTCTTGGTTTATTTAAACTTAATGCCTTCATAATGAAAAAAGTTGTAGATAAATAAAAGCAACAAAATTAATATATTCAGTTTTTACATGTTTTGGACTGTACGGATACTTTGTAGTTTCCGTTATATATATATATATATATATATATATATATATATATATATATATATATATATATATATATATATATCTATATATATATACACACACACACACACACATATATATATATATATATATATATATATATAATATATATATATATATATATATGAAGAGGTTATATGATTAAACTGCGAATGTTTCAACGACTTGATTTTTATTTCGAAACCATCGCTAATTGAGGATAGGAATAGTGTTAACATTCAAAGAGAGAGAGAGAGAGAGATTATGGGTTGAGTTTTGCAGCACGGTAACAAAATGAAAATCTAAGTATCTTAGCAAAACTTATGCGCTTCTGGATATTATTTGTTACAGTGATGGTCAAATCTATTTTTCTCGCTCCTAGTCGAAAGTCAAATTCTACATCGTTAAAATATGTTTTTTTTATATATTCTTCCGCAGCGTGTAAACTAATTATAAAAAGATCGGAAACCAAAATTAGATCATTTAATCTCACTACTGCAATAAGTTATTCTCAAGAGGTAATTACAGCTGGAGTCTTGTGGTCAATTTCACTTAATCCAATTTTTGTCAAGTAACGCGTAAACGTACAAATGAAAAATGAAAATAAATTGCTCCTCTCAAACTTAATTTCTGAGAACAGCTAAGCCTCTTTGACCTGAGTTTATTTAGAATTTATCTAAACAAAGTATATACCCATCAAAAGGAAATATTTTACTTTAACTGAATAAGTTATTTGTAATTGTGGGTTTATCAATAGCAATATATGTAGCAAAAGAAAAAAAAAACACACGCTTAAATTTTAATCTCACAGAGAAATGTTTTTCACATTCGCAATTACTCGGCGAATTAATGTATGAGGTACTGTAATCAGAGAGTAACGTTCTGCTACATAAATAAATGGAACATTCATCTAGTAGAGTACATATTGAGAGCAACATTAAGCATATGGCAGTTTTACTTTGCTAACCCTTCTATAATATTGTTACATTGAGTAATAAATTGCAAATGCCCTTGAATCACTTGTAAGTAAAATCAAAAGACATAAATCCCTGCATTTTAATACTGGAATATGTCAGTGTCACACTATCATCCTTCAGCAGAGAGCGAGAGAGAGGAGAGAGAGAGAGATGAGAGAGAGAGAGAGAGACGAGAGAGAGTAGAGCTAGAGGAGAGAGAGAAGAGAGTGGAGATAGAGAGAGAGAGAAAGAAGAGAGAGAGAGAGGGTGGGGGGGGGTGGGGGGGGGGGGGTTATGTAAAGGAAAGAGATAAAGGTCAGGCGAAGATGCCAAAGGGTTCGGAAAGCAATTAACATTCTTTGTCAAAGAAAAAAAAATAAATATTTGTTTTCTCATATTTCCATCAATCTTCAAATAGAGCGAATGTGAAGATCATCACTTATCTAACTGATCCCTTCAGACACGCTTTTGAACGCCATACGTTCTTCTTCATGTATATTTATAAGCATCTTTATATGCAAACTACATATGAGTATGAGCACATACGTTTGAATATATGAAAACAACTGAGAAAATACAACATATTGCTTATATCTATCATACATATCGAAGCGGACGCGTACATACTACATTCGTCATCATTAATTCCATCTGTGTTATCCGCGCTGTTTCCCAGTCTGCAATTGAAGAGCGAGTTGTCCGTAATTAATTACATCTTATGCATCATTATTAATCTAGTGAACTCACCAGCAGTCCATGTATGTCAAAGGATAATTATCCTAGAATGTGTGACAATTATTTCTATGAGTGAATGTTACAGATTGCATTCAGTATTCTCTTCGGCAGAACTGTAGCATAAGAGACTTCTACTCTCTCTCTCTCTCTCTCTCTCTCTCTCTCTCTCTCTCTCTCTCTTCTAATTTGTAAATCATATCAACTATAATTTATCAAAGACACTGCCATCAGCTATTTAGTTGGAATAAGCTTTAGCACAGCTTAGGAAAACATTTGTTCTTATTTATTTAAGCGCACGGAATGTTATTCTAAAATTTTGTGGAGAAATTCTGATATATTGAGGACATAAAAAAAAAAAAAGATTCAATTTCAAGCCATATATCGCCAGAAATCCTCACTTGATCCACACTTAATGGTAGCAATAGCTAAGGAACATGTTACCTATAAAATGCATCTGAAAGAATGATTCCAGCTCTAACTCTCCTTCCAGACGAATCGAGAGAGACTTCGAGATCTTATTAATGGAAGGCACTTGCCCAAAACTACGAGATGGGATTAGGGAATTCAGCTGACAGAGAGCTGCTCTGCACGCAGTTTATGCAGCCGATCGATACTGGATAATAAACGACGCCTCGATGTTTCCGTAGCAACTCGGTGTTGTTGACATTTCTCAATGAAACTCGTCTCGTGAATCTGTGCCAAGAGGGAAGATGAGATTGGGTTTCAATTTCTTTTTTTTTTTAAGCCTGTCCATTTTCCGTTCTTTATTGTATGACTTTGGTCTGATGATTATGTCAAGGTAGATTTTTATGCTAATTTAAATCTTTAAATCTTTAGGCAGATTTAAAATTTAAATTTCTAGGCTGATTTAAATTTAAATTTTAGGCTGATTTAAATTCAAATTTTTAGGCGGATTTAAATTTAAATTTTTAGGCTGATTTAAAATTTAAATTTACAGGTTGATTTAAATTCAAATTTTTAGGCTGATTTAAATCTAAATTTTCAGGCTGATTTAAATTCAAATTTTTAGGCTGATTTCAATTTAAACTTTTAGGCTGATTTAAATCTTCTTTCATTTCACTCTTAATAGTTAGAAATAGTTCTCTTATATCCATTGATATCTTTCACAGTTGTATCTTCTGATGATGGGGAATAATCCAATCCTTTTTGGGTACTGATAGTGGTTAAGTTACAGCTAAGTATCATTAACACCCAGATTCTGCTACATTAACCCTCTTTTGGTAGGCCTGAATGAACTACTTTTTGTAATATTGAATAAACTATGTTTTGTAGGCTTGAATAACCCACTTTTTGAAGGCTTGAATAAACTAATTTTTGTAGGCTTCAGTTAACTACTTTTTGTGGGCTTCAATAAAGTACTTTTTGTGGGCTTCAATAACCTCTCAGGTTTTTGTTTTGATTCTGCTTCATGTTCTTCTACAGAAGAGAGAAAGAGAGAGAGAAGGAGTCTACCTATTCTCTTTCTTCTTCTTCTTCTTCTTCTTCTTCTTCTTCTTCTTCTTCTAATTATTTCATTATGCTTCCCTTAGCAAGTCAGCAGGTAATGGACGGTGAAAGAATCATTAGATAAAATGGAACTCCGATGAAAATAACCTCTTTAGAAACATCGGACACTTTTACACTAGTGGAGTAAACGACATAAAAATGAAATGAGGAAATTGTATTCCATAAACAAACCATAAAGATAAAAAAACTATAGTTTTCTAAAACAAGAAAAAGGAAGGAAGTCACTTCCCGCCTTACACAGATGCAAAACTATTCAAGACTCAAAACACAAATACCAGGAGCTCAAAGGACTCGAGGAAAGATCAGAGCTCAGATTTACCTTTCGAAGTTTGTGTTAAGCCGATTCTATGGTAACCCAACCTCCTTCCCCCTTTATCGGATTGTACTGAATGGTGTTCCCCTGTCGCCAGATCCTGCTGCCTGTGAGCATTGTACGGAAGAGTGGATATAAACGCGCGCACACACACACACACACGCACACATGCACGTCTCTCTCTCTCTCTCTCTCTCAATCTCTCTCTCTCTCTCTCTCTTTATATTATATTATATATGTATATATATATATATATATATATATATATATATATATATATATATATATATATATATATATGTTATATATATATATAAATTTGTAAACGTAAAAGTTTCCGTCTGTTTATATATATATATATATATATATATATATATATATATATATATATATATATATATATATATATATATATATATACTATATATCTATATATGCTTAAAAAATCACAGTAGATGCACGTGACTTCATAAATAAGCGAATCCCACAGGAATTAGTCAGAAATCCAAGGCGCTTTCGTCTTTACTAAGACATTGTCAAGGAGCTAACAAAATACAATTGGAGAAAAAAGGTCTCAGGTACACAACAAGATCAAGAATACCAGATGGTTAATTGTCAAAAGGGTAAAAATTAAAAGAGATAATCCAGGATTATCAGATATCACACGTTCACAAACCTAAACAGATTTGACCCTAACCGAAATTACAAAGTATCTTTACAGTCTAAAAGATGTAAAAACTGAATATATTAATTTTGTTGCTTATATTTATCTACAACTTTTTTCATTATGAAAGCATCAAGTTTAAATAAACCAAGACTTAAATTTAGAACATTTCTATTATTTGACTTGATGAAACAAGATTCAATGATATTCCTTTTAACTGTGTCATTACATGGGATTAAGGCTCTTGCTTATCTCCAGTTAATAGGATGATCTAAATCTCTCATATGTACGAATAATGCATTCGATATTTGCCCAGTTCTCACAGAATATTGATGCTGTTTGAGACGTTGTGAAAGAGATTTACCGGTCTGTCCGTAATAGACTATATGCAGCGTGGAAGATCTTTAGGAGAATTTTTGATTACTGAACTCTTGACGTTAATATTACTGAAAACAACATTTATGTTAAAAAGATTTAAAATTCTAGGAATATCTAAAAACCTTTCATCATAGGGTAATTTTAGAATGTTATGCTTACTAAATTCAAGTTTGTCATTAGTTGAATAAAATGTTTTTCTAGCTCTTTTCCATTCCACATCTACAAAAGTCCTTAGGTATTTAAGTTTCAATGCAATATCATAAATAGTTTTAATTTCAGCGTCAATAAACTGTGGGCTACAGACACATAAAACCCTTAGGAACATCCCAGAAAAAACAGAGAATTTAACATTTTGATGGTGATTGGAGTAGTAATTGAACAAAAGAGGCAATGTTAGTTGATTACCGAAAGACTGAAAAGGTGAAATTTCTATCATTTCCATGGACAGTTACATCAAGAAAATTCGTATTACAATTTCTTTCTTCCTCTACAGTCAATTTTATAGAAGGGACTAAATTATTGAGATTATTAAGGAATTCCTGGAGATTTTTGTGAACTGGCCAAATACAGAAAATATCATCCACATACCTAAACCAAATAACTTTTTAGGGCAAAATTCTTGGTAAGAGTTTTGTCTCAAAAAATTCCATGTAAATATTGCTAAGGACAGCAGATAAGGGATTACCCATAGCCTTACCAAACTTTTGTACAAAAAATTCCCCATTAAAACAAAATTTACTATCTTTAATACATAACCTTATGAGACTAATGAGGTTTGCTACACTTGAGGGAATGTCATAACGTTCTAATTCATCCTCCAAATATTCAAGTAAGTCATCTACAGGCAATCTACA
>NC_061100.1:109133951-109148951 GCF_015104395.2 Macrobrachium nipponense | reverse complement strand
TTGTATGTCATGTTAATAGATATATTTGACACAAGGACTAATTGCTTAGGCATACAAGTACTAATGACTCAGAAATCGTGCAGATATGTTGTCACTAAACCTTCCAAATATACCACTGAGGTATAAGCTATAACGTTTGATAAACTACTATTTTAATTAGTTAATCCAATATGATGAGAAGGTCTCCTGTATCTTTTATCAATCAATATTTGGGATTATAATGAACAGTCTTTTTTTGGTATTCCAATTATTAGCAAACATATTTATACAGATATTATGTATGATAAATTCGTAAAGTTACCTAGTCTGCGGGCATAACCAGCCCCGTTTCACGGGCAGAACCATGTAGGTTTCAGGGAATCCCTTCTCACCCCCATCCCCTTCCGAGGGGGTTAGGTAGGATGAAACCCTAATAAACCATATTAGGGGTCCCCTCTATAACCCTGCCAAGTTTCATGCCCATCGGACCAGCCGTTTGGCCGTGATTGAATGACAGACGGACGGACAGACATAACGCCCATCATAGTAAGATTGTTTGTTGCTAGAACCTAAAAAAGTAAAAAATTTTGCGAAATTTGTCAGCTATAATGTTCTGGTTATTGCAATGAGGCTAAAATAGACTAAAAAGAAATGTTTTTTAAGGGAAAAGTTGAAGAAGCCATAACAGATAGCTTCTAGCATCGAAATTCGAAGTATAACACAAGTGGTTAAGTGATGAGATATAAATTGATTTCTGAACAAAAACAAAATAACAATATCAGTTTTGACGATGATAATGTCGATTTGAACAAAGGCATAAATAAGTACATTAATCCAAGGTATAGGAAATTTTTTTTACTGTAGAATAAGAAAAAAAATAAAAATAAAAATAAAATAAAAGAAAAGATGAGTTAAGCGAAGACTCTTTGCCGATGTATCGTACGAGTATATCGGCGAGGGGTGCTCATGTTATGCCTCGCCTCCGAATGAAACCATTTCTCATCCAAGGATATCTATCTCTCTAGCCAGGCTCCTTGCGAAGTCGAGAAATTAGTAGACAGCAGGCCCATTCAGGAACCCTTCGGCGCTTGTAAATCATAGGATGCTAATGTAATCCTGCGTATTTAAGGGCTGCAAATTTATGTGTGTGTGTGTTAGAGAGAGAGAAAGCAAGAGAGAGACTTGATGGAGAGAGAGAGAGAGAGAGAGAGAGAGAGAGAGAGAGAGAGAGAGAGAGAGAGAGAGAGCAATTTTTGCCAACGTTCTTCCGTTTTTCGTTCATATATACCTAATACAAATTCAGATAATGGGCTTTTATTCATTATAATAACAGCAGTTGTGCCTCAAAAAATTGAAAATTATCAGGAATCATGTAGGTTACTAAGGGTAATTAATGATGCGTTTTCATTTTTGCAACTGAAGTTCATCTTGCAAAATTTACAGGTTACATTTCTCTGTTATTTAACTTGTACTTATTTGCTCTACTACAAAGTTGAAGGGTTACCATATAAATTTTTTGAATGAATCCCAGACTCTCCCATTATACAGTCCAGTCCCTTTTCGTAACATCTTATAGAAACCTGGAAGGATATTCAGGTCTCCTTCTCTTCTCAACTCAACAATATCTATTATTACACAGCACTGAGGAAGCCCCTCTCAAGATGAATAGAGGCCTTTTCTTCTATTGTATATAAATCTGAAGTGTAGGGCAGCTCCTTGGCCGAGGTAGGCAAGGAAACGCCCCCAGCTATTTATATAAGAATTAAAATGGGATTCCATCTATTTCTATGCCCGACGTCAAGTACACATGTAAATAGTACCATCACAGCTGCCAAAGTTCGACTATTATTACTTCCTGATACATTTGTGTAGCATCTTGCATCTGTCAGACTAGACTATGGCAAATCGTGACCTGCATTTGAAGATTTTTTATTAACCCAGGGGACATCGTCATTCTGAATGCCCATGAAAAAAAAAATTGAATTTTAACTTTTTTCATCTATATTTTGAATAGCTCTCTTTCCAATCCAATTCGCCAACCTTTTCCATATAAAGTTTTAACTGTTATAACATCGTCTGTGAAATTTGATCATTACAGATTCCACCGGTTTTTCCCCCTGATATTATATATCGTTGAGCAAAATAACATGTTAATTTTTACACTTGTCACAACTTTATTTCACTTTTCCTAAAGGATGTTCGATCCAGAGTGCATTTTTCACGTTGCATGATGTATTATTGTACAAAGTATCGAAGGGATGAACTCCATGCATTATTAATAACTAATAGTCTATAAATTCACAACCGCACTACATCCTCAATTTTCTGATATTAGAATTTTGATACGAAGGCTTAGACTCTGATCATAATATATTAAATATTTATTTGTGATTATCATACAAAAAAATATGTCACACAATTGCGATCAAAATATTAAATATTTTTATTTAGAAAAATATGTCACACAATTATGATGAAAATACTGAATAATATTCTGATTCCAATTGTATAAGACATATCTTGCTTTGACAGTTAGGAATTAATCCGGAAATGAAACTTAATAATTAGTGCAATGAAGAAATAAAAAAATGCAGACCTACTGAAATCTCTGGATGTTATTAGTTTAGTCGAAAACACGAAAGTGTTGTATTTAATTAGAATCTATATCACAGATTTAATAAAGACCAATTACTTTTAGTATATAATAAATAAAAAAATGAGGTTTTCCTATGGTTATAAGAAAATTTTATTCGAAAGCCGGTCATTAATAACAGTTTGCGAACGTCAAGACGTCATCGACCCAGTCGAGGATCTAGAGAATCCTAATAAGCAATAAGCTGATGTTTATAAACTCCTACTTTGCATTTCAGGACAGCGTCTTCATTGATTTTCTTCATTGAAATCTCACCAAAACATCGTATATGGATCGCAGTTTGTGGAAATAGCTATTTGAAGCCAAAGCCTAATTGGTAAATATATGCATTAGTGTATGATGTTGATGATTAAGACAGTTATCAGAGTAAATCAAAGAAATTTAAAGGGAAACTTAACTAAATTTGGTAAGCACCCCTGAGAGATGCTAGTTGTGACGTAAACGATGACATCAGACTTAATAGAAGGGTTCCCAAATATTTGGCCCTCTTATACAATAATTTTAAAGGAAAGGCTAAGCAAATCATTGTTGAGAATGTCGATATAACATTATGGTTTCCATTGATGATGCCACGGGTAATGAATAAGAATTTGGTATACTATATACATATGACAATATTATAGCAAAGAGATTTGGTATGTATACATATGGCAATATTACTATTTTCATTGTACAATGTTACGTAGACTAAGGAATACATAGCAATTATAACTCGATTTCTATTTACCCTTTGGCACAATCACCAAACGGTTTAGACAACAGGACAAAGGTGACCTTTACAGATGTAATACTCAAATGACGAGATATACGAATATTTTATTTATATAAAATCCTTTCTAATTTTTCAGACTAGCTTCAATGACCGTTTTAAACATCTATATATATATATATATATATATATAATATATATATATATATATATATATATATATATATATATATATGTACATATATACATACTGCACACATATATACACATATCTAATTTATGTATTATATGTATTATATGTATGTGTATTGATGTGTTATTATGTGTCATATCTGCCTGAATATGTGTATGTATACGGCATATGTATTGATGCATATTCTATTATCCTCTTCCCTGATGTCGAAGTATGAAAAATGATAACGATAAAAATGAGTACAATATCAATGACAAGACTAATGATAATAAATGTATTGAATATTAATGTGATTATTATCATAATGATTAATAATAGCATTACCAATACTTTACATGGCCGTGTACATAGGAAAAACAAAGCCTGTTATATAATGCAATTTTATTCATTGGATCAATATTTGTCTTTATCGAAACAGGTTCTAGGACAGTGCGGCAAAATTCGTGGGTATCTGAACGATACTTTAGGTATCCTTGTGTATGACTTGGTGAATATTTCAAGATAAAGGAAATGTGAATTGCGCCGTGGAACTGCATAACACAATTAATATTCTCATTTGATGCCCATTCCCTTAATGTACTCTACTTAGGTATTTCAGTGTATGGAACAATATAAGAATTACAAATGGTACTGTTACTACTACTACTACCAACATCTGAGTCTTCATTCATAAAGTATCTAAGAAATTATGTCATTCTACTGAGTCAATGAGTGGGAAGGGCTTCAGTAGTGACATTTTACTAGCCTCTATGTACGAGCCTGATAGATTTAGCTAAGTTTCCCTTTAAATATCTGATTTGCTCTGACAAGAGCCTTAGTCATCAACATTAGACATCACTGCATATTTTAGCCAATTAGGCTGTGGCTTCAAATAGCTATTTCCAAAAGACGGTCAATGTCTGATACTTTGGTAAAATGTTAAAGATTTTATCGATAGAAATCAACTAGACACGGCCCTGAAATGCACTAGTAGGTAACGTTTCTTGGTTGGGTTTCTTTGTATTACTTGTTTCCCTGTAAGCAAGTTAGGCTAGAAGATATTTTTGATTTTGTGCGACAATTTCCCAAAGGTGGGCCTCGTTGATGGCAACAAATGAACAGATTTTGGAAGAGATGCAATATAACTTTTGGAAGCTTTGGCCTTCGTGACTGATTTGATTTTGTTTCGACTATTTTCTTGTTTATTTCTTCGTCGTTCGCATCTCTCTCTCTCTCTCTCTCTCTCTCTCCTCTCTCTCTCTCTCTCTCCTCTCATATTTATAAATGACCGCTAGGGCTCTGAACTTTTATGTTCAGAGGATCAGAGGAAACTAAATTGTCCCATATGCCATGCATAGCTTCAGGGCGATTAATTATTAGATTTAATATCGTAGACTGATCTCTATTTAATATTCAAACGACGCCCTGAATTATTTCCTTCTCTGTAGGCAGGTAGTGCCGTCAGTTCACCTCATGCTGAGCACTGTAGGCATTACTGAAGGTTATCAACATGCTCCTTTCTTACCTTAGTTGCTACCACCCTTCAGCCTTTTACTTGACCTCCGTCCCACTTTCTTTCTTCAATATTTCTGTCAAGCATATCCAGTTCCTTCTGTCTTCAGCACAGAATGGTTGACTTTTCATAAATCGGATCGATTATATTCTCACGCTGCAGTTTCACTTCCATTACTCAAATATCACCATTCATGCCCTTGTGTGTGGTGTTTTATTTTAAGTGTAAGCCCACTTCTAGTCAACACATTTATCTCTCTCTCTCTCTCTCTCTCTCTCTATCTGAGCACACGATGTCTCCTCGGATGGACTAGCACGTCTTTGAGACATCCTAATCCTTGTAACTCATTGCAACTCTCTCTCTCTCTCTCTCTCTCTCTCTCTCTCTCTCTCTCATTGAGCACACGATGTCTCCTCGGATGGACTAGCAAGTCCTTGAGACATCCTAATCCTTGTAACTCCTTGTAACTCTCTCTCTCTCTCTCTCTCTCTCTCTCTCTCTCTCTCTCTCTCATTGAGTACACAATATCTCCTCGGATGGACTAACAAGTCCTTGAGACATCCTAATCCTTATAACTCCTTGTAACACTCTCTCTCTCTCTCTCTCTCTCACTCTCTCTCTCTCTTAGAGATAAGTGAGCACACGATGTCTCCTCGGATGGACTGAGAAATCTATGGGACATTCTAATCCTTGTAACTCCTTGTAACACTCTCTCTCTCTCTCTCTCTCTCTCTCTCTCTCTCTCTCTCTAATTGAGCACACAATATCTCCTCGGATGGACTAACAAGTCCTTGAGACATCCTAATCCTTATAACTCCTTGTAACACTCTCTCTCTCTCTCTCTCTCTCTCTCTCTCTCTTAGAGATAAGTAAGCACACGATGTCTCCTCGGATGGACTGAAAAATCTATGGGACATTCTAATCCGTGTAACTCCTTGTAACACTCTCTCTTTCTCTCTCTCTCTCTCTCTCTTCTCTGTCTCTCTCTCTCTCTCTCTCTCGTAGAGATAAGGGAGCACAGGATGTCTACTCGGATGGACTAGCAAGTCCTTGAGACATCCTAATCCTTTTAACTCCTTGTAACACTCTCAGTAGCCATTTTGCTTGGTGAGACGTTCCCGCGAACAGTCTGATTAATCAACAAATATCACGCGTTTAACATACGTCTAGAGTTTGAGAAGTATCTAGAAGTGTTCGTGAACTGTCGGTGATAAGATTAGTGTGAAAATAGTAGGATAAAGCGTCTTCTAAGTTAGTTTATCAAGTGAAATACTGTAAATCAGATCAAGATGGCAGTAAGTTCCGACTGTGGTGAGAAATAGCGAAATTTGGCGTGTTTAGCAGATTCGCAATACAATGAGGTAGCAGGAAGGGAGCTGGCATTTCTCATCTATGAGATCAACAACAGCCCTAACCAAAAAGATACAAAAGCATCCATAGATATATTAGAAGGATATGATCCTTCAAACTAGAACAAATCAAGAGAAAACATCTTGAAAATAATTGAAGAAATTCCAAATAAAATCCAAGTGGTCAAGAGACTCATAAAGAAAATATACATAAATCAACATATTCCGACAAAGAAAATGAATAAGGTGAACATTGTGAATATCCTAACTGATGCAATAGGAAAAAGAATGCCAAAAGCATGCAAGCTGTGTAAGGTGTGGTATAGCATAGTTAATCCACAAAACCTGATTAAAAAATGTTCTAGATGCAACATTCTGACGCATCCGCAATGTGCTGAAGTAATGCAAGATATGAGAAAAGATACCAGAATATTTTGCTCAACATGTCTATCATGGATAGACAATGTTATTAAATCAAGACTGAATGTACAAATAGTTGAGGATGAAGAAGAAGAGGATGAGGAAGAAGAAGAAGAGGAAAACGGAAGAGAAGTAAACAAAACTGAAATGACAGAAAAAAATAAGGAAAACAAAGAACAAGATAAAAGTATGGATGCAGAGATACTCATTGATACTACATATGAGGCAATCAAGCAGCATACATATGAAGAAATAAATTACGACATAACAGCACAAAAGAAAATCCGGAAAAGGCTCTACCCAGATCTGAACAATGATGGGAAAGAGGAAAAAATAGGCAAGAAAGACAAAGTCTGCAACCTTTTGAAAAGAGGGAATTGCAGATTCGGAGAAAGATGTTACTACAAACATCCTAAGGTATGTCACAACTATGAAATATATGGTAAATGTGCATACCTAGATGGCTATGAGAATGATTGCAGAGATCTACATCCAAAAATATGCAAAAACCTAAAAGAAGAAAAAGGATGTAAGTTCGACAAAAAATGTAAATATATGCACCCTGTAGCCATGAATCAAAATCAAATAAATAATCAATCAAATAATAAAATCCAAAAGAAGAAAGAAACAAATAAAGAGAGGAACAAAGAATATCAGATGAAAGAAAAAAAAAACAGCCATCACAGCAATATGCAGTGACAACAAAATATTTCCAAGCATCAGCTCCAAGATACAACTCAAGAGATAAGAACTGTATTTATGATGCAAGAGGATATTGCAGATATGGAGAAAATTGCAGATTCAGACACAAAATGAATAATTATGCTGAAGGAAGATCAAATATTATGGAAAAGTTGGATTTTTTAATGTCAGAATTTCTGGAAATGAAGAAAAGAACAACATACCAGAACAGGAAAGAGACATGGGAAAATCCTTATTATTACTCATATTAAATGAAGGAGAAAACACGCAAACCATCATAGTGATGAATGTGCAGGGTTTAGTAACGAGTAACTCAAAAAGAAAAATAGAGTACTTAGAAGAACTAACCCAATTGAAAAGAAAATAGATGTAATGAATATAAGTGAAACCTGGTATTCCCAAGAGACTGGGAATGACGATCAAATAAAAGGGTTCCAAACTTATAGATCAGATAGAAAAAATAGGAATAAAGGGGGAACCACAATATATGGGACTGACAAAAAACAAGGAAAAATATATGAGAAATATAGTAACTCAGAATGTGAACTAATAGCGGTAGAATTTGAATCTGAAAAATTAATGAGCATAGTGATATATAGACCCCTAATACTAAAGAGTTTGACATAATAATGAAAAATTGGATGATATATGTAGAAATCACAAGGACTGGACTATTCTCCTATCTGGAGCCTTTAACTTTCCTTTCGTAGACTGGAAATAACGAATAGGAGATTGTGGTTGTATTTATACATATAAAAAAGAGATTAATAGTAGTGCAGAGGATAAGGGGCAATTCGAAAAGCTATTAGATATGCTACTAGAATACAAAATTCAAAAAATAAATCACCTGCCAACAAAAAAGGAAAATACTTTAGACCTAGTATTTGTGAACGAGGTGAATTATGTTAAAGAAATAATAGTTTATAATGCGAGTATTTCAGACCATAATGTCATAGAATTAACAGTCCATTCCAAAGCAAGTGAAAACAGAGATAAGCAAGAAATGAAAAAGTGGGAAGGATATGGAAAATACAACTTCTACAGTAAAAATATAAAATGGTCAGAAATAAATGAAGAATTAAACAAAGATTGGGAAAACATACTCGTAAGTGATGATATACAGGTAAATACGGATACATTATATAAAATATTAGAGAAAATAGTGGATAAATATATACTGAAGAAGAAAAGTAAACATCAGTCATGCATACCAAGAGACAGAAGGATCTTGTTCCAAAAAGATTGGGATAACATTTTCGTAAGTGATGACATAAGGGTAAATACGGAGATACTATATAAAACATTAGAGAAAATAGTAGATAAATATATACCGAAGAAGAAAAGTAAACATCAGTCATGCATACCAAGAGACAGAAGGATCTTGTTCCAAAAAATAAGAAAGTGGAAAAAAGGTCTTGCAAAAGAAAAAATGCATGGAAAGTTATAGAACTAAAAAGTAAGATAGAAAATGCAGAACAAAAGATTATACAATCAAAAGAAAATGAAAAACGGGACTTGGAAGAAAAAACACTAGCAAATATCAAGCAAACCCCAAACTATTATACTCGTACGCAAAAAAAGATGAATAAAAGAGGAATAGAAATAGGCCCTCTAAGAATTGAAGGGAGAATAACGAATGAAAAAAAGGAAATATGCAACATATTGGCAGAACGATATAAGAGAGAATTCACCCCTAGAATTGATAATGAAGATAAGGATATAGAAGTAAGGGACGAAAATAGTGAATATTTAGCTGACATAGATATTAATGAAGCTGATATTGTGCAGGCTATCAATGAAATTAAAAATGGAGCTGCTCCAGGTCCTGATGGTGTCCCTGCTATTTTGTTAAAGAAAGTAGTTCATTCTGTCACAAAGCCACTTGCAGTATTATCAAGACAAAGTGTAGATACAGGCAAGATTTATGATGAGCACAAATTAGCATATATTACCCCTACTTTCAAAAGTGGATCAAGACTAGAGGCAAGCAATTATAGGCTTGTGAGTCTAACATCACATATTATGAAAGTGTATGAAAGGGTAATGAAGAAAAATATTATGAAACATTTGATAAAAAATAATCTGTTTAATATAGGACAACATGGTTTCGTACCCGGAAAAAGTATACAGACCCAACTGTTAGTCCACCGTGAGAACATATACAAAAATATGAAAAGTGGAAATGAAACAGATGTGGTTTATCTAGACTTTGCAAAAGCTTTTGACAAGGTAGACCATAATATATTAGCAAAGAAAATTAGGAAACAAACAATTCTCGTGGATAAAGTAGGTAAGATGGTTAAAAAAAGAATTTTTACACAACACAGAAAACAGATTAGTTTTTTGTTTCAAAATCATGAGAAATTGGATGAAGCTAAGGTAATATCCAGTGTGCCACAAGGTACGGTGTTTGCTGCATTACTGTTTGTTATTATGATTGTAGACATAGACAGTAATGTTAAGGACTCGGTAGTGAGTAGTTTCGCCGATGACACAAGAATAAGTAGAGAAAGTACTTGTGATGAAGATAGGAACGCGCTACAAAGAGACCTTAACAAAGTATATGATTGGGCAGAGGTAAATAGATGGTATTTAACTCTCATAAATTTGAAAAAATAAATTATGGAGACAGAGAAGGAAAGCTATATGCATATAGGGGACCTAATAATGAGACAATCACAAATAAGGAAGCAGTTAAAGACCTTGGTGTGATGATGAATTGGAACATGTTATGCAATAATCAAATAGCAATTCTGTTGGCAAAATGTAAAGCAAAAATGGGAATGTTGTTACGGCACTTCAAAACAAGAAAAGCTGACCACATGATTATGCCTTGTAAAACATATGTTCGTAGTCCACTTGAATATTGCAATATGATATGGTACCCCCACTATCAAAAGGACATTGCACGAATAGAGAGTGTACAAAGGTCCTTTACAGCTAGAATTGAAGAAGTTAACGACCTTGACTACTGGGAAAGACTACAATTTTTAAAATCATATACTCTAGAAAGGAGAAGAGAACGCTACATGATAATTCAGGCATGGATACAGATAGAAGGAATAGCCGAAAACATCATGAAGCTAAAAATATCAGAAAGAGCAAGCAGAGGTAGATTAATAGTGCCCAAAACTATACCAGGAAAAATAAGGAAAGCACACAGGACATTAATCCACTACGCACCAGCATCGATAGTGCAACGTCTATTCAATGCGTTGCCAGCTCATCTGAGGAATATATCAGGAGTGAGCATAGATGTGTTTAAGAATAAGCTCGACAAATGTCTAAGCTTCATCCCAGACCATCCAAGATCGAACTCTCTGATAGACATTAGAGGTGCCTCACACTGAGGGACCTGGGGCAACCCGAACGAACTGTAAGGTCTGTAAGGTAAGGTCTCTCTCTCTCTCTCTCTCTCTCTCTCTCTCTCTCTCTCTCTCTCGTAGAGATAAGTGGCGCACACGATGTCTCATCGGATGGGCTAGCAAGTCCTTGAGACATCCTAATCCTTGTAACTCCTTGTAACACACTCTCTCTCTCTCTCTCTCTCTCTCTCTCTCTCTTAGAGGTAAGTGAGCACACGATATCTCGTTGGGTGGACTGACAAGTCTTTGAGACGTCTTGATCCTTGTAACTCTCTCTCTCTCTCTCTCTCTCTCTCTCTCTCTCTCTCTCTCTCTCTCTCTCTCATATAAGATAAAATGTGCCTGAAACATCTTTCGGAAAGGGAGGATAAAAAAAATAGATTTGTAAATAAAAACTGGAACCTACTAAAACGGAAAGAGGCAGCAATATATATACATATAAAAAAAACAATAAAGCAAAGACAAACCACCATCCAAAACACAAGAAAGAGGAGAAACCGGAAACCACCGAACAAAGAGAAAAAGTTTACGGAATTAGCAATCCCATTATACTAATGAGCCTAAACTTTGCCTTTGCAATGTGACCGGGAAATAGCGGAGGAGGGAATTTTTCCTCTGTGAATATTTCGAGATACGTTGTAAAAATACTCCAGCGGGCCTTAGGTGGAATATATATATTATATGGCTTTGGAAATATTCTTAATATAAATGCCGCCTGTAGAGGGTGGTGCTGTTTGTTCACCTCACGCTGTGTACTGTGGCCATCAGCTGCAGCCAATTTCAGTTCTTTTACTGTACCTCTTTTCTTATTCTCCCTTTCTCATCTTACTACTTCTCAGCTCTCCCAACAATTGTTTCGTGGTGCACCTCCGAGCTCTTCCTCTTGTCATGTCGAATAGTCATTTGCTACAGCATATTGGATGAATTAATTATAAGAAAAATACGGTGTTAAGTTTCAATAGGATTCTTGTTTTATTTTAGAAATCATATTCATAAATATAAAGACGATCAAACTTTAATCCGAATATACCTACGAGAATACCTTGACTCCACAATAGTTTTCAATTAAAATATTGGCAGTTATATAACTTTCCTTTTTCTCGCTTTCATATTTACGTCCCTCCATTAAACCATTTTTCTCGTGCTAACCCGCACTCAACAGTAATGTTTCATAGCGAGATACAATTCTGGAAAGTCTTTGAAAAGACACACACACACATGAGCCTGGCACTAAAGTATCACTGGAATGGCGATGTAATTGAAAACTCAGTCAGGAAATAAATTCTGTAATAGCAGTATGGCCTTACAATGGTGAGGGTTTGCATGTTGCAAATGACGAAACGCATCCACAAAATTGCAGTTTTGTTCGTTGCATAAAACGTGTCAAGTAGAGCTTTGTAAGCAGTCATTAACGTGTTGTAAATAAGCATAATATAAGGTATTCGGAGGGGAAGTGCTCCATGAAGTGTCTTTCAATATTGTTATTATTATTATTATTATTATTATTATTATTATTTTTTTTTTTTTTTTTTTTTTTTTTTTTTTTTTTTTTTTTTTTTTTTTTTTTTTTTTTTTTTTTTTTTTTTTTTTTTTTTTTGTTTTTTTTTTTTTTTTTTTTTTTTTTTTTTTTTTTTTTTTTTTTTTGCTTTTTCTATCACAGTTTTTTTCCTCCAATTCGACTGGGTGGTATTATAGTGTGGGGTTGGGGTTTCCGGGGGGGGTTGCATCCTGCATCCTTAGGAGTCCAATCACTTTTCTTACTATGTGTGCCGTTTCTAGGATCACACTCTTCTGCATGAGTCCTGGAGCTACTTCAGCCTCTAGTTTTTCTAGATTCCTTTTCAGGGATCTTGGGATCGTGCCTAGTGCTCCTATGATTATGGGTACGATTTCCACTGGCATATCCCATATCCTTCTTATTTCTATTTTCAGATCTTGATACTTATTCAATTTTTCCCTCTCTTTCTCTTCAACTCTGGTGTCCCATGGTATTGCGACATCAATGAGTGATACTTTCTTCTTGACCTTGTCAATCAACGTCACGTCTGGTCTGTTTGCACGTATCACCCTATCCGTTCTGATACCATAGTCCCCAGAGGATCTTTGCCTGATCGTTTTCTATCACTCCTTCAGGTTGGTGCTCGTACCACTTATTACTGCAAGGTAGCTGATGTTTCTTGCACAGGCTCCAGTGAAGGGCTTTTGCTACTGAATCATGCCTCTTTTTGTACTGGTTCTGTGCAAGTGGCGGGCATTCACTTGCTATGTGGTTTATGGTTTCACTTTTCGTATTGCACTTCCTACATATGGGAGAGATGTTATTTCCGTCTATCGTACTTTGAACATATCTGGTTCTTAGGGCCTGATCTTGTGCCGCTGTTATCATTCCTTCAGTTTCCTTCTTTAGTTCTCTCCCCTCTGTAGCAATTGCCAAAACTGTCATCGTGGCTAGTTTCTTTAGGGTCGTTCTCAGTATGTCAGGGCATGTTTGTTGTGCCAGTCCTCTGTCTTCTGTCTTCTCCTGTATCTGTATATTTCTGGGTATTCGTCTGCTTTTATTAGTCCTTTTCTTCCCATGCACTCTTTAGCCACTCGTCTTCACTGGTTTTCAGATATTGCCCCAGTGCTCTGTTTTCAATGTTGACGCAGTCCTCTATACTTAGTAGTCCTCTCCCTCCCTCCTTTCGTGTTATGTATAGTCTGTCCGTATTTGCTCTTGGGTGTAGTGCTTTGTGTATTGTCATATGTTTCCTGGTTTTCTGATCTATGCTGCGGAGTTCTGCCTTCGTCCATTCCACTATTCCTGCGCTGTATCTGATTACTGGCACTGCCCATGTGTTTATGGCTTTATCATATTTCCGGCGTTGAGTTTTGACTTGAGTATCGCCTTGAGTCTCTGCATATATTCTTTCCTGATCGTGTCCTTCATCTCTTGGTGTTTATATCTCCTCCTTCCATTATTCCCAGGTATTTGTATCCTGTCTCATCTATGTGTTTGATGTTGCTCCCATCTGGTAGCTTTATCCCTTCAGTTCTCGTTACTTTGCCTTTTTGTATGTTGACTAAGGCGCATTTTTCTATTCCAAACTCCATCTTGATGTCCCCAGATACAATCCTTACAGTCTGGATTAGGGTATCTATTTCCTTGATGCTCTTACCATACAGCTTGATGTCGTCCATGAACATCAGATGGTTGATTCTGTTGCCTCTTTTCTTGAGTTGGTACCCTGCATCCATCTTCTGTAGTACTTTTGTCATGGGAATCATGGCTACTACGAAGAGTAGTGGGGACAGTGAGTCGCCCTGGAAGATCCCTCTCCTGATATTAACCTCTGCTAGTCTTATTCCAGAGCTTGTAAGTATTGTATTCCAGTTGCGCATTGTATTTTTGAGGAAGCTGATGGTATTTTCCTCTGCCCCATATATTTTCAGGCATTCTATTAGCCATGTGTGTGGTATCATGTCGAAGGCTTTCTTATAGTCTATCCATGCCATGCTTAGGTTGGTTTTCCTTCTCCTACTGTTCTTCATTACCATTTTGTCTATCAGGAGCTGGTCTTTTGTGCCCCTACACTTCCTTCTGCAGCCTTTCTGTTGGTGGGGGATGGTGTTGTCTCCTCTAGGTAGTTGTATAGCCTTTCAATGATGATACCTGTTAGTAACTTCCACATATTGGTAGGCAGGTGATAGGCCTGTAGTTACTGGCTATATTTCCCTTACTCTTGTCTTTTTGTACTAAGGATGTTCTTCCTGTGGTCATCCATTTGGGTGCTTGGTGATTTGAGATACAATGCTGGAGTTGTTCTGCTATTCGTGGGTGTAGGGCCTTGAAGTTTTTGAGCCAGTATCCATGGACTTCATCAGGACCTGGGGCTTTCCAGTTTGGCATTTCTTTAGTTGGTGTCTGACTGTGTCTGTCGTGATCTCTGTGAATCTTTGTTTTATTCTCCCTGTTTCTTCTTCCTTGACTTCCTGGAGCCATGTTGCATGTTTGTTGTGTGATACCGGATTGCTCCATATGTTTTCCCAGAGTCTCTTACTTGGTTCGGCTTCAGGAATTATTATTATTATTATTATTATTATTATTATTATTATTATTATTATTATTTGAAGGGAGGAGGCCCCCTTTCAAGCATGT
>NC_061100.1:109106451-109126451 GCF_015104395.2 Macrobrachium nipponense | reverse complement strand
AGACTGCATCAACATCGAGAACAGAGCACTGGGGCAATATCTGAAAGTCAGTGAAGATGAGTGACTCAAGAGTGCATGGGAAGAAGGACTGATAAAAGTAGACGAAGACCCATAAATATACAGAGACAGGAGAATGACAAACAGAACAGAGTAGTGGCACAACAAACCAATGCACGGACAATGCATGAGACAGACTAAAGACCTAGCCAGAGATGACACATGGCAATGGCTACAGAGGGGAGAGCTCAAGAAAGAAACTGAAGGAATGATAACAGGGGCGCAAGATAAGGTCCTAAGAACCAGATATGTTCAAAAAACGATAGCTGGAAATAACATCTCTCCCATATGTAGGAAGTGCAATACGAAAAAGCGAATGTCCGGTACTTGCACAGAACCAGTACAAAAAGAGGCATGATTCAGTGGCAAAAGCCCTCCACTGGTCCTGTGCAAGAAACATCAGCTACCTTGCAGTAATAAGTGGTACAAGCACCAACCTGAAGGAGTGACAGAAAACGATCAGCCAAAGATCATCTGGGACTATGGTATCTGAACAGATAGGGTGATATGTGCAAATAGACCAGACGTGACGTTGATTGACAAAATCAAGAATAAAGTATTACGCATTGATGTCGCAACACCATGGGACACCAGAGTTAAAGAGAAAGAACGGGGAAAATGGATAAGTATCAAGACCTGAAAATAAAAATAAGAAGGATATGGGATATGCTAGTGGAAATTATCATAGGAACACTAGGCGCGATCCCAAGATCCCTGAAAAAGAATCTAGAAAAACTAGAGGCTGCAGTAGCGATAGGACTCATGCAGAAGAGTGTGATCCTAGAAGCGATGCACATAGTAAGAAAAGCGATGGCCTTCTAAGGAGGCAGGATGCAACTAGGAACCCCACACTGTAAATACCACCCAGTTGAACTGGAGGACTGTGATAGATAATAATAATAATAATAATAATAATAATAATAATAATAATAATAATAATAATAATAATAATAATAATAATAATAATAAGGTTGCTAAAGGGTCCAGAATAATAAAAAGTGTTAAGAGTCCGTGTATAATTTTTAAAACTTTACAATAAGCTTCGAACCCTTCCCTGGGTTCATCTTCAGGACTGAAGATGAACCCAGGGAAGGGTTCGAAAGCTTTTTGTAAAGTTTTAAAAACTATACATGGACTCTTAGCACTTTTTATTTTATTGTGGACCCTTTGAACATTATAATACTGTCGCAATAGGGAGTGTTTTTCCTCATAATAATAATAATAATAATAATAATGTTCTAAAGGGGTCCAGAATAATAAAAAGTGTTAAGAGTCCGTGTATAATTTTTAAAACTTTACAATAAGCTTTCGAACCCTTCCTGGGTTCATCTTCAGGACTGAAGATGAACCCAGGGAAGGGTTCGAAAGCTTTTTGTAAAGTTTTAAAAACTATACATGGACTCTTAGCACTTTTTATTATTGTGGACCCTTTTGAACATTATAATACTGTCGCAATAGGGAGTTTTTCCCTAATAATAATAATAATAATAATAATAATAATAATAATAATAATAATAATAATAATAATAATAATAATAATAATAATAATAATAATAATAAAGTGTTTTTTTTTAAAAGTGATTGCTCCCTCAGCTGCATTAATCTTATAAAGGTTCTTCTCTATTTTTCTAATTCTTGTTTTCTCATTGTTGCTTAATTTGGTGAGCAACACACCGAAAGTTGACACATATCTATGTTATGTAACAGTCAAAGCAGATTGGATTTTTATTGGTAAAAAATTCCAGTGGGGGTAGTCAAATTTTAGGGTATATCCCGTAGAGTCTATTGCAGGTAGAATTGATATAAAATTCTATTTTTTTCTATTATTTTTGTGGGGCCGCGACGTTTCGTCTAAAAAACCTCAGACACCCTCTTAGGCAGATGTGGGTGAAGGACTGAAGTGAGAGGGTGAGTCCTTCTGCTTTTATTGTGGCATTGCAGCAGGGGCCTTCGTGCCGCTGCCTTTTCATTGGCTAGTGAATGGGGAGCTGCTTTATGATTGGCTGCCTGGCTGCGGGCTGAAACCAGCTCCCGAGCGCATGCTCAACAGGCGTGCCAATCTTCTCACCTGCATACCATCATGCCAGGCTTCATTTTGATTGGTCAAAGGTCGCGTGACGTCACTGCTGGTATTATTCATGGTATTAATGTCGTCTTCGGTGTTATTTTCCTCTTGAATTGGGGCGTCTTTGTGCGGCGATATGGTGAAGTTTGCCATTGCTGGTGTGTTCCGTCGTGTGCAGGTCTGGAGCGAAAAGGCCTCCTGCATCGTATTTATGGAGGGCTTTTGCTCCTATATGAGTATCGCCTCCAGAAGGCGCAAACAGCGAGGGTAGGGTGCTCTCCCTGTTATCCTAGTGTTGAGGATAATACTGTCATGGGAGATTGTGTCTAGGTGGGCGGTGAGGGCGTGATTCTTGATAGCCCATTCTTGGGCGTGACGGGAGATTCTCTTCGCAAGACGTATAGTAGTCATTCCAATGTACTTCCCAGGACATCCTCAGGGGGGGCATATGTATTGGTATACTACGTTCATCTGCTTGAGGGGGTCTCTTGATGGCAGTGAGGGGTTATTTTTCATGATTAGGTCTCTTGTTTTCCTGTTTTTGTAGTATATTGTAAGGTCCACCATCTTGTTCACCACCCTCAAAAAATGGTACTCAAATGAGGAAGAAGACCCACGACCCCGCCCCACTGAGAACATCAAGATATATTATAAGGCCTTCATGCACTCCCAATACCGTGAAGAGGAGAAGTCAATGAAGATCATCAAGGAGAACATCCTCCCCATTGAAGAACGGTAGATGGTGGACCTTATAATATACTACATACAGGAAAACAAGAGACCTAATCATGAAAAATAACCCCTCACTGCCATCAGGAGACCCCCCTCAAGCAGACGAACGTATTATACCAATACATATGCCCCGCCTGAGGATGTCCTGGGAAGTACATTGGAATGACTACTATGCATCTTGTGAAGAGAATCTCCTGTCTCGCCCAAGAAGGGTCTATCAAGAATCCCGCCCTCACCGCCCACCAAGACACAATCTCCCGCGACTGTGTTATCCACAACACAAGGATAATAAGGAGAGCACCCGACCCTCGCTGTTTGCGCCTACTGGAGGCGTTACTCATCTAGGAGCAATAGCCCTCCATGAATATGATGCAGGAGGCCTTTTTGCTCCCGACCTGCATGCGACGAAACACACCAGCAATAGCAAACTTAATCATATTGCCGCACGAAAACGCCCCAATTCAAGAGGAAAATAACACTGAAGACGACATTAATACCATGAATAATACCAGATGTCACGCGACCTTTGACCAATCAAAATGAAATCTGGCGTGATGATATGCAGCTGAGAAGATCGAAGCGCCTATTGAGTATGCGCTCGGGAGCTGGCTTCAGCCCGCAGCCAGGCAGCCAATCCTAAAGCAGCCACAATACAAGCAAATGGACTCACCCTCTCACTTAACTTCCCTTTGTGGGGAAAAAGAGCAAAGATCTCACCTCAGTTTCTAACTATAGGCCAATATTCCTACTAGAGACACCTGGTAAGATCCTTGAACAAATCATTCAAATGAGGTTTAATCAGTTCCTTGAAGGCAACTTGCTAACCAACAGTAACCAATATGGGTTTACACAGGGTAAAGGAACTCAGCTTGCATTAACCAGACTCTATGAGTTCATATCAGTCAAGAAAAGTCTAGGGATGTCAGGGATGTCAGTCAAGGGATGTCAGTCGGACCTTTGACAAAGTATGGCATGGAGGTTTAAAATTCAAACTATTGAAAGCACAATTGCCAGTTTTAGCAACCCGACAGCTATGTAACTTTCTAGACAATCGTGTAACAATGATCAAAATTAAAGATTTCATAGGTCCAGAGTTCCAGTTACAGTCAGGTGTTCCTCAAGGTAGCATTCTCTCCCCATCACTTTACAACTTTTACATTGAAGATACCCTTCCTCCAACGCAAGGTTGCATTCAAATCATGTTCACAGATGATCATACCTAAGTCATAACTTATCCCACCAAAGCTAAACGTATGTTACAAAGAAAGACTGTTAGAGAAATAAAAAAAAAAATCAATAACTACGAAAAGAAATGGAACATAACAACAAATATGAATAAATTTCAGCTCCTCTCAATGTCTGCTCGACATCCCATGAATATTATAATCAACAACAGGAGAACTCCATATAATCAACAAGCTACAATTCTTGGGTGCTAATTTAAAAAATCAGGCACTCTCCCCCATGTACAAGCGAGAATAGCTACTGCGAGGAAAACTGTCAGTAGGCTAAAAATCTTCAAAGGAATGTCAACAAAAACTCAAATTAAATTATATAAGTCACTAGCCAGGCCACAGTTAGAATATCCAGCCATCATATTTGGTGCACTGAGCAAAGCATCACTCAATAACATGCAAGCAATTCAAAACAAAGCTCTGAGGCAAGCATATAGGGAATGTCCCCCCTACTTCAACACAATAAGGGATTTGCATAACCACTCCAAATTGGAGCCTCTAAATGTCAGGTTCCATAGACTTGGTCAGAAAACCTGGGACAAAATTTCAGGTTCCATAGACTTGGTCAGAAAACCTGGGACAAATTAAGTCTAAAAGACAACATCTTATTCACTACCACTAGAGATTTCACCATCAACCGAGTCCGAGATCACTACTGGTGGAGTAGGCTTGAGCCAAAGGTCAATTGTGACCCCCTCCAGACCAAGATATATAAATACAGATTAAAGAAAAGAATAAATGAATAAATAAAATAAAAATAAAAGATAACAAATAACAAATAAATAAAAACATAAGTGATGCCAGTACATCCCAGTCCTATTCACATTCAAAATCACTTCCAGTTATCCCGGGCAATGAAGCAAAGAAACCGTCTTCTCCGAGCCGCACTTCTCTCTCTTGTCTTGCACGGTGGCTACACCAATAAACTAACTTTGTAAGAGAGTCTGCCCCTCACTTTTTCACTTCTACTGTACTTCACTTTCCCTCCCTTTTTTTCCTTCCACCTTTCCCATCCCGAGTATCTGCCGTTAGGCTTAAACTGGATTGTATCCAGAGGTACTCTTCCTTTTCCCCTATTCCCCACTTCCCTGTCCTTATCCTGGTCTTGGTCTCATTTCAGTCCTTCACCCACCTCCGCCCACAGAAAGAATAGAAAAGAATAGAATTTAATAACAATACTACCTGCAACAAACTCTACGGGATATACCAGGAAATTTGACTATCCCCACTGGAATTTTTTACCAATAAAAAATCCAATCGACTTTGAATATTACATAATTGAGATTTCTCAACCTTCAGTGCGTTGTTCACCAGTTTAAGCAACAATGATAAAACAATAATTAGAAAAATAGAGAAGTACCTTTATAAAATTAATGCAGCTGAGGCAGCAATCACTTTTAATAAAACATGTTTAAAAGAAGGTTTACTTCCAGCATACAACAACAACAACAACAATAATAATAATAATAATAATAATAATAATAATAATAATAATAATAATAATAATAATAATAAATCATGGCTGTGGGTGTTCCTCTTTGCTTTTATTACAATAAATCCCCACCCCGCCGATTTCGACATGAACATAACTTTGGGAAAAAAGACAAAGAGAGAGAGAGAGAGAGAGAGAGAGAGAGAGAGAGAGAAGATATCCAGCAGTTAAAGACGCGTAAATGAACCCTGAGTAAGGCAAGCTTTCCAATCCATCTTTTCCTCGCCGAATACGAAAATAAATGGAAGACCAGCTCGCATCTGCAAGCAATGCAACGGTCAACGATATAATAAGTAAATATTGAACGCTGCTAAATATTCCAAAGTGGAGCTATATCAGAGAGCAGTGGCGGAGGGTACGACTGTGAGAGAGGCTACTACTGCTCTGGCCAGTATAATAAATACTGCCTGAATGTGGAAACAGAAAAATGAAATAAAAGGTTTCTGCGACTTGCAGAGTTAGAGAATCGCTGGACTGAATTCTTGAACCGTGAGAGCAAGGGTCCAAAGTTGGGGTGAGAGATAATTGTGGAAACTGGATAAACGTTGAGGAGACAATATAAAATCCTGGATTAGGGTCAGGGAGAGAGAGAGAGAGAGAGAGAGAGAGAGAGAGAGAGAGAGAGAGAGAGAGAGAGAGAGAGAAGTGTGGGGTGGGGTCGGGAATGGGATGGGTATGGAGATAGGATGAGAAAGAGAGGGCACAGAATGTTTTATGACATAACTTGTCTTATCACAATAACATAGTTCTAACTGCAGCAATAACTCTATTAATTCCAGAGTGGCAGGCATGATAGAATTGGGTGTACAATAAACTGCTACAAAATGATTATTCTGAATATGGTGAGATGGGGAAAAATATTTAGGAAAGCGTCCCTCTGGAGCAGTGTCATACTAGTTAAATGAAAGTCAGTATATAGATTTCCAGAGGTGTCAGCCAGCAGGTGGTTGAGGGTCCTTGACCTGTTTGCTTTTCATAAATATGCAATAGTAGAAAATGAATATCGAGAGGCCCTCAACTAAAGCCTAACGGCCATGATATTATTCTAAGGTATTTTTGGAGCCTGAGATGAGTATTTGTGAGGGAATTATATATGATATGATACGATGTACAAAGGCATTTGTGAATGGAATTGGAAAATAATGAATGGGTGAATGAGACAAGGGGGTTTTTGCCTAGTTGGTTTATAAAATAAAACAGGTGGAAATTAAAACAAAGAATAATTAGATATATAAAATGTCATACCTAATAGCATTTCCATATATATATATATATATATATATATTATATGAATATCTATATATATTATATAATATATATAATATATAACATATAATAATATATTCTATATAACCTATATGTATAGATATATATATATATCTATATATATATATATATATTATATTATATATATCGTTTTTTCATCCTTTCCATGGGCGGAGGGTGGGTGGGTGGGGGGGGGCGATGGCAACTAAAAGTAGGGAAAAAGTCATTTCAACAGACAGAAAGTAACTTGCCATTACATTATAATAAAAAGTGATAACATTTTTATGGTAATGTAATGTAATTGAAACTTCTTCTTTTTTTTTTATTTAAATATCTTAGACCATACGTTTTCCTTTACATTGTTCAATGGGGTTTCTCCTCATGTCCCTGAAATCTCCTGTAAAGTAAATAGGGTATAATTTTTCTTGGGGCAATAGCTTGCAACTAGACATTAAACTATAAAATAGTACAATTAACTTTTTTTTTAACAGAATCGGTGTAGCTCAACGCTTCAGATGTAATTCGTGTAATGTTATTTGTGTGTTTGCTATTGGTTATTTATGATTTACTACTTACTTGTTTACTTGTAGCAAGGAATAGCAGAATCAGTATTCCAATGGAAGGTGGGTTGTGCCCCAGTTAGGTAATTCTAAAAACGACATTGCTGACGTGAATTCTCCTCTCACCTCAACCCTCTACCAAAATAATTTCGAGTCCTAATAGCAACTGCACAAGATCTGCAAATTCAAGTTCCACTCTTGAGCGTCAGTTAACTAACCGAATTCGAATAGCGGGAAGGTACCATTTAAAAAAAAAAAAAGATAATAATAATAAAATAAAAGAAAATAAAATAATAATAATAATAATAATAATAATAATAATAATAATAATAATAATAATAATAATAATAATAATAAGTAAGAAGACCTGAAAATAGAAATAAGAAGGATATGGGATATGCCAGTGGAAATTGTACCTATAATCATAGGAACACTAGGCACGATCCCAAGCTCCCTGAAAAGGAATCTAGAAAACTAGAGGCTGAAGTAGCTCCAGGACTCATGCAGAAGAGTGTGATCCTAGAAACGGCGCTCTTAGTAAGAAGAGTGATGGGCTCCTAAGGAGGCAGGATGCAACCCGGAACCCCACACTATAAACACCACCCAGTCGAATTGGAGGACTGTGATGGACAAAATAATAATAATAATAATAATAATAATAATAATAATAATAATAATAATAATAATAATCATACTATAATGGGCGTAATGTCTGTCTGTCTGTCTGTCTGTCATTCAATCAAGACCAAACGGCTAGTCAGATGGGCATGAAACTTGGCAGGGTTATGGTGGGGACCCCTAAGATGGTTTGTAATGAGGTTTCATCCAACCTACCCCCCTCCTTTGTAGGGGGTGGGGGTGAGAAGGGATTCACTGAAACGGAGCTGTTTCTGGCCTTGAAACGAGGCTGGTTATTCCCGTAGACTTAGTTACTTTACGATTTTTCATACATAATTTCTGTACAACTTCCCGGAGAAAGTCGCGAATATTTCAGCTCGGACACAATAGAAGATGAAAATTATCATCAATATCCGCAAGATTTTTTGAATAACTTAAATCCATCGGGACTGCCAGTGGACAAAATAACGTTGAAGAAGTAATGCCCGGTCATGTTGCTTCGGAATTTGGATCCTGCCAATGGACATAATAAAAAGGAAACTGACAAGTTCCTACTTTCTACTCTTTTTTGGAAGACATAGGATCATAAGAGCATTTATCAGTAGCCATAACGCACTGACATACAAGTTGCGGTCTTTTCAGTAACATAATGAAAAGAAAGATACTTTATTATTCGTATCACCGTGCAAAAGAAACGAACCAATCAAGATCCCTGTTCCGTTAAATGAAAGTCACCGACAAGAGAGAGAGAGAGAGAGAGAGCCATTTAACGACATTAATGCACTAAAAATTTTATTTAATTTTAATTTTATCTTGCTATCGAAAAATGAGAGAGAGAAAGAGAGAGGAGATAAATTGTGATTTGAGAGCTAAGTAATCCGATAATCCCATCACCGTCTTCGTTACTTGACTTACATTGAGAGAGAGAGAGAGAGAGAGAGAGAGAGAGAGAGAGAGAGAGAGAGAGAATCATTAAAAGAGGGTAAACAATAGTGAATACGAACTTCATTTACGTTCATTGATCGTCCCTTTACTTACTAAGTTTAAAGAGAGAGAGAGAGAGAGAGAGAGAGAGACAGAGAGAAGAGAGAGAGAGAGAGAGAGAATATCATTAAAAGAGGGGAAACAACAGTGAATAAGAATTTCTCTGCGTTCAGTGATCGTCCCTTGAATTACATTACGAGAGAGAGAGAGAGAGAGAGAGAGAGAGAGAGAGAGAGAGAGAGAGAGAGAGAGACTATTCGTGTAATCGCCCTTATTTTAATATTGCTGAACAAATAGTATATATAGATTTTTCACTTCTGCACCCGTATTTTATCACCCATTGTAGATGGGTAAGTTTGCTAATAATAATAATAATAATAATAATAATAATAATAATAATAATAATAATAATAATAATAATAATAATAAAATTTTGAATTGTTCATCAACACGGAACTGTAACTTCTGAGAAAAAGTAACATCAATAGATTATAGGAATGAACAGCGCAAGTCAATTTAGTGGATCCTTTCATTGCCATGGCGATACATTTGCAATCGTAATGTGATTATATTCAAGTGCAGTGCTAAGGTAATAAAATGAGATCGAAAAACCCTCTTCGCCCAGGTGAAAGTTATTTTCCTTGGACGTGACGTAATTGCAGTGTTTGGCTTGCTTCTTACTTCTTTTGTTCTGTATGGCCTCCTTTCTAACTAACCACTAAATTAGTCTAGAACAATTTTCCAAGGGCAAATTGTATTGAATATTTGCGTTTCAGAAGTATATAACTGTGAAGGTACTTGCCTGCTTAATTCAACATGAATTCTAATGGTGGATTGATTGGGAGTCACCGTTTAAAACAAAGAGAGAGAGAGAGAGAGAGAGAGAGAGAGAGAGAGAGAGAGAGAGAGAGACCATGGTCCTAATTAATGATCTATGTTTCTTGTGTCTACAGCTCGTCCTCGAATTTGATAACAAACTTGGGTATTTGTTATGTAAATTTCTGAATATTTAAAACTGATACTCTGAAAAAGATACTTTTCCAGCTGTTATCTCAGTTGTTCAAGTCTTCATAAAACGACTAAATAAAAGTAAAGGGGAATAATTTAAATGATCTGCAAACGCTTCGAATCCCATGAATTAATCCGATATCGAATAATGTCAGCGGACTGCATTCATTATGGCGACTTATTCAATCTCTGGATTAGCGTAACATCGATTTGTTATTTCTGATAGAAATTTCACGAGCGGAGTAATTAATTTCAGCGCTGGTGACTGATTATAATCGCTTAATCTAATAATTCCAATACCTCGATTCTCTCTCTCTCTCTCTCTCTCTCTCTCTCTCTCTCTCTCTCTCTCTGGTGCATAAACAAGCACACAAAATCCATAATCAGAGCTTTGGTTCATTCAAAATCGCTATCTAAAAGGAATAACGTAATTACCGGTCAGCAGAAAAACTTATTATTTATGCCTTATCTTACGTGAAATTCAGTATGCACATGTCATAATGTTTGTCCTTCGTTTCTTTTTAGGGTTTTAAATAACTAGCTAAACTAAAAGCTATAGCTGGAACTTCTTTACGGAGAGTGAGGTGACATTCCCTTAAGCACATATTATAGTCTTTCTTTCCCTCTTTTTTGAACTCTTTTGCGCTTTCATATCACAAAACCAACTATAATTCCGGTGGGGAATCACGGCATGACTTTCCCTAAAAAAAGAATAAATAAATAAAAAAATAAAAATTTTTAATGAAAATGTCTCATGAAATACCCGGTTTTATATTTTTAGGTCCTCTTTCAGAATCCGGGAAAAACTTTTTTTTTTTTTCTCACCAACACAATTTACTAATAATGAGATTATATGAAATTGTTCATTGTACGGTACGGCTTTTAAATCGTTGCCATTACTAGTGCCATGCAATAACACGGGATTATGACTACGACCAGAGTTATATTTGTTATATTTTTGTCTATTTCTTGATATAACTGCCTGTATAATGTAGGGCGTTAACACCAATACCACTAATTCCCTCATGAATGAAAGACAGGTGCTTCACATTCACTCAAAATGCGTAGAATGGTACATTCACATTCTCACTTCATCCACATTTTAACCTTTATTACAGATCAATTAAAGGGAAATATAGTTGAACGTGTCCACACAAAATCCTCTCGGAATATTAGCACGAGAGCTTCTTATTAATTATACGAATTACCTCCCTTCTGGCTGTGGAAAAGTTCATGGCCAAGAACTTATTTTCGTGATATGAAATCTAGAGCTTTGTCTTGGCTTATCCGACAGTCTTTTTGAAAAGGGAGCTTAAATTCCTTTTCTTTATATTTCTTTAATTACTCTTTTTCAGCTGTCAGTCATCTAAATTTTCTTGATGACGTTTGTGTACCTATAGATTCCTCAGTTTTACTTTTGTTCATTACTTCTATTGTATTTGAAAAATCGTGTGCTCTTAAAAGAATATTATTTCTCCTTCGTTGCGTTTTCCTTTACACACCCACCCACCCACCCACCCACCCACACACACACACACACACACACACACACACACACATATATATATATATATATTATTATATATATATATATATATATATATAATATGATATATGTGTATATATATTATATATATATATATATAGTATAAGTATATATATATATATATATTATAACTATGTAGGTACAGGGAAAATCATTAGGTAACTAGAGGCATATCAAGCCACTATTTTCCTTACTTAGCGGTTTTAATGTAGCCGTAGTGATTTATCTGGAATCAGTATTTTTGCATCTTTGTAAATTAATTACACTTTTTTTTCCTTTTTTTAACGGAAGTGAACAAAAGCAACATTTATCTTTTGGAAATCCTAACTTAATATTAAAGTAGGTTTATTTTAATATTTAATTACTTACTTGCGGGACCCGAAAAGAATAAAATGTTTTTACAGAGAAGAAACTTTTAATACGCGGACTTCCTGTCACTTTTATCATGAAGCAATTTCGCATTTCTGCTGTCATCAGTTATATGCCTTTTTAATCTGACTTGTTTTGTTAAATTAAGCCATTTTTACAATGTTTGTTCGATAATGGCTGAGAGTACACACGCACATCTATATATATATCTATATATATATATATATATATATATATATTATATCTATATATAGATATATATATATATATATATTTGTATAATATATAAACATATGTATACATATCTATAAGATATATATATATATATAATATATATATATATACATATATATATATAATATATATATATATTATAATATATATATATTATATGTATTATATAATATACATATATACATAGGTTACATATATATATCCCATATATATATTCATTATATATATCTATGTTTTTATATATATATATATATATATATATATATATATATAATGTATATATACATATATCTGTGTGTATGTGTGTGTGTTGTGAGAGAGAGAGAGAGAGAAGAGAGAGAGAGAGAGAGAGAGAGAGAGAGAGAGAGAGAGTGGGGGCGGATATATTCTACCCTTAGCAAAAGGTAACCCAGAGCAATATCATGAAATTTAATTATTTCTCTATAAATCATTTATTCCTGCGGTGCAGGAATGAATGCCATTGTCATGCTAAACCTTCAAAACATGTTTGCACAGCACCCGAGGAAGAACGATGGATCTCGTAAATGAATATTCAAACGGGAGGTTGATTCAGAAATGGCCTTTGGCACCAGTTCATGGCGGGGAAATGGGTTGAATTTACAACGAAAATAATGCGTTCTATAATTATAACTGGAGAGCATGATATCTCATCGAAAATGATAACCGAGGTTGAAGGGAGGAGTTCCGATATTGAATTATTTCTGTTTATTCCATAGGGAGCGAGGATGAAAGCATATCCTGCTAATGGAGGTGCTGAGATTTGTGGCAAAAGATCGACTGACGGATAATGGCTACGAAAGTTCCCGAAATGAAAGGCTAATGAAATGAAATAAAGAAAATGTAGCCCACAGTAAAAGTGTTGAAAAGGTTACTAAGTAAATATTGATCTAGCTTTAATATCTTACAAGACCTTCATTCATGGTTGATTTAGCCGCTAGTCTGGTAGGGAAGTCCAATCATTATAGTCATTTCCACAATCTTTGTTATAGTAAATACTCGCATTAGGCAATTACCGTCACCCGGGTAGATATAAAGTTTTAATAGAATCTAAGTTGTGTACGTTTTCGTGTAATTATTCTCATTAAGCGTCCTCACTTTGTCATGAGCATTGGCTGACCAAAATGGAAAACTTCAGAAATTAGTTTAACTTTACCGTCAAGTGTTGCATTTTCTGCTCTTCGCTATTGCCTTATAACTACCATCCAATCAAGCGTTTGAGATCTTACAACCTTCTTGCCAAGTTAATCTCTTTATATGGCATCATTAAGCTTGCGATTAAGGAAGCAATTGCTTCGTTAATTTTAAATGAGTTCTCAAAAACTGTGTGCGGAATATTAAGCGAAGATCACACCACAGGGTGTGGAACTGCTCGCCCTCACGTGACAGCTTCTCTCCGGAAACATAGAAAGATCTTTTTTTTTCTTCATTCTTTTTTACTTGGCAAACATAGCCTCCATTTTGCAGATCGTGACATTTTCATATAATAAGTTAACCTTCCTGATAACAACAAAGCAACGTACATAACGAAATATATATAATTCATGTTGTACACTCGTACTTTTATTCTGAAATGTTTGTATTATTTCAATTCTGCAATGAACGCGCGTGAATTAGAAATTAAAAAATGCTCTCATCCAAGTAATCGGGAATAACATAATATAGAGGGTTGCCTCAACCAAATATAGAGAGCATTTTACAAAGTATTTGAGTAAATCTTGCTCTGGGGAGGGGGTGCCAATATACGTGGGGGTTTGCTGTACCTAGTCGAAAGGGAGGAGCTATGACATCATACCCCCTTCCCCCAATCTCGCATAACAAAAAAAAACTCTTAAATATACAGAAGAGGGCATTAAAAAAAAAAAAAAAATTGATTTCAGCTGATGGATTTTTGTGCCCATCACTGACAAATTCAGCCGTTCCCCTGAGCCTTAGGTCAAATTTTTAATTAATGAATTTTTACCCGATATGTGTGTTTAACTTTTCTCTGAACTTCGCATTTCTGTGGTTTCCATGCTAGCAATTAGTGATGATTAATTTTAACGGGAAATTTCATCGTATCTGGGACTGGTTAATCTTACCCGTTCACTCCCATTCGTATTACACATTAAAGTGCTTGCGAAAATGTTTTCAAAATCCTCAGACTTTCGCTTTTTTCATTACAAGACCTTCATCATGCTGCAAAAGTCCCCGTTTACCTATATGTTGCAAGATGCAATTAACAGAGACGGATGACTGGTACAGTGCTTGAGTTGCGTTAGCTGGACCCATGTATCGCTTCTAGCTGACTTGTCCCAGTAGATTCTGGGGCTAGCTATTGCAAAAACCTAGACTCGATGAGAGAAATGAATGATTTACTGTTGTACATACATGGACATACCACTCAAATTATATAATATATAGTGTAGTATATCATATATATATATATATATATATATATATATATATATATATATATATATATATATATACATATATATATATTCTATTTTAAAAGGTAGCAATGGACCAGAGCTAAAGGCATCTGGTAACACATTCTCTCTCTCTCTCTCTCTCTCTCTCTCGGTCTCTCATCTCTCATCTCTCTCTCTCTCTCTGTCGGCACACCTCCCCCCTCCATTATCTTAGGTCATCAAGTGAGACACGGAACTTACAAAAATATGCATTTATTTAAAAAGCAAAGTATTAGCTAAATTAACTCAGGTTCTTAACAAAATGATTAAATGAATGATTGAACTCAGATAGCCCATTCCATATTCTTACTCCAATAATCCAATATTAGCTTAGTCATAAAAACTGGGCAAGTCATAATACAGTACACCATAGTAATTAAGTCATTTCCCCTTTCTCAGATCAATTCCCCTTTTCTCCAGAACCACCTATTAGAAGACAGGAGAACACTCCGATAAGCATAAGAGTATAATCAAAGATCATATGAAATAGAACATCTCTGAAATAAATATTCAAATACAATCCAGCCATATCTTTGGCCAAAAGTAAATATGCTTACCCATTCAACACAATATGCACTATCACTTAATAACAAAGATACTGTTTGAAGAGGCCAACTTGGCTCCTTGCCTCTCTTGCACAGATCTATCCTTTTTGGTTACTTAACACTCTCATATGTAAGGGAAAAGCTTGCTCGTACTCATGAACTCACACCCATTGTCCACACCCCAGTAACTGCCCAGAACTAGAGTCATAAGTCACCTCTGCAACAAGCGCTCATAGCGACAGAACAGGCACTGATTTGTTAAGACAGCAATTTTGATATCACACTACCCAAATGAAGATACATCAGTATTATTGAGCTCATCACCTCGAACACTGTCTCTAAGGGAAGTTAAGACTTCTCCACATTCTAAGAAAGTCATAATACATCCCATTACAGCTGTATTTAAAATATATCATAGCCCTCTTTTATGTAACAGAAGCTCGGCCACCCGGAATTGCTAGCACCTGCCTAGCCATAGCACACATAAAACAGCTTATACATATAAAACACATTGGCCAGCTCACTAAACACAGTATAAAAAAATAACTGCACGTCTCTGGCAGCACAAAGTCTATCACACATTATCTCAACAGCTTGCATATGGGCTATAATAAGAGTGGAAATATCTCCTCATCTTGAACTTTCTGCAGCTACACAAACTCATAAAACACACTGTAGAAAGGCAAAACTTCTCCCCGTGGAAGACTACTGACGATTTCCGTAGTCCAAAAGCGCTGTAAAACCCCATAGACTCATAGAAACTCTTGCATGCGGGCAAACGTCGGCAGCATACATCTCCCCAGTGGTTGATGGGCGTCTTGCTGGCATTGGGAACGATGTTTATGGTGTTCAGTATGTCAGTCATGTGATCGGTCAATTAAAGAAGAATTAACCCCATTCATACATCTGTCAAATAATGACCTAAAAAAATCCTAAGAAATACTAACTGAACATTTTCCAACTAACCTCATTAATCACCATCAATATGACCACTGAACTAATTTCCAACCACAACTTGTGAAGGAACTTCACAAGATCGCTAAATCATAAATTACTATCATAACCCCGTAAAGAAAATATTAAATTCTCCAACTTAATTCTCCAACAATACAAATAAATGGGGCTTGTCAACCTCACACATTAGCACACACCTCCCCAGAACTCACAAAAACTCTACGGACTACTGTCATCACATTCCAAACTTACCATTTCTCACAAGAAAAAAAAAAGAGTAACAAACCCAGCCCCAATTACCACCAAAAATGTTCTCTCAAGCTCTCATATTTCAGTAATCCACAAAATCAGTAAGAACCCTTTATAGTCTAACAGCAAAACCCCTTTACTGTTCATATAATTAACCTCCATGAAATATAATGCTGAACACCCATTCTATCTAATTCACATACCCTGATAAATCATATCTCCTGTCTAAAACAGAAAATGCTATGTAAGCTTAACCCAAATTACGACAAATTTCATAGGAAAAGAAAACAAATAAAAAAATAATAACAATAATAATAAGTGAACTTTCCCATCACAGTACATAATATACATAATAAACATAATCCAACTTTTCCCTCATAAATGCAATAGGTATTGTTACAGAATTTGCTATCTCATCACATGTCATCGGCCCAAATCAACCGGAAAATAATCCCCTTACACAGATACATCTCCGTAGAATGCCATAGTCAACATCTCTAGAATAGTGCAAAACTCTGAGTAATCAACACCAAAGGAAAAGAAGTCAGCAACTGGACTCATCACAGCAAAAATCCACCTGTGAACACGTCAGGTGCTCGAACTGTAGTATAGATTTGTCTAGTCAGACTTGCAACTTCAGAAAACAGTATTCTCCAAAAAATTCTATACTAACACCATATAAGCACATTTCACAAAATTATCTGGATATCACCAAGGTACTAAAAAAATTGTCTCAAAGTCATAACTCCCACATGATATTACTCAATTATATAAAACAAATTATCACCTATTCGGGCTATAAACCACTTTAAACTCACAATTCAGCAATTATATGCCGCTAAAAATAACCAGTGGTGAATATAAAAAATACAACATCTCCCTAAAACCACAATGCAGTAATGTCACTCGCCCCAAATTAGCCACAAAACCAAAAGAACCACAGTACCCCTCCTCTTTTGGCTCGTAAAACCCCATAAATTCAGCTCCAAAAGTCATAACCACAAAAAAAAAGTCACCACCAAAAATTAATGCCACCCACACATCACCATGTTAATAATAATACCACCCACGCAATAAAAATATTCGCTCCATTTCACCAATAACCCCATATCAACATATTCCCCTTTATCTCACTAATAACCCCATGTGGAATAAAAACAAGTATAAAAAAAATATTATTACACTCCAAGCAGTCATCAAAAAAAGAAACTCTGTCTCCTAAAAATGCACTCAAAGCATCTAGCTGATACACTAAAAAATGTTGCTGCTTATCTCCTCTCAAAAAGGTTTCCATTTGCAGCAACATGACTGCAAAAATAATTGAACTAAACATAGCTCTTATCACCATAGGCCTAAACTATGGACTATCTCCAACAAAATAAATAATATCAAATGGCCAAAATATTATATCTCCAATTCTCCAGTAAAATAACTGAATGTTACCGTCAAAAACAATAAACTCTCTGTTTAGCATAACTGCTGAAAAGGGCAAAAACTTGGCAAATAAAATTGCCCAGGAAATTCTAGAAAAAAATCATCAGTGTGCCATAACTCATTACAACAAAACTCCAAATCCAAAGTGTCTAAGCAAAGATATCCCCACATTCACTACAGCATAGGCCACCAGAAACTTAATCAGGTTTCCTATCTCTGGCAAAGTTGCAACAAACACAATTGTGCGAGAGGCCAACAGTTCCCAGAACATAAATATCCAGAAAAAAAATGTAGTGCCATTATGTATACATGCAAAATAATGCAAAAATTCTCCCTTAAATCTCTCTGCAGCATCAAACGGCTGAAATTATAAACACATTCCCGAACAATAATTCCAAGTCACAAACTAAGACATTAAAAATTCACACAAACTGTTCTGAGAGAAAAATAAATTCAAATTCGCCCATGATAAAATAACTTAGATCAGCAATGGCTAACTTCTAAAAAGGAAAAAAGAAAAATCAATGGTACTATTGACTGTTCTCGTGACACCTGTAACATATGTGACTCACATAGACTTCAAGCAATTATCTGCTGAATCCCCAAAAAAAAGAAAACCAAATTTGTGGTTAGTTCCTCCCATATTCACAAACACACCACCCTTAGTATCATTACAAGCACCCATGTTAGTATCAGAAAAATAACACCAATATCAGTATCAGTATCCCCACATATTAGCACTCGCCAGTATCACCAAATCCACCAAAATTCACCAAAATTCACCAAATTCTCCAAAATTCACCACCCATAAATCATTGTCACATTCACCAAATTCATTATCACCATGAACTCCAATAGAATCCCCATAAACATCTCCAGTAATTCCAGTATCACCAGTAAGAGCATTAATATTGCCATTCACCCATAACTCCAATATCACCACCATTCATCACCAGGTGCAACCCCATTACCATTCCCCGGTATCATCACCAATTAGCATCACCAGGCACATCACCAATCATCACCATTTTAAAATAGTCTCCATATCCCAAACTCATCCCCATTATAAAATAATCTCTGTATCCCCCAGTTATAACCATGTCCTCTACCATTGCATAAAGGTATTCTCCAAAGCGTAGGAAAAAGTTTCACCACATTCATATGCATTTCATTTCATCTTCTCTTTACTCAAAAGAAAAAAAAATATATATTTCTAAAAGAAACCCTACGGGCATGTCACATCATCTCCCAGTGGTTATCAGCTGATGTGGTATTGAACTATGTCGTCAAGGACTCAAGAGCATGGTAATGACCTTTTCTTTCAAGTCCAAACTGACCCCCATTACCCCGACACAAAGAAAAAAAAGAAGTTCACCCTCCCTCCAAGCATTCCCCATGGAAGACACCACTAACCTCCCTTTGGCACTACCCCTTGGTCGCTCAGCAAAAAATATGCTGAGTGTGTATACATGAGGGACACCATCTCTGAGGGCCAAAAAAAGGCAATCCAAGCATCCCCAAGAACTGAACTGCATGTACGAAACAATTCATATGCATATGCGCTGCCTTTGAACATGTGCTAAGAAAAAAAAACACATCACGTTCTGCTCCTATGGGGAAAAAATGGTAATCTGAACTAATTCTTTAACTCAGAAATGAATCATACATAAAGGCCAAAAAAAAGTAATGTAACACTTACGCCATCAATGAGAGAAAACTACATCGCCTGATTCATGTGCTTGTGTGTAAACACACTAATACACACATATTCACTTGTGTAAGAACGATACTTGGCACTTGAACAAGAAAGCACTTAGCATTCACACTCACCCACAAAGCCCAACTAAGTTCACCATAGCTTGCAATGTCTTACGACAGTCGAATATGCTGATGCTAATTTAATTTTTCCCTCTCAGTACCACAACCAACGGCTGATAATTCTTATCCCCTGCCACTTATTAATCAAAAACTAATACATTTTCATGACCAGACTCTCTAAAAACAGCCTCTTCAAGCTGCTATTAATCTCAAAAATGGCTTAATATGGTTAAAAAATCGCTGCCACTAATAACAGATTATAATCTCGTTATTCTATTTTAAAAGGTAGCAATGGACCAGAGCCAGAAGGCAACTGGTAACACATTCTCTCTCTCTCTCTCTCTCTCTCTCTCTCTCTCTCTC
>NC_061100.1:109098951-109103951 GCF_015104395.2 Macrobrachium nipponense | reverse complement strand
GTGGGTCTCCTTGGCTGCGAGACAAATTAGATATTTGCTTTTAAAGTGTCTGTGCTCAAGAGCAAGTCTGTGCAGTTTGTTTATGACTAGGAATACAGACCAAAATATTGCTTCCTATGGAGTAGTTATTTACTTAAACGTACGATAGGATATATATATATATATATATATATATATATATATATATTATATAATATATACTTATATATATATGTATATATAAGTATATAACATATATATATATATATATATATATATATATATATATATAGTATATCATATATATATGATATATAGATATATCATATATCTATATATATATATAGTATATATATATATATATATATATATATACTATATATATATATATATATATATATATATATATATAGATATATATACACACACACACACACACACACACACACACACACATATATATATATATATATATATATATATATATATATATATATATATATATATATATATATATATATATATATATATATATATATATATATATATATATATATATATATATATATATATATATATATATATATATATATATATAATATATATATATATATATATATATCTATATATATATATATATATATATATATATATATATATTATATATATATATATAGATATAATATATATACATATATATATATATATATATATATATATATATATATATATATATATATATATATATATATATATAGTACATACTTATATAATATATATATATATATATATATATATATATATATTATAAGTATATATATATATATATATATATTATATATATATATATATAATATATATATATATATATATATCTTTCCTATCGTTAAGTAAATAACTACTCCATAGGAAGCAATATTTTGGTCTGTATTCCTAGTCATAAACAAACTGCACAGACTTGCTCTTGAGCACAGACACTTTAAAAGCAAAATATCTAATTTGTCTCGCAGCCAAGGAGACCCACATTGACTTACCATGTTTAATATCGAAGTAAATACATAATGGTTATTAGTTCATTTCTGACTCAACACGCAGAACACAGTAATGGTACTGGGACTTTATGGTCACCCTGTACTATGTGTTCGGTAATGGCATTTTATGTTGCTCAGAAATGCTAGTCAACTACCCAGGTCATCGTATAATGACCAATTAAACTCGTCATTTTGCAAATTACCTGTTTAATTATTTCCATAAATTAAAAAACTATAGTGTTTCACATTCTGTGCTGTGTTACAAACTGGAAATATATATATATATATATATATATATATATATATATATATATATATATATTTAACTAAATTGTAAATATAGCTGGTTGCGACCGATACTGAAACAACCACTCCCAGTTGGTACTACTATAATTGTGGTTATTATGAATGACGTCTAGGGTAACCTTATGGCATCTTCCTCTGCTTAATATTTATACTATAATTATTAAATGTAAGAATATTATAGTTAGTTTAGTTTTTATTTATGTCATATTAATACAATTCTATATACAATTTCAGTAAAGCCGCCGAAGCTGTAGTAGCTTATATGGCAGACTACATAAAAACGTCAATACAGATAAAATCAATGTAAAACGCAGACATTAATATATAAACAATTAAATCAAAATAAAAGCACATACATTGATATATAAAGTTAGATAATATTTAAAACAATAACAATAGGAAAGATTTGATTTGTGTTAAAAAAAATTTTTAGCTCAAGCATGTCATTACCGTGTATTTTTCCAAAGTGAACATTTCCTATCTCGTGACATTTTCTTCAGAAACTATAAAATAATACTTCATGGTTGCTGCTGTTGTAATAATAAGTTCTGTGTAGGGCTGACATACAGTATGGAAAATTTTTTGGCTTTATTTTCAATGTGTGAATTTTTTCGATTAAATTGTGTTAATCTTCAAGTCTTCGTGTTTTTTTATTCGATTACTTACATTTTAAAGTTATTTTTAAAACTAAAGATTTTCCAATTATTTTTTATTTTCGTGTTGTTCAAGATTAGCATCAATGAAAACGACTTTTAACGAGGGAGTTAGCATGCAAACAAAACCTTTGTTATCCTTGTTTCTGCTTTCACTATTCAAATCCCTATACAAAATTAAGGTTCGTTAACGTCCATTTTTACGTAGTGTAGCGCTGGAAAAAGGACTGTTGTATTTGCTTAAAAATTTTGCAACTAAAATTCTAAAACTGTTCAGTGAATGTTACTCGACGTTGGAAATGAAATACATTGGTGGACTGTGTAGGTATATATATATATATATATATATATATATATATATATATATATATATATATATATATATATATATATATTATGTATGTATGTATGTATGTATGTATGTATGTATGTATGTATGTGTATGTATGTATGTATGTATGTATGTATGTATGTATGTATTCATTTATATAAAAGCTTGATATGTACACACATTCATTTACAAAACTTATCAATTTTTACATTATTATTAGGTTGTCTTAATTTTATTTAGTTAGGCTTATACTGCAATTTGTTACATGGTAAGACCTGGAATTGTAAACGTAGTTCTCTGTGGTGTTAGACTTACATTCGTCATTCACATGCCTTTAAAATTACTGCTATTTCACTAATATTTAAATTGAACATTTCCAAACCTGCAGATAATCGTGTTTCAAATGTATTTAGCCATTAGCAAACACCATGATAATAATGGTTGTATGCATAACTCATATTTTGGAGGTCTTGTAAGTGTTTAAGAATGGCTGGTAATTTTATAAAACCTTGTTTCTCTCTGTCTTCTCTCTCTCTCTCTCTCCTGCATCCTCCCTCTCTCTCCTTCATCGTCTCTCTCTCTTTCTCTCTCTCTCTCTCTCTCTCTCTCTCTCTCTCTCTCTCTCTCTCTCTCTCTCTTTCGCTTTTCTTCATAATTCAAAGAATTTTGACATTTCGGGGGTATTTTCCGATCTTCTTGCTTCCGGTTTCCGACGACCTGGATGCGTTCTTGTAATTTCGAAAGTAATTTGGTTATTTTTCAATTTCTGGCTTTCTCATTTGCTAGGGAAAGAATTAAAACATTGTTGCATATATATTCCCCGTTTCTTTTTGACACGGTACGTTTTCATGAAGTTTCTGATATTTTGATATTTTGGGAACTTGGCCGTAATGAACGGACGAAAGACAACCTTATGACAACGTTCGCTATCCGTTGCACTATTTTGAATGGAAAGTAATTATATTTTGTACCAGGAATGGCGGAAATGACCGTATTACATGGTGAGTGAAAGTCAAGTTGTTGCTTAACGATAGCCTGTGTTCTTAGTAGACTATGTATCTGACGGTTATCGATATCTTGATGACTTTTGTGGCCAGCCAATGGTAGTCATCCTTAGAGGAATATGATTTGCCATCCATGGTAGCCAGAAAAATAGCCATATGAAGTTTACAACAGAAAACATGAGGTATTCTAAATAACAATTTATATTTGGGTTTGTTCCATGTGTGTAGGGTTTGGGTCGGTTCCACTTTTATAGGCTATACTGTGATTTCTATAGTTTTTGGCTGTTTTTCTTCTTTAGCCTGTTAATACCGGTTGGGAAATTATATAGATAAAGCATTTTAGAGTTAGCATCCCCTATCTTTATGCTTAAGCTTCTGTTATTCAAGTTCCTCAACCTGAAGATAAGGTAATAATGGAATAATGAAATGCAAAAGAATATTACATTTGTTTTCAAAACTTGGTGATTGTTGCAAGATATCGGCCAGGATAAACAATGAGACCTGTTTTAAGTATCTTTATGTATTCATTAGCCCCCAATCCACCAATATAGGATTGCTATTTTTCCTTCTAATGGCTGTGTTGATGTTTGTCCATCTGTGTGCTTGTCATGCTCACCTTGTCATACTGGTAGTAATTAGGAAGTTAATTAAACTTGATTCATATTAAAGAGAAATATGTATTTTATAGGAAATTGGTATCTATTCTAGTCCCATGGTTGTTGGGTTAGGATAGGTTTTATTGGTATGAGCTATACTGTTGTTTGCATGAATTTTGGCATTCATTCTTTTTCAGTATTTTCATACTAATTAGGTAATGATATAGATGATGTTTTGAAATTTAGTTTCCCTTATTAATATGCTTGAACGTTAGCCTGGTTATATAATTACTTCAACAGTTGATATACTGTTTTTAGAATTATGAAATGCAAGAGAATAATATTTTACTTTCCAAACATTGTAATCATTTTAGGGAAGATACCAGACAGGATAAAGAATAATGTATACCTGAAGTATCTTCATATTTATTAGTCCTTTGCCCACAAATTTGAGGTTATCACTTCTTTCCTTCATTTGCCTATGCATGGATTTGTGGCCATCTGAGCATTCGTCATGCATGCCTTGTCATCACGAACTTGTCATACAAGATTGATGGGGTTTTATTGTATGGAAGGAAATCGTGTTTGCCTGTCTGTCAGTGTACCTAGGTCTTACCTTGTCACCACAATCCGAACACCACTGAGGAAATTTCAGTCAAACAAGGTGCAAAACTAGACCTTTATGCATAGATTTACATGAAGGGAATTTGTCAATCGATTTGTCTGTATGTCTGTCAGTATGTCTGCCGCACATAACTTGTAATTGCAACCCGTACATGGTTAGGGGGATTTCAGTCAAACTTGGTCCAAGGGAGTGACTTGAAGTTACCGTCCATTTATATATCCACTATCTTTGACTATGGCTTGGCTGTAAGTGTTTATGTCATGTTTACTTTGTCATTGTCATGGAAGGTTGAAGGAATTTCAGTTGAATTTATGCATGAAGGTATCGTGTCTCTCTGCTTGTCCTGTTTGTACAGAAGTACCTCTATTGCATTTAACTTTACATTGCAACTTTTACATAGTAGATCCTGCATTATTCAATTCAGGGCATTCAGTAAGACTTGGTACAAAAGTGAACCATCATAGATATTTGTCAT
>NC_061100.1:109053951-109093951 GCF_015104395.2 Macrobrachium nipponense | reverse complement strand
GAAGATCGTAGAACGAATATACTGTTCCCATGCTACTGAACCAATTATGTGGATTAATCTGTATCTAGTGACTTTAATCGTTTGATTTAAGCATTTATTGGAGTTATCTTTCAATGGTGATTTCCCAGAATAGTCCTTCAAACATTTATGATTCGAAAAGGTTAACGCTATTTTGAAGCTGTTTGTCAATTTTAGCTTAAAACAATCATCTAGACTATAATTTCAAAAAGGTAAAATTGTCGTGTCTCATATTCTGCAGAAGTGTAGATGAATGTCTTTACTTACATACGTATAAAGGAATTGTTTACTTAGATTGAGAAGCTGTGCAGGATTATTATGCGTGTGTGTGGGTGTGTGTGCGCGTGTTTGTGTGTGAGTTCTATGTCCATGCATCATGTAATGTTTAAAAAGAACTCTTGATATTCATTACTATCCAAATTACATTAGTACTTCTTAGCATCAGAAGAGGTTCTTTGGGTTGGCAGATTTAGATATGGAAACTAGGTCGTTCGATTATAAAATTCTCGTTTACATTTATCTCAGTTCTATCACACCTCATATGCAAACCAGGAAGCAGCTAATTCGAATTTCATATACCGTATTTATCTTTTTTCCGTTTAGCTTTGTTTTTCAGTTAATTCAGTAACTTGGTGTGAAGGAGGATACACTCATTGGTGACGTGTGTAGTTATTGTATTAGAAAACAGAACATAGTAAGCGACGATTTTCGTTAATATTGTAATATTGTAAAATCAAGTACTCTCAGAAGCCTTTTTGAGAGCTAAATGAAGTTTGATTTCATGTTATGAACTTATGATATGAAGATATGTCATTTTATCCAATTTTCCAGAAATGCTCCCAGTCCAACGGGGTTCAGTGAGAATATATAGATCATCATTCCATATCCAACAAAAACCTATTCGTATATGCGTATGTGTTTTCGAAAGCGTTTGATAGGAAATTCTAGCGATGTATGATACTTGCTGAATATGGAGTGCGAATGAATTAATGAATTATTGATTATGCAATGAACATTGCTTATGTTTGGTGTTGCGTGTTTTGTTGGATGTGTAAAATGCGAATCTCGATTCTTTCACTTCTATACGCTATCTGTAAAGTATTGTTTCAAAGGATATTTTCATTTCAAAAAGGTTATTTTCAAGTTTCAAACCAATTAATGTCCTTTTAAGATATTTTGCCCCAATTCTGCTATCCAAGACTTGCTTTTTCTAATGGTTTTTCATTTAAGTATTGCTCTAGAGCACGTATATGATATTTCCAGAAGTTATTTATTTACAAATTGTTATAGTATTAAATTAGTACCACACTAAGAAACGATGCTCGATTGTCACATTAGAATATTTAATATAAAACTCCCCCTTCCTTATAAAATTAAGTTGAATTAAATGCCTTGAAAATGTCAGCGTGACATTATCCTAAAAGTAGTTATTTTCCTATAATCCACAGCATTTTTTCTGTAAAAACCTTTGAAACAATGCTAACCTTCATTATATGTGAAAACAAGTTGTAGTAAGTCTCTTTTGGTACATATATGCAGGATAATTTGGCTCAAATAAGTGAGGAGGTTCACTGTGATTAATCGCTCTAGTTCACACAACGCTTAGGTCTAGGCTGTGTTTAAATGATTCCCGTTGGTCTCTTCACCTCTGTCTGCTGTTGATATATATATTTTGTTAGAACTTTTAGAACATTTTTCTTCTTGTTGGTAAAAGACCTGGACCAGAAGTTGTTGTTCTCTCACTAATGATGCTCTGAAGATGGATAGTATTACTATGTACAATGGTGTGGTTAATGCTTTCCATCCAGAGACTGACTCAGAGGGAGGTAAAACCTGCAGACTACTACCGCGGCGCGATACCGCCAGGCAAAGCTTTTTATAATGTTTCTGTTTACATTTATGTCTTTTGTTTATGTTTACGATACTTACCGCCTTTCGGTTATGTTCTTAGTTTATCTCCGAGGGGCTGGTACTACACACACCAAACATGGCGCCCATTATGCTCGTGAAGTGATATCAACGAAACTAGATGGGCGCTGTAGTAGTAGTCAGCAATTTTACCGAGCTTAGAGTAACTTGTTTTGTCTCTTCAAATTCAAGGGGTTTCTTGATAGGTTTAGCGTTCCATGTTTCATGCAAGCAAAGCTCATAGATGCTTTCCTTTCCGTCAAAGAATTTGTATTTCTTTTCCCAAACGTGAAAGGTTACACACTATTTCTTTTTGTAGTCCTAAATTATAGACAGCATTCCTTTCCCTATTCACTAAAGCGAATATGGTCTTGGCCTGCCACCTCGGTGGCCGAAAGTTCGATTCTCGGGTATTCCACTGAGGTGTTAGAGATATGTATTTCTGGTGATCGAAGTTCACTCTCGACGTGGTTCGGAAGTCACATAAAGCCGTTGGTCCCGTTTGCTGAATAACCACTGGTTCCATGCAACGTAAAACACTATACAAACAAACTAAAGCAAATGGAGAAATAGGGCTAGAGTCCTCTGCAATTGAATTATTGTTTTCTCATATTAGCTTTGTGGACCAGAAAGCTTTGACGTATTTTCTAGCGATGTTGAAGCTCTTTTGATGTTGGGGTTCTTCATTTGTAGTTCAAAATCTTTTGAATTTGCCTTTAGCCTTCATATGTGGTCTTTTGATTAATCTTTTGAAACTTTATCGTTTTATGGTTACGTTTCCTCTTCATTATTTCATTGGTGGGATGAATTTAGTTATTTCTTCCCTTCCAGGGATATAGAGACTATGACTTCTACAAGATTGACTCATTTTGTGGTTTCTTTAAGTAGTAATTTGGGCAGTTACGTGCCACTTAGAGAGATAAAGCTATTACGCAAAATCTTAAATCCTTCAGTAAAGTAGTGCATATATCACTGGCTGGCATTCACTTTCACATCCGGTATATACAATGAGGGCACTCAACATGGGTTACATCACATCCAGTATATACAACAAGGACACTTAGTATGGGTTACATCACATCCAGTATATACAACAAGGACACTTAGTATGGGTTACATCACATCCAGTATATACAACAAGGACACTTTGTATGGGTTACATTACATTCAGTATATACAATAAGGACACTTAGCATGGGTTACATCACATCCAGTATATACAATAAGGACACTTAGCATGGTTACATCACTTCCAGTATATACCTAAGGACACTTAATATGGGTCACATTGATCTTCTGGAAGCGTTCTAGTTCCTTTGTTGTATATAGGTGGTGCCCGTTGATCAAAGTTCTCTTTCAACATCAATGTTAATATTTCTGAATATAAAGTAGCTGGGATAATACCGAATTTCCATTTAAGTTAGCTATCGGACATGTACTTCGCGTTCTGTCTTGTTTCATTAAGGAGCATTAAAGTTTTTTTTTTTTTTTTTTTTTTTGAGGAATAGTGCTCAAAGTTATCATTTCATTTCATTCCAGATTTCAATAATATTATTCCCTTAATTATTCACTCACTGATTCACTCATTAATTGATTTTCAATACAGAAATTTGGTGTTCTATTCTCGTACTTTTGTTTTCTTTTTTGTGCTTGTAGTACTTTTGGAATGAAGATTTTACCTCCTATTTGGAAATGTGAAGTGGTTTAAGTCTTTCAGCTTTTAGGAAATTGCTATGTCAATTCCTGCATATGTGTACCAAATGGATATAATTTATTTGTATGTAAACAGGTCATACTGTAATTATGGTATATGTAGATGAATAAGAACTTTTGTATTCGAAGCTCAATAACGTTCCGGTCAACTTGCATATTAGTAATGTCCCAAAATTTTTGTCCAACAGATGTAACTGGAAAGAAATAAAGAGAATATTGGCACCGCCATGTGCCACATGGCCGGGCCATGAGGCCTCCAGCTGGGGGTTCGGGGTCCCAGGATCTATTTCTGCTGAGAAGAACTTCATTCGAGGTGGAAGTTCCCTTCCTGCAACAGCGCCTCTCTGAAGCCACGGCCTGCGACGAGATCTCTTGAAGCTTCTGACGGGTAATCTTTGGGTCACCTTTTGAAAGAATTAAGTCTAAACTCCTTTGCGTCAATAAGGCTTAGATTTAGAGTAACACGTGAGGGGAAGTCATTTTCACCCCTACAGTTCCCATGGCGAATTCTTGGTTAAAGTGGAAAAGTCCAAATCTGGCTTAAAGAATCAAGTTAAGTACTCTGGTTTGGTTCGAAGGAAACGTAAAGGATTACGAATGTTACCAGACATTTTAAGAATAGTTAATTTCCTGAGGTTTTCTACATCAACTTAGTCATTTTGTTTTCAAGTGTAATTATTTTATTAGATGAGGAGTATATTGTAAAGTATACAATTTAGTAAAGCTGCATAACGTAAAACAAAACAGCGTAACGTAAAATATACATGTGCACTATTTTCCATGTTTTGTGCAAACAGCTTGTCTCATTGTATGACTTGTGGAATTCACAAGAAGTTTGATAAGGTATTTGTATACACAAGTACAAATGTATTTAGTCTTATTGCATATTTTGCCATTAAGATTAACGTAAAATTAATATTTCGCTATGCAGTCACCTTGAATAAGAATCTCCTTTCTGCAGCAGTGAGAGATCACGTGTTTACCATTTTCAACAGATGTACAGACAGATGTTTGAGTGAGGTTGGTTAGGTGATGTTGGTCGTACTGAATCGTCCATGGTCTGTATTGAACGTAGTGAATCCTCTGGAACCCTGTAGGATATTCTGAATAGCTCTATTATGCTGTCTCCTTGTTTTTTTTTTTTTTTTTTTTTTTTTTTTTTTTTTTTTTTTTTTTTTTTTTTTGGGGGGGGGGGGTTGGGGGGGGGGGGGTTTGGGGGGTGGGGGCAATGATTGTGTCACTCAGGAAAGGGAGTGGTAGATATTAAGGCTCTTCGACAAGATGTGCTATTCGCTGATATTTTTTACTTAAAATGAAGACTAAAATTTGGCCTACTTGTGGATCTGATTGAATTTAGTTATGTGTGTTCCGTGATTTTCTAGTTTCTGGCATGTTAAAGGCTTGGTCACTTAGTCATTTTCTTCTGGTAACCATTCATCCCATTCCTTGCAGTACATAAAATGGGTTAGGTCAATGAAAATGAAAGCACTGCCAACCGCTTGACATTCCTATGTTTTTGATAAGTAGGAAATTGTAAATAAAAATTTAAATATTACTCTTAAGAGACAAAGATTTAGTAAAAGCGAATATCTACGTATTCCATGACCTCCAAATTATTACATCCAGAATGTTATTCTTGACAACAGCAGCATAACGAGGTTGGGTGGAAAAATCTCACATCTGGGTCAAAGTGGATTGAAAGACTTTGTCTGAGCTTGCTTGAGTCTCTCCCTAGTAACTTTCATATGTTGGTTTGAATTTTTCTCAGGTAGCTCATATATGTCGGTTTAAGTCTGCTGTTTATATGTTTCTCCAATGTATCTCTCAAAATGCTGGTTTGAGTCTCCCAAGCAACTGCCACAAGCTTGTTTGAGAGCCTTCCAGGTAACTGATTTATTCTGGTTTGAGTCCTTCACTTTTTTCTGGTCTCTGTCTCTCTTTAGTGTGCTGAAGATGTTTCATACTTTCATATGTTGGAGTCTCTCCCAGGTAACCCTTGTATTCTGGTTTGATTTTCTCGTAGGCAACTCTTTTATTTTGGTTCTTATCTCCCATGGGTATACTCCAAATTCTCTAGTCATAAGTTCTATGAGTGTCTTGCGATGCAAACTTAACATATATGGTTGCCTGAATCTCTCACAGATAACCTTTTATTTTGGTTTGAGTCTCTCACAGTATGTTTAAATATACTTCATTCTTTCAGTTTCTAGGGCAACTCTCGTATTTCCATTTCAACCCTCCAAGCCCTGCATAAGACATCTGCTTATGAGCTGGGAGAGCTCTAACCCTATAGTTTTAGGAGCACCTACAGTGAACGATGCACTACAAGTACCCACTCAAGCCACCTGTCGATGACTGAGAAGTTGGCTAGACTCCTAAATCAAATTATCATGGTACGAATCCCAAAAGTGACTGCCAAATACCCTTCTCAGTCTTTTCAGTGTAACTTTTTATTCCGGTTTAAGTTTCTTTTAGCTAATTTTACTTTGGTTTGAGTCTCTCTTGGGTATGTGGAAAATGCTTCATTCTCTGAGCCTCCAAGTTAGCTTTTATATATTAGAATCACTCCCAGGTAACACTTAGCTTTTATATATTAGAATCACTCCCATGTAACACTTTTATTCGGGTTCGAGTCTCTTCCAGGCAACTATTTCATTATGTTTTGAGTCTCATATGTATACTGTATTTCAGTTTGGGCCCCTTCCAGGCAATTCTTTAATTATGTACTGAGTTTTCCATGGGCATATTTTAAATGCTTCAGTCTTTGAATCTCCCATGGATCTACCATATGCTTGCCTGAATCTATCCACGGTAACAATTTAATTCAGGTTTTGAGCCTCTTCCAGGTAACTTTTATTCTGGCCTGCATCTCTCTTAGGTATGTTTCAAATCTCATAGGTATGTTTCCAATGTTTCTCTTTGTAAGTGTTCTGGGAGAATGTTACCTGTTTGTCTGAGTCCCTCCTAGATTAACCCTTTTCATTACAGTCTGAAACTTCTTTCAGTTTCCTCAGCAACCTGTATTTTCATCCCAGGCCCGGCGTATGACACCTGCTTGAGCAGGAGGTTGTCATTATGTAGCCTTGTTTTGTCTGAGAAGTGGGTTCATCGCTGGGAGAGCTCTAAGAAACTGTAACCCTATGGTTTCAGGAGTACCTAAAGTGAGCGTCTTACAAATATCTCTTCAGTTCACCTATCAGCGAATGAGGAGTTGGTTAGACTCCTGCCTAACATTATTATAGTTTGAGTCCCCCTAGGAATGGCCATATTTTTGTTTGAGTGTTTTCAAGGTGACTTTTATTCTGGTTCGATTTTCTCTCATTAATGTAACAAATGCTTTATAGTTTAAGTCTCGAAAATAACTTTGACTCTCTCGCAGATAACCTTTTTATTCTGGTTTGAGTCTCTTAAAGGAAACTCATTTATTCTAGCTTCAGTTCTCATTGATGTATTTCAATTTGAGTCTATACTTCAATATGAGATTCTTCCAGACAACTCATATTATGATCTGAGTTTCTATGAGGCATCTCTGTCATTCTGGTTTGAGTATCTCATTAGTATATATTTCAGTTTGAGTCTATACTTCACTTATAGTCTCTCCCAGTTAACTCTTTTTGTACATGAACTTTCCTGTCAGACATATACTTAGCTTACGTCTCTGACGTCACGACAGAATTCAAAACTCGCGGCTAACGCGACAGGTAGGTCAGGTGATCTACCTTACCCGCCGCTGGGAGGCGGGTGTAAGAACCATCATACCTTTCTTGCCAGATTTTTTCTGTCGTCGGTGTCGACCACACCCGTTGTCGGTACCTCTTGACAGTTGGATTCTTTTCTCGTTTTCGCCCTGGATTGTTTCTACGGACTTTTGGTGAAGTACCCGATCTTTTGGCCTGGCTTTCGCGATTTGTGGACAGTTATTGGACTTTTCTTTGGATTTTTCTTGGATTCATGATGTCTGATGTTGATACTAAGAAAACTGCTATGTTTAGAGTTTGTTGTATGACTGATTGTAAGGTGAGGCTACCGAAAGCTTCGGTAGACCCTCACACGGTATGTTTGAAGTGTAGAGGGAATGAATGCACCTTTAATAACCCTTGTAATGAATGTGAAAAGCTGAATGAGGATGAATGGAAGTCTTTGTCTTCCTACTTGAGGAAGCTTGAAAAGGATAAAGTTAGGAAAGCTTCTTCCAGGAGCAGTAGTAGATCTCGTATTAGCGAGTTGGATGTAGATAATCCTATTTTAGAAGTAGCTCCTTTGTCAGTTTCAGCTCCTGCTCCCTGCACCGAAGCCGAAGATACGCCTTCGGAAGTGGCTTCAATGAAAGCCACCATTCGCAGTATGGAGAGGAAAATCAAGCAACTAGAAGGTAAGAGTGATTCCAATAGTGATTTGTGCAGTGAACCCAGTGTCAGTGGAGGGTGCGTCTGATCGGCGCCCTAATGCTTCCAGGCCTAGACCTCTTCCAGACTCCCAGTCCCAGTGGAGGAGGAAAGTCGCAAGCCGCAGGAAGGTTAGGGAGCATCCCCAACGGTCAGGCGTCCCTCGGTAGTTCCTGTTGATCGTTCCCAGGCTACCTTGGATCACTCCAAGAGAGAAATTTTTGCGCCAGTGCTTCTCGTCGTCGCCTTCGCCTTCTCCTAAAAGAGGATGAGCTCTTCGGAAGCCTCGCGCCCTTCGAAGAGAGCCTGGAATGCTCCCTGCGCCCGCCCTTCCAGCCCTGAAGTTTTTTCGGAAGAGCCTGAGGTGGAAGCGAAGAAGCGAAAGAGATCTCAGGAGTATCGTTCACTTAGCGGAGATCGAGCCTCTTCTCCTGTTCACGAGTTGGTGGAGTTCTCCTGCAAGGGTGTTGGCTAACCTTCAGGCGCAGATTTCGGCTCTGGCTGGCTCTCTTTACGGGTCTTCTCGGCGCAGGAAGGACGTCTCGCTTCCTGTAAAGAAGTCCAAGCTCCCCTCTCCTGACTCTCGCTTTTCGACGGAAGAGGCGCGCTCAACTGTTCGTTCGGATTCTCGCAGGAGGCTCTCTGCTTCGGACAAGATCAAATCTGCGTATAAGCGACATTCGCCTGACAGACAAGTTTCTCCTTCAGACAAGGAGCAAACTGCGCGTAGGAGATCCTCACCCTACAGACGCTCTTCTCGAGACAGGATCGCTCCCCTTGACGGGCGCCAAGAGCCTAGTAGGCACTACTCACCTCGTAGCCGCTCCTCGTCTCGCCTCCACTCTCCGGCTGACAAGCGCCCTAAATCGGACAGGCGCTTTTCGCTGGACAGGCGTCAAGAGCTTGTTAGGCGCGTTTCGCCTGGCAGGCGCTCTTCTCCTGACTTTTACTCGCCTCGAGTCAGGCGCCGAGAGTCCTAGCAGGCGCTTCTCCCTGGTAGGCGCTCACCTAGTAGGCGCTCGTCGCCAGAGATTCTCTCGCCTCGGTTCAGGCGCCAAGAGCCTGGTAGGCGCTTTTTCGTATGACAGGCGCAGTTCGCCTGGTAGCCGCTCTCCTTTGGATAGGCGCCAAGAGCCTGATAGAATTTCTTCTTCATACAGGCGCTCTGCACCTGACTGCCGCCTGACTCCTATTAGGCTTCAAGGATCTGGGAAACGCACTCCTCCAGACAAGAAGGATGTTGCAAGTAGACACTTGCCTGAAGCATTGTCTCCAAGACGTATACGTCTATCTGCCTCTTAGGAGACTCCTTTAAGAATAGTTGCGCCTCTAAGGATCAGGAAGGCTCTTCGGCTCAGGAGGAACAGGACCCCTCAGAAGAAGAAGGAACAAAAGACGCCTCAGTTTCCTCCTATAAGAAACTTACAGAGTTACTCCTGCAAGAGTTTGGAGATATTCTTTCTCCTGTGGCTCCCCCTTCTCCTCTTTCGTTATTCTCCACTTCGAAGACGTCGAAGGTTTCGTCTTGTGTTAGGATGAAACCTACTGTTTCCATGAAGAAGGCGCTGAGAGGTTTTGGAGAATGGCTCCTTTCGAAGGAAGAGAAAGGGAAGACGGTTTTTCTTTCCCTCCGTCTAAACTGACCGCAGATTGGGATTCTGGTACGATCGGGAGAACCTTTAGGCCTCGCTCTCCCTTCGTCTGCGGACTCGGACTTCTCTTCATTAGTGGATGCTGCTCGTCGTTCCGCCCTCTTGTCCGCCAAGACTACGTGGGGAATGAACGAACTTGACCACTTACTGAGGGAATGTTCCGAGTCCTGGAAGTTTTCAACTTCCTTGATTGGTCTTTAGTGTGCTGGCTAATAGACCCAAGACCCCAGATGCTCTGTCTCCTGAAGATCTTAACTGTGTACTCACTTGCATGGATAAAGCAGTGAGAGACGGATCGAGTGAAGTCTCCCTCACTGTTTGAGCTGGAGTGCTTGAAGAAAAGGTCGGTCTACTGTTCGTTTCTCACGAAGGCAGTGTCTCATGCACAAAGGGCATCGCTCTTGTATGCTCAACTCTCTCCTCTTCTGTTCCCCAAGAAAATTATCCAAGATGTATCGAGTGCCCTTTCAGCTAAGGCTACTCAGGACATGTTAGCCCAGGCGGCCAGGAAACCTCGCTCTGTCTTCCAACCCAAGACCAAGAAAGAGACTCCTCTGAGACAGGAGCCCTTTCGAGGAGGACCCGCTGTCAGAGGTTCTGCAACCAGAGGGACTAGATCTTTTAAGAGAGGTAAAACCTTCTCGAAGTCAGTCAGAGGGAAGAAATAGCGGTCAAGGACTCCAGACATCAGTGGGTGCCAGACTACTGAATTTGCCGACGTCTGGGCCCACAAAGGGGCGGACAATTGGTCCCTATCGATTGTCAGAAAAAGGAAAAGGATACCTCATTCCCTTCTCGTCAAGACCACCATTGACGACAACTCCGAGGGAGTTGGTAGCCAAGTACAAGGACCCCATCATGAATCAAACCCTTTCTCTAGCAGTAAGATCTCATGCTAGAGAAGGAGGCTATAGAACTAGTGAAAGATCCCCGCTCTGCGGGCTTTTACAACAGACTGTTCCTAGTTCCGAAGAACTCAGGAGGATGGAGACCGGTGTTGGATGTAAGCGCCCTGAACGTCTTTGTGGAAAAGAGGAAGTTCGCCCATGGAGACAACTTCATCAGTGTTAGCGGCTCTTCGTCCAGGGGACTGATGGTGTCTATAAGACCTTCAGGACGCTTACTTTCATGTGCCGATCCATCCTTCTTCACGGAAGTATCTACGATTCATGATGGGAGGAAACATCTTCCAATTCAAGGCCTTGTGCTTCGGCCTATCAACTGCACCCAAGTTTTCACGGGGTTAACGAAGAACGTGGCGCAGTGGCTACATTTGGAGGGAGTGAGGGTGTCGCTTTATCTCGACGACTGGCTAATCAGAGCAGAGTCTCAAGAAAGATGTCTGGAGGAACCTTCAAAAGACCCTTACATTGGCAAGTTCGCTGGGACTTCTGGTGAACTTCCAGAAGTCTCAATTAATCCCCAGTCAAGAGAGGATCTATCTGGGGATTCGGATAGCTTCTCTGGCTTTTCGGGCTTTTTTTTCCGTCGCCAGAGAGGATAGCTCGTTGCTACGAGAAAATAACGACCTTCCTAGAGAAAGATGCATGCACAACGAGGGAGTGGATGAGTCTGCTGGGGACACTCTCCTCGCTGGAGCAATTCGTTTCTCTAGGAAGGTTGCATCTCAGGCCTCTACAGTTCTTCCTATACCAGAACTGGAGGCGTCTCTCCCTAGATCTGGAGTTCTCCTTCAAGATCTCAAGAGGAATCAAGAGAGACCTTCGGTGGTGGAACGACCCACTTCGATTTGTGGAAGGAATATGTCTCTACATGCCGAACCCCAGCCATGTGTTGTTTTCCGACGCATCGGAGGCAGGTTGGGGAGCGACACTCGGGACAGAGAAGTGTCAGGCACCTGGAAGGGGGATCAGGTGTCCTGGCACATCAACAAGAAAGAGTTGATGGCAGTCTGGATGGCATTGAAAGCCTTCGAACCCCACGTCCGGAATGCAGTAGTGCAGGTCAATTCGGACAACACAACAGCCTTGGCGTACATCAAGCAAACAGGGGGGGACGCACTCCTTCTCCCTGTACGAAACAGCAAGGGATCTTCTGCTGTGGTCTCAAACGAGGAAAATCAGTCTTCTCACCAGATTCGTACAGGGAGAGAAAAGGAACGTCAGGGACCGATCTCCTGAGCAGGAAGAATCAACTCCTGCCTTCCGAGTGGACCCTCCACTCAGAAGTATGCCAAGACCTGTGGAGAAGATGGGGCAGACCTCACATCGATCTCTTTGCAACAGCAAAGAACGCAAGAATCGAACTTTATTGCTCCCCGATCTCAGACCCAGGAGCAGTTTCAGTGGATGCGTTTCTCCTAGATTGGACAGGGTTAGACGTCTACGCCTTTCCCCCTTCAAAGTACTAGGACAAACCCTCAAGAAATTTGCTATCTCGAGAGGACAAGAATGACGCTAGTAGCTCCGTTCTGGCCCGCCCAAGATTGGTTCACAGAGGTACTGGAATGGTTGGTGGACTTTTCCGAAGAGCACTTCCACAAAGACAAGATTTGCTCAAACAACCCCACTTCGACAGGTATCACAGAAACCTCCCCGCTCTCAATCTGACTGGCTTTCGACTGTCAAAAGTCTTGTCAGAGCGAAGGGGTTTTCGACAAAAGCTGCTAAGGCTATCGCCTCAGCTAGAAGACCTTCGACCCTTAAAGTCTACCAGTCGAAGTGGGACGTCTTTCGCCGTTGGTGCAGGAACAAGAAGTTTTCCTCTTCCAGTACCTCTGTGACTCAGATAGCAGATTTCCTAGTTTTCCTCAGAGAAAAATGCGGTTTGGCAGTATCTACTATCAAAGGATACCGTAGCATGCTGGCTGCGGTGTTCAGACATAGGAATTTAGATCTTTCGAATGACAAAGATCTTCATGACCTATTAAGATCTTTTGAATCTTCCAAGAAAACTTCGAACGAAGTTCCAAGTTGGAATCTGGATGTGGTTCTTCGCTTCCTGAGGTCCGCTAGGTTTGAACCACCACATTTAGCCTCCTTCAAAGATCTCACGAGGAAAGCTCTCTTTCTCATGGCTTTAGCATCTGCTAAAAGGGTTAGTGAGATTCATGCCCTAGAAGGAAGGGTAGGTTTCAAAGGAGATTCCGTGGTTTGTTCCTTCCTTCCTTCGTTTTTAGCAAAAAAATGAGAACCCCTCAAATCCTTGGCCAAGGAGCTTTGAGGTTCGTGGTTTGTCTGCCCTGAGTAGGGGAGGAACCTGAAAGAACGCTTTGCCCTGTTAGGAGTTTAAAATACTACCTTCAGAAGAAGAAAACCCTTAAGGGCATTGAGGACAGACTATGGTGCTCTGTAAAGGACCCCAGCAGACCATTGTCGAAAAATGCGCTGTCTTTCTTCAGTAGAAGTGTTGTGAAAGAAGCACATAGATCTTGTGATGAAGAACATTTCAAGCTCTTAAAAGTCAAGGCTCATGAAGTGAGAGCAATAGCAACTTCCTTGGCCTTTAAGAAGAATATGTCTCTTCAGAATCTGATGAAAACTACATTCTGGAGATGTAATTCAGTATTCGCCAACCACTACCTAAAAGACGTCAGTATTACGTATGACGAGTGCTTCGCGTTAGGCCCGTACGTATCGGCGGATTCGGTGCTGGGGCAGGGAGCTGGAACATATCCTTAGTAGTTTTTTCCCCTTGTTTTTTTTTTTTTTGGTAATTGAGTTCATATGGTTGTATGAAAAATGATGCAGGTAGGCATCTTTTTTTCGTTTCGTAATGCTAATAACATTAGTTTTGGTTAGGTGATCGGATTTGGTTTGAAGCTCCCTGCGTTGGTAGTGGACAGGTTCTGTCATAGAAGAGGGCTGGGACGAACCCCCATTGGACATGATCCGACTTGGATTCTACTAAGTAAGCGGATATCAAGTCCCATTAGTAGACCCAAAGAGTCTTTTCAGCTGTAGGTCACGCCCTCGCTGTAGCTCTTATGGCTATGCAGACTAATAGACAGTATCTATGAAGTCTTCAGCCTAAACAGGTAAGAACCAAGGTTATGTTTATCCTACAACAGGTGTTGTTTACCTTTTCTTTGTTATTTTCTGTCTTGTACCCTCCACCAAGGGTGTCAATCAGCTAAGTATATGTCTGACAGGAAAGTTCATGTACAAAAATGATATTGTTATTTTACAATAAAGTTTTGTACATACTTACCTGGCAGACATATACGATTGATGGCCCGCCCAGCCTCCCCTCAGGAGACAGGTATAAGAGAGAAAAAATCTGGCAAGAAAGGTATGATGGTTCTTACACCCGCCTCCCAGCGGCGGGTAAGGTAGATCACCTGACCTACCTGTCGCGTTAGCCGCGAGTTTTGAATTCTGTCGTGACGTCAGAGACGTAAGCTAAGTATATGTCTGCCAGGTAAGTATGTACAAAACTTTATTGTAAAATAACAATATCATTTTATCATGGTCTGAGTCTCTTCGAGGCCGTCTTTCATTTTGGCTTTAGTATCTTATTGGTATGTTTCAATTTAAGTCTATACTTCAATTTACGTAAGTCTCTTCCAGGCAACTCTTTTTCATTCTGGTTTGAGTTAGATCCACACAACTCGTTTATTATGGTGTAAGTTTTTTTATGAGGAAACTTTAATTCTGGGTTGGGGCTTTCATTGATGTATTTTAATTTGAGTTTATATTTTGAGTCTACTCTAGACAACACTTTTATTATGGTCTGAGTCTCTTTCATATAACTCATTCTTGTTTCAGTCTCTCATAGGTAAATTTCAATTTGAGACTCTTTCAGGAAACTTCTCTACAATTATTGTCACAGTGAAACATTCATTGTGGTTTCAGTCTCATTGGTATATTTCAATTTGAGTCTATACTTCAGTTTGATACTCTTATTATTATGGTCTGAGTCCTTCATAGGTGCAGTTCAAATGCTTCAGTCTTTGAATCCCCCAGGCAACTCTCATATGCTTGTCTGAATCTTTCCTATGTAACCCTTTAATTCAAGTTGAGCCTTTGCCAGGTAACTGGCATCCTAGTTTGAGTCTAATTGATACGTTTCAAATGCTTCGTTTTCTGATTTTTCTGGGAAACTCTTATCTGCTCATCTGAGATAAGCCTTTTAGTCTAGTTTGAATTTCTCATGTTGAATATGCAAATGCTTGATTCTTTCAGCTTTCTCAGCAACTTTCGTATTTTCTTTAATACCAGGCCTTGCAATGACATCTGATTATGGGCAGCAGTTTGTCTCGTCTTGTCTGAGAGGCAGTTCACCATTTGCAGAGCTTTAAAACTGTAACCTTTTGGTGTTATGAGTAGCTACGATGAACGCAGTACAAATGCCTCTCCAGTCTACCTTTATGCCTATGAGATGTTGGCTAGACTTCTGAATAACAAGGCATTACCCACACTATTGCTATGAAAACACAGGCCGAGTATAATAAGCAACCTTTCCTTATGGATACACACTCACCAAACTGGTGAAGATAACATGTGTCACTCCTTGTTTTTGGAGACTTGCAAGATATCCTTATATAAGAATTACTTGAGGAATATTTAACATGCGATTGCTATTGTCCTCTATAACATTCAGAGAAAATACTTCCCAAAAATCCTGAAACTTAACCTTCTGACTTGAAATTTCAAAGTATAGATAAAACAGGTATGGCCTGCAATTGAGGGGATGCCTCTAGCATTTGTATAGCTCAGAAAAATCTTGACTTTCAATTACTTTTCTGCGAGAAATTTATTATGCTAAACTCAGTCTTTCATCTGTAATGGATATTAAGATTTTATTTGGGTAATGAAGAGAGAGAAGAGAGAGAAAAGTTGACAGTTTTGCTAAATTTCAGCAGAAGGATTAGCTTGCTCTTCTTGTGATGTATCTGAGTGTCTTTCACGTTGAGCAGCATTTGGGTCGTTTGGTTTAAGCAAAACTTTCGTCCCAACCTGGTTCTGGTCTTCGTTGTAATTGTTATCCAAAGAATATTATTTTTTCACTTGATTTTTCAACTTACATCCACTATGCAGTTTATTCTTGAAAGTAATTGCTGCAAGCCTTGGCTTCATGATTTTAATTGGCATCCTTGAACATTCACTAGTTATGCAAAGAACTTGTTAAGATATAATTAGGCAAGTGCAGCTTGGACCGAAATTGTTACCGAGTTGCTTCTTTACGTTGTATCTGTATTGTAACAATTCCTAGGAATATTTTTGAAAATTCAGTAGATGGATGTTCGAGTTATTTCCATTAATTTGATATCTCAGTCTTTTGCATATGTATCATATTTTACTTTATTTTCATGAGTTTTCAAAACTGGGCTTTTGATAAGCTTACGTGCAAACCAATGATCAGTTATGAGTTGTTATCGTCTGTTCTATTTAAGACTCAGGATATTTCTCTGATGCATTTTAGTTGGATTACCGATAGAGTTTTTCGGTTTCAATCAAGGACAATTAGTTGAAACTGTTACACTGTAGGGACATCGGCATAAACTGGTTTTATCTTTCCTTGTTTCTGTGAAGTTTTGGATAGATCTAGGTGCAAATATGTTTGCAATGACTGTAAGATGTGATTGCCCTTATCAAAAGTATCATCATAGGGTTTAGTTTTTCCCTTTTCGATGCTAGCCAGTATTATGGTTTACGAAATGAAATCCCTTATTTTTTTCCAAATATTTTATCCTATATAGGCTCATACTATCTGCAATAACTCGTTATCTAACGCAAGGTTATATTTATAGGAATTTTTTTAGGGTCATTTCAAGATATTAGCTTTTGGATACTCCTATTGTCATGCAATATTTTGTAATAGTTAATTATTTTAAGGTTTATGAGTGACATGCATCAATTTTGCTAATCAACGTTTTTGAGTCTTTGGTCTTTCTTATACTGATACGACGTTGATTTGCACACCAGATTTCTGTCACATCAGAGTTAACAGTGCATCTCTGACAGTATGTTGTTCTCAGCATTTCCACAAAGATTTAGAAATATGGCGCAGAATTTTTTCGTGCTCTGTCTAGTTCTCATGAGTATAAAAATAGAGTGCAATTTTTCCTCAACGTAAAAGATTTGGAACATTTTGAAGGTATAGCTTGGAGACTCTATGGCAGTTCTGTTCGGGATATGGTACAAGTCTAGAGTAAGAGGTTGCAGAGGAGACGGTCCTAATACACACCACAGGAGAGAATGGAAAATCACCATCTCTAAACAGTTGAATTCCTTCGATGTGGTACTTAAACGCCTGTCTGTATATTTGGGGCTTATGGTCTATATTACATTAACGTAGCTTTTGTTTTTATTTATCAAGTTTAAATCAGCCTTGTTTCCTTATAAGTTTCTTTTGCTTAAGCAGCCAAATGCTTGTTAGTTAATGTAAGAGTTTTTGTGTTATTGAGCGCCTCCTCCTCCCTTGTTTATTTCTGTGAACTATCGTTCTAACGATTGTTTTGTGATTTGTTTTTGAGTTACGGTGGATGGTTCGTAGCTGTACTGTGAACGTTGATGGTCTGCCCGCGGAAGTTCGGGCTTTGGAACGCTCCTTGTCAGACCATCCCCTTGAGCAGCTTTTGTGGATTATTGGAGGACGACCTTTTGGCAGTTTATTTTGGAAACGGCGCTGTTGGAATCTTTCCTCACGACCGTTCGTAGGTGCCTTAGTCACCTGCGACTCTGGTGCTGTAGATCACGGCTCTTCGTTCACTTGCGACCATAGTGTCCGCTTTACGGGGTTCCGCAGAAGCGTATGCAATTTGCGACTTCTCGTATTACCCCTTATTCCCGTCGGAGGAGCCCACGGGAAATTGGTACCGTCGCTGGATCCCGGTACTAATTACGGATTCACCTGCTACTTCTGCCTTCGTCGTCCTACTTTTCTTCGGGGATGTGTGTGAGCGCTGGCTCGTGAGGAGATACGTAGGGAGGCAATCGCCAGGTAAGGCAGTATAGCTGTTATTTCCTTCGAGGAGCCTTATACCCCTTTTGTCCTGGCGATCCCAGAACCCTATTTCTAGTAGCAGTTTGGGTGCTCGCTATAGACTCCTAGTTCGACCCGTCTTCAGTTGTTCATCCCCGACGTAAGGATTGGAACTGTCAGTGTACGTGCAGTATATGTGTATGTATATGTATGTATGTATGTATATGTATGTATATGTATGTATATGTATGTATGTGTATGTATATGTATGTATGTATGTGTGTGTATGTATATGTATGTATGTATGTGTATGTATATGTATGTATGTGTATGTATATGTATATGTATATGTATATGTATGTATATGTATATGTATATGTATGTATGTATATGTATATGTATGTATGTATATGTATATGTATGTATGTATATGTGTGTATGTATGTATATGTGTGTATATGTATGTATGTATGTATATGTATGTATATATATACTTTGTCATAGGTTTTACTTGTTTATATTATAAGCTTATTATTGCCATTATTGTTTACTGCTTATTGGTGGATAGTATTCCATATCTTTAGTTATATGGCTAGGTAGGTAAATTTAAGGTTTTCCTTGTTTTGATATCTTCCACTTCCTTCAGCCTTTTGTTATTTAGGATAGTTTTGGTCGGCATATATTTGGATCCTCACTGATTTATGAAATATTTGTTCTCCTCTGAATTTCTGTTAGGATTTAGATTTTTAGCTTTAGGGTGCCTTGTGGCTCGTTGAGGACCTGGTATTTAGTCCTCTTGCTTTAAGCTGTATTGTTGTATGTATTTACTTGAAACCGCAAGGCTGATTTAAGTTATTTTTTCTGGAGTGTTTTTGTGCCTGCTTTCCTTGAACCTGGGTTGCATATACTGTCTACGATCCTAGCAAAATAAAGTACCTAAGAACCTGTACTAGAACCCCAGAGGTTTGTAACAGTCTACGTATTGTTTTAAAAAGCTGCTTAATGATAATCTTAATGAAAGGGCGACTGTATAACAAACTTTTGTTTGCTTAAAGTAGTCCTATATGATATGCAATAAAACCACGTACATTTATACTTGTGTTTTTTACTTGTGCCTTACAAATGTCTCAATTTCCAAGTCTATCGTTTGAAGCACCAGTTTGCTTATCGTATAGAAAATGATGCTAGCATAGTTTAGAGTGAATTGAATAGTGAAGCAATCCTAATTCCAAGTAATTCTATCCATGAGTTTTTTTTATAAATATGTAACTGTCAAATACCGCTCCTTGATATCCATTTTACTTGCTTGAATATCATAAGAAATGTTTACAGCATTGTGGAGTCAAACGACCGCTAATTTAAGTTATTCGTTAAAAGATAGTTGTAGTTATCGTATTACAAAATATTTGAGAATTCTTAATAACTCCTTAAGTTACTGGTCGATAAAATGAACGTAAAGAACTTTATCATTAAATAGCAGTTGGTGTATTAGGCAGATGTCAATTACTCTGGTAACCTTGGGGAAAGTAATATATTCTTATAAGTGCCTCGGTATTCTTATAAGTGTCTTGCCTTTCCCACGAAACTACGTGGCTCAGTATTACAGCCAACTTTTTTAACTCTCCCCACCTTAACCGACCACGTGGTCGCTTTGGGAGTTTTAGGGGTGAAAATCACGCCCCTTCACGTTGTTGTTACTGAAATCTGAGCCTTATTAACTATTAACACACATGAAACAAGACTTCTTATTATTTCAACAGGTGGCCAAAATGACCCTTCAGAAAACTTCGAAGGAACTCTATTCACAGGCCGTAGCTTCAGAGAGGCGCTGTTGCAGGAAGGGAGGGAATTTCCACCTCGGGTGAAACTTCTCTCAGAAATAGGGTTCTGGGATCCCGAACCTCCGGTTTGGAGGCCTCATGGTTCGGCCATGTGGTATGTGGAAGTGTTAAAAAAATTGTATTTTTGGTAAATTTTTTTTTTAAATAAAAACCATGTGAATTTTTTTTTCTCTCTCTCTTGCCCTTACAAGCAACCTTTCCCTAGCATGCAGGCTTGGATCAGCTAATTCTCCAGTACACACACAAATGAAATTATTTTTAGTCGCTCATATTTCTGAGAAAACTCCAAGTCGTGAAGTTAGAAAACAAGGGGGACTTGAGTCAGGCTCTTTTAAGAGAGAAGTCAACTTTGTCACTATAAAAGATGCAAGAACTGTATTAGAAAATTTTTTATGACACTTCTCTCGAGTATGAACACATTCCACTTGCATATCTTTTAAAAGTCGTTTGATGAAATTGGACAAAGCTCTATTGAACTGGTAATCAAAAATATTTAAAAGGAATCTTAATGCTATATATACAATACTAGGTGTGACTATTAAGGAGTTGACTAGCAGTAATGGACAATGTCATGGCTCAGTTTACCCTGGATATTGAAAAGTGCAGTCAAGGGAACTACGTAAATCATTTATCCTATTTTGTCTTAGCAATGATAACAATCCCAATACGTAGTATATTAAAATTGGTTTCATAAATATTAAATACTTGCAGAATATTGATTTAGAATTACTTTAATGTGCTCACGTTTGAGGTACCGGAGAATTTAATGCAGACAAAATCAAACTAGTCTAGCTGAATTTGCTAAATAAGTTGCAAGGTTTTGTTTCCTAGGTATCATTCAGATTAATTAATGTGCTGAAAGGTTCAGAAATCTCACTATCAAGTTTCGCCCCGTGGATAAAAGTTCATAGCCTTCTATTTTGAGTCAAGCGAATGTTAGCGAGATTTTGCAAACAATAGTAGGGTACATTAATTAATTTGCAAGATAGCAATGAAACCGTCTTTCAACTAATTAGCAAAACTACAATGAGATTCAGGGCCTCTGTAACAGTTTTTTTTCGCAATAACTTTTTATTTATGCATTTCATAAACATAACGCTTATTCAGAATGCACATTATATGTACAAAAATTTTGACTGCATTCTGCATTACGTAGGTTGAATAAATTTGGTACTTACAATGTAAAAGTGACTTTTTTTGAAGACGGGCCAACTTACTCAGAGAAAAGGTTTAGAACGCACTCATTACGTAACTTATGACAGCATTTCTTCCTTCTTTCTCGATGGATGATTGGCTATACCTAACGAAGGCTATACCTCTGGCAACAATGACAAACAAATTTAAATACAAGCAAAGCAGCACACCTTTATGAACTCTGAAAACTCTCCACTGATAATTGTCATAATGAACAAACCAACAAAATGTTAATAAATACTAAAACACTTCGATTATTAGTCTAACTCCCAAAATAAGTTTCCTAAGAAATTACAGTCTACATTATAGGTCACAATCAGATTGACAAGATGTAGGGAATAGTTGGTATTTAAAAGTAGACAAGCTTGATATAACTGCTATATCCAATGTCAAGCAATTTTTATTTATTGGCTATCTACCCATTTACTGAAAAAAAAAAGAGCCAGTACCATATTTTGGCTTTAAACCTTCACCAGTAATTATTATCAGAATGATAACTTCATGAGGCTCCACCCACTTTCGCCTCGTTATAATTCAGGATAACACTGAAGGCTATCATGGCATTGTTGGATTACAAAATTTAACTTCTGGCTATAAAAACTCATTTCTCGAGTAGTTGTAAGAAGTGCTAAATGATCCTCAAGGATCCCAGCAGTTGGCCTAAACGTTTAATTCATGTATATTACGCATATACCGTTGCGGCACTACTACTACAGTAGTATTAATACACTAGCACAGATACCCCACCCATATCTATGTATCGTTCCGCCACTCAAAGTCTTTTGGTTTCAGAGCCGACGGAACAAGGAGAAGGAGTTTCTGTCTAGTGGATGGGCGGGGCAACATTTCGTTAAAAGGTGTTTACTTTGCTTACGTAATAAATGTTTTTCGACACTTGGGTCGTAATCATTGGCCATGGCGTCGGCTAGATAATTTTTACTCTATAAAAATTAAAACTATCGGGTTTAGGTTATTGATAATGCTGACAAAATTTGTGTGTGGTTGTAAAATATACATGTCAACTTTCAGCTACATCCGATGCTTTGACAAGGAGCAAAGTCCAAAAAACCGTGTTACAGAGGCCCTGAATCTCATAGTAGGCTACTCTCATTCAACACTGGAAAAGGTTTCCTTACGATACAAAAAGATAATCGAAGACTGGTTTAATTTTGAATGCACTAATTACTGTGCTATTGCAAACATGGGCTGACTAAAGTAGTATGAAATTGGTATCCGGTAATAGCACTTAATACCTGCTTTTGGAATTTGCTTCATTTGAAGATTCATGTCTTTACTATAAAAACTAAGACAATTATTTGTAGAGTTTCATTGACTGCATATACCTTGAGAAACCTGAACCATAACCAGTCTATGCTATTGCCAAACTCATTGATATTCACACCTACCCATTCTATATAAGAGGCATTCTCTGAAATAGTTTAATTGCCAGTTAAATTAAGTTTCCCCAGTTCACATACGAGAAAAGTAACCTATAAATAATTGTCGTAATGCATAGTTCCTAAAACTGATACGAGTGAAATCAGCTCTGTATATAACAGACCCTGACCAAGCCGTATTTAACGTTCACGACTTGTATAAATCCTCAAAATTACGAGCGTCTAAAAACAGATAAGTTACAACTTTTTCCAAGCCTAGATAATTTCTTATAACAGTAGTCAAACCTACGCTGAACACATTCAAAACAGAGATGCGTATGATATTTTTACATAATGACCCGAGTTCTAAATTGAACTTTGGACTAGATGTAAACTATACCCTATATATAGTAAGTCCGATCTAAGCTATAACGTAATACAAATATTTATTTACAAATTTACACCAAGACAACAATAAAATCACTAAAGGTATTCCTATAACTTCTTTAATAACATCATTATTCTTAATAGTGCTGTAGTTAGTTAAAACTAATAATTCGCCGTCCACTATGATCTCTAAAATTGACTCCTGTCCACCTAGACTTTCCACTTAATATTAAAGTCTAATTCGTGAAGTAAAAATAAAGTTAAAGACTTTCCTTCGAGTTATTTATTAAGGTCTCTCATTATCCAAACTATTATTTCTTTAGATCAGAAAAAAAAATTTTCCACTATGCATATTGAAAGCCGCTAGTACAGTGCTAGTAGAAATAAAGTAAATTTAGCAGACATTATGACAATTTCTAAAGGAATCCGAACATGTGGACTAAATACAGGTGTTTTTATGTTAAATGTAGTGATGATAAAACCAGTGGGAAGAAGGCTCATTTTACTCATGGTTCCAGTCTATATATTAAGGGGTTAAATGCATATTAAACAGTGTAAAGTTTCTTTTACGCCCCTACGCCAATTTAAAGATACAAGAGAAAATATCAAAAGTACTAAACAAAAGCTCCCTACTTTCTATGAACAGTAAAATCGTGATACTGAAAACTTTACCATTCAACGATCTGAAGTTTGATCTGCAAAAAAGCTCAACCTTTACATTCAACTTAAGATACTCATTTGGCAAAGACGACACCGAATTTTGTGTTGAAATTAAGAAAAGTTAAACATATAACTAATTAGTCAACCTTCAACAGTTTTGTTTACTTTTATCTCCAACTAAACTTAAATTCAAGATTGTACTCTTGTTCGATTTCCATAGAGAGAGAGAAAGAGAGAAAGAGAGAGAGAGAGAGAGAGAGAGAGAGAGAGAGAAGGGGGGGGGGGGGGGGGGGGGTAAGTAGGGTCCAATTGTGATCTGTGTGGGCAATTAAAGTACAGATTCGAATAATTAATGAGTTGTGCTGAGCTGAGCTCAGAGAGAGAGAGAGAGAGAGAGAGAGAGAGAGAGAGAGAGAGAGAGAGAGAGAGAGAGGACAAGTAGGTTACAATTGCAATTAAGAGTAACCAAGTTGTAAAACTAACCTCTAGAGTAATTAAAGTGCAGATCCGAGTAGCTGTGTGTGTGTGTGTGTGTGTGAGAGAGAGAGAGAGAGAGAGAGAGAGAGAGAAGAGAGAGAGAGTAACCCGATATTTGAAAATGAACCTGAAGCATTTAGAGAAATACCTTGTATGGCGATTCCACAGCATTCAACAAGCATGGTGGATGCATAGTACAAATACCAAATGAAGTTTACTGTTTTTATAATACCAAACATTCAAAATACTATTCATGATTCTTTTTTATTCTGCTGAACTTAATGCAGTGCACGAATGAAAAGCCAAGGTGAAAACACAGCTTTTCTTTTTTTAACAGACTTGTGTCATTGGTCTGACAATAAAAGCTGTGCGCTTGTTCGAACAGAGTCAATGTACTTGTAAAACTAAAATATTTTATTTCATATTATAATTTGCTTCGAAAATATTTTACATTAATCCTCTAAACAAATTCACCGAAGTTAAGTTTTATTGAGAAAAAATTATTTCTAAGAAGAAAAAATAAATATGAAATAGACCATGAATACTACGCACATTAATTATTATTAGTATTTTTCCTAGCTTTATTTCTCAGCGTCAGATTACCAAACACTAGACACATCTGCTGTTTGAACATTTATGTTCTAGATATACTTAATAAAAACTCTTATCCTTAAAGGCCTGTCCACACGAGCGGGCCTGATCGGCGTGCTCCGGGGTTGACGGGCAAGTTCTGGACTTTTGGTGGGCTTACCCGTGAATGTTGTCCACACGGGTGAGGCGATGGAGAGGTGGGCGTGCCCAACGATGCCAGTAGCGTGTTCAGTGCGTTACGATAAACATGTTGCCTATCGCAAGGAAGATATTGTGTAGCATGATAAATGCTTTGTGTTGGATGAAACAAGTAAAAGAAGAGAATATGGTGCAAAGAATGGTTCGGTAAAAGAAATGTATATGGTTAACGTACGTCTGCCAGGGTCGAAGCTCAAGCCATCGGGCACCACCATGGTAATTTTGCTACTAGACCCATCGGGCAATTTGACGGTTTGCCCGTCAAGTGTGCCCGTTAAGGTGCGTCCACACGGTCGAACAATGTCCGGCGGACAAACATTGTTACCATATCGTAGGCGAAGCAGGATGACGTCATAAGCGCTGAAACGATGGAAGTAGATTTGGCAACAAAAAGAGGTACCAAAAGGTTGTATACCACTGCTTTTACTCTGATCACAAGGCAATGACCGGCGGAAATTGGTAACAGTGTTTGTCCGTCGGACATTGTTCGACCGTGTGGATGCTCCTTTAGAGGGGAGGTCCGCCGATCAGGCCCGGTCGTGTGGACAGGCCTTAACGGAAAATTAACTAATACATGACTGAAGAAATGTCTCCATACACAGTCTCTCTCTTCCGTGTAAAAAAATTACGGCAAGCTTTGTGGAACGCTTTGATTCTTAAGAGTATAAAAAACAATATTAACCAATGTCTGCCTATTAAATTTAACAATTAAAATAATCTCTACTATCCATTATAATCAATGACATTATATTATACTGAACAGTTAAATTTTTTTTCTATTTAAATCTCATAAATCTGCGGCACATAAACTTTCAAGCGTTCGAGGTTGACTACTTGCTCCATAAATTTCTATCCTTAAGGAAATAATTCTTCTCGGACAGAAAGCATTCCACTTCCTCCGTGATGGTGGATGATTATCTGGAAACGCAAACAATTAGTCATCCAGCCCAAAACTTAAGGAAACATTTAGACATTTAGAATGCTTAATAAACAATCATTAAGACTGAAGACTGAATAAGAGAAATTTTTTAGCTAAAAGGCTCAAAAAATCTTGGGACTATCAAGGACGCTAATATTACGCTTCACAAATCTCAGAAGTTACGATACATAAATATCCATATTTCACCGAGAAAATTCTATAACACGGAATACTTTTAATTCTAGCTTTAATTACCGATTATTTTCAAATTGTAATAAAGTAACACATTTTAGTGCAGATGAAGTATCGCCTAGTCTCAAAAGATCTGTCAAGGAGGAATGGCATTCAAGAGTGTCAAGTGGGCATTTGTTGATTTATTTATCTAAGTTTAGAAACGACAACCTTTTGATTAAGAGTACTCCTATGTAAGAGACTTGTTTTCCCGCAGTTCTTATCTACAAAATCGTTTGTATTTTAGCAGGTAGGAAACAAAATATGTAAAATACAGCTTCATCGAAAATAGACTTAAGGAAACAAGAATCACTTCAAGATTTTTATAATGTAATAGCTGACTAACCCGGCGCTGCCCAGGAAAAAATTGAATGACAACCGATAAACTCACTCGCTCACTCTCTAATACCCCCCCCCCTCTCTCTCTCTCTGTCTCTCTCTCCTGATCCACCCTCCTTTCTCTCTTCCCTACTAACTCTCCTCTCCCGCTCTCCTCCTACTAACTCTCCTCTCCCTCTCTCCTCCCTAATAAATCACCCTCTCCCTCTCTCCTCCCTAATAAATCACCTCTCTCTCTCTCTCTCTCTCTAATAAATCACCCCCCCCCCCCCCCCATCTCTCTCTCCTTCCCTAATACCACCCTCTCTCTCTGTCTCTCTCCTTCCTTAATACCACCCCTCTCTCTCTCTCTCCTATTGGGGGAGAGCTTGGACTTATAAGGGCATCGTGAGGATCACTATTCATCTCAACGACCTCAGAAACTATGGATTAAGACGCATAATATTTGTCGTTTGTAACATTTTATTTTTCACCCCTTCTCACCCCTCCTTCCTATCCATGGCTGAAGTTGGACTAAAGGGCATCAGGATATGTATAAAGGAGCACCCGAGCATGACCAATAGGCCTAGTGTCCGATTCATAAAACATACCTCTGGTTATTCCTGACTAGATAAATAGGTCCTGAGAGAGAGAGAGAGAGAGAGAGAGAGAGAGAGAGAGAGAGAGAGAGAGAGAGAGCGCATAACAGGAGATACTCGAATTAAAATAATGCTCGCCAAGCATATTCACACTCCGGATCGTATGAACGAGAATAATCTCACTTATGAACGGAAAAAAAAATAGTGGAAACCTACGAAAGTACTTGTTTGGTGCGACGCGGAACGCAATGCCACATGTAAAAATTTGCACAATTGAGAAATTCGATGAAATTATTAAGCAACAAGCTGGAAAATATATTTCCTTGATTCTTGAAATAGGCCTAACCATGTAACCAATGCTAAACGTGCATATAACTTGGATTTCTTTTTTTTAAACACCAACTTGTGTCTTATTTATATTTCAATTAATCAGATGCTAAACTTCTGTGTTTTATCAAAAGAAATCATAATAACTTTCAATATAACGCTATAAAAGTAGAAAATTAATTCACAAATATTAGGCCAATTCCTATGCACTCTGTTCCTGCTGCCACTCTATGGTGAACACTTGATATCACACTTTGAGAGCCGCAGATACTCTTTGGGGAAATTATTTTTTTAAATAAACAATTATTGAACTAACATTGATCATTCACTAGGGAAATTACTTTCTGCGCTTATACAGTTAATCACTGATACGTAGTATCAGATAAATAGGATGACAACTATTGGAATAAAATATACCAACTGGCAACTCCACATGTTTCTAGAGAAGTACGATCAATTCTGAGATTTGTCGCTTCACTTCTGGAACTTACTGTACCTGATATAAAAAAATGGGCAATAAAATATGCACTCACCTCCTCTCAGAATCCCCTTTGGAGAACACTCCATCCCATATAATATCGTTTATGAAGGTTCACTTGATTGATTTAGGTTACTAAAAATCGAGTCACTTGCTCCTCAGGAAATCGACATTGCTGCTCATCTGTATAAGAATCATAAAATCAATCACAGTGAAAATAACATATGTTTAAGATGTCACAAGGTTCCCTAAATATATATGAATTGCAGAGGATCTGACAAATGGATATTTTTAATCTTCAGAATCCGTATGCAAATGTCAAAAACCATAATTGGTCAAATCAGTAACCCATGAGCAAACACACAAATTCTGATTCCTGAACAAAGATTGGTTAATGTGCAAAATGTGTCATACAAAAGTTCGCGAAAACAGGATTGTGCCCCAGAGCCCTATTGTCGACTAACCGCATGTCAGTGTGCTGTAGTATTCTTATTTCATTAAACTATCTTAATTCATCAGGGCCACATTACAACAGGGAAATAACTTGGGGTTGAAAAGGAAAACTAGGGTTGCCTGTCAAAAGGTTTGTGTCTTCATAGCACGGATTTCATTCACATGGAGTTTGTCTACTTTTATGAAGGCTAACTGATCGGCATGGCGAGGGTGGTTAAGTGATATGTGGATATTATACGAGTTTACCGCGCTATAATCGACAAAAATTAAAAGCAACACTGGGGTTTAAAAGAAGAGCAATTACTTGGAAAGATCAATGGTATTTCAAAAGATCAATGGTATTTCAAAACTATCTTTAATATGTGTTTCAAAACTGGGTATTTTGAACAGCAACAGGAAAATTCGAATTTGAAATAATGCAATATGAAAATACTCCTATCATTTGTCTACTCCATCACCACAAAAATTTTTGGTGTCACATTAGCACTGAACGTTCCTGTCATTTGGCTATTTTGAAGTACTATCAGTAAAATGTTGACATGATTTAGACATTTTAAGCTTTTGATGACAAGATGCAATCTGGATAGAAACTGCCGAAGTCCTCACCTGAATGAATATTTATTGAGCATACACATATGAAGAGTTTATTATTCCCTGACTGGTGATTAACTATATGAATGTTAATTTTCTTTATTAAAACTACTTTCGTATGGGTAAAATTAATATTAGAATTATCATCGCCTAAATTTTAATATGGAGCTCCTAAGATATTAACAGTTTTACAAAAGTTATCTAGCATATTTTGTTCATATTAGAAAATATTGGGAAATTGTTAGCAACTAAATACCTAACATCGTAAAGCATCCTAAGCTTGTAATTACAGTACCATACCCAATTTTTAACAATTGAACATTGAATGATCTTTACTCCATTACCCCAAACTAGGATGTAATAAATGCAATTGATGGATTTTGGGAGTTATGTTGTGTGATGAATTTAGTTAAGTTCAAGGAGGCCAAAGGGATTCGCAAAATACTATCCTCATCTAACATCTAACAAAGGCATGAAGAAAACAGGGAGAGAGAGAGAGAGAGAGAGAGAGAGAGAGAGAGAGAGAGAGAGAGAGGATTCAACATGCACACTGACAGTAACCTTATATACCAATAAATCCCAACGGGTCAGATTCAAAACTTTTAAGCGGGAGCTTTAGGTTCGATGATCTTTTAGACATACTGTCACTCAAATGATTTCACAAATAAAACCTGGTGTACAAACTGCGAATAAGGCTAATAAACTAAGGCAAATCAAGGCCTTAGCATTCATAGTATAACAAAAGATATTAATTTATACACTTTGTTATGGCTAAAACTAACCCATGGGTGGCAAAACTGCGTAGTTATTGCGATAACCTAGTTATAGGCATAAGTTGAACCTATAAAACAAAGAGAAAGAAAATTATGCAAGCAATTCCATACTTGTACAGAAAAAACAAGAGTCCGAGACATGGAATCACCAGACATTTCAGTCTTGCAATTTTATTCATGAAATACCGCCAAAATCGAGTAATAATGTAATAAATACATTATTAAACATATATTTTAAATATATGAAAATGCTCCCATGACCCAAAGGGTCACTGGCGAGATAGGATTGTGATATGTATTCATAACAGGACGTAAGCTAGACGCTGCCGTGCTATGCTTGCAGTGGCCTGGTTTGCATTTGCCTGTGTAATCATTAGTATTATCTTTCAAAACAGGTCACAGTGCCTTCCTATGAGAAGCTGGTGACCTATCACCTGCAGAGGTAACACGTGACTTCCTAGTCACATGTTCGTCTGTCTGTATGTTATGTATGCTGAGATAAGCTTTGTTCTACTATCTTTGAGAAAGACTTTGTAACTTTAGATCTCTACTTCTCTTCATCAGGAGCAGTTCTCTGAAACTAACTCTTCCTCTACTCCAGAGATGTAGTTCTTAATAAATTGTTAAGATTGTTAATTCAGAGTTTGAGTCATCGCCTCTACACTTAAGGAAGATACTAATGGGAACTTAGAAATCTCTCTGCATCGATGTCACTCTGACGAAATGGGAAGTAGGAACACCATACTTGCGTATGACAGTCGCAAGCTATAACATTCAACGGGTCGCCTTCCTATACTTAGGCGAGACCCGCATCGTAAAATAACACCAAACGATGAAACGTGCAACCTTTGCCCTACTTGTTATCCAAAGCCTATTGTTATGAGTTATAGCCTACTACAAAAAGAAAATAACATTAAGTTAGAAAAATATGTTACTTGAACTAAGAATAAAACAAGAAAAAAATAAAAAATCTCAAGAATAACATTTCTGGCAAAAGCCTTTTTTGTGGCATAATACCACTCTTGCAATAATGACCACATTCAATTAGTCTCTGGTAAACAGTAACAATATTGTACTTAGGCTTTGGGATGCGGTTGACCTACATACGACACTGATAAAAATTTTGAAATAAAAAAAAATGCATGAATTACTACGCAGCCTGACATGGATTTCTGCATCCTAATTGATATACTGCACTGATGAATAGGTTCAATCAACGGATCTAAAAAAACTAAATTTCCATACAAAATAAACTTTTATCCCATTCACAAACCGCCAAATCTCCTTAAATGTTATCTTGTCCATTGACAAATTCTGTCAACAGATATACTCACCAAAAAGTTCAAGGCAGAAATAAATCTTTTACAGATTCTAGTTTTATCTAGAACAATCACTTATGAGCCAGACTTAGGTAATTCTATACAATAGCTCCGCCACTAATAATTTGGATTTTTTTCTTCTGATGAATTACTTAGTGCTTTATCTAAAGCGGACCTTTTTTTGAGGAGGAACAGTATTTTTACCCTATTTGTAAACCTTTCCAATCTTGGGGGACCCCCAGTGGGAAACCGGGGTTTTTGGGTGGGGAATGAATGAAAGAATCCGTTTAAACATACGAATAATGGCACATGTAAAATTAGCAATAGACAAGGCCATCAGCTAACCTAAACAAACCACCTAACCTCACCTAGTAGCCGTATCCTTACCGGATGCGGTAAGGATACGGGGGTGGGGGGAGGGGCTTTGCCCCCCCTGTGACCCCATCTTACACAGCCATATTAAATATAAGACAGCCTAAAACTCTTTGTGTATTTACTTAGGTTGGAGGGTAAAGGTGATCTGCCATCTTTAAGAATGCATGGAGCCTATGATCCAATACTTTAAAATACAATTTAAAATAGGCAAGAGACAAGTAGCCAACAAACTGATCCTTTCGACGACCGTATCAAGGAGTGTTTGACTCTTAAGTAAAGATATCCCTCCTCATTTAGGCAATCGTATGCCTTCCAACAGTTGGAAATGATGGTAGTGCCGGGCTCTATATAATCCCTTATCACTGTTAAAAGTGTCACTTTGTCCACATAAATTGATGTTAAAATAGATGGTGAATGAGAAACCGCACCAGAAATTGAAGGTACACACGTCTCCATGGCTCTCAAAAGACTGAAAAATTAGCGGTGGAAATTGTGTGAAAAATGTCGAAAAGAGTTAGTTTCCTGGTAAAACTGTCACCTGATTGGTATATTCAAGTCACGTGATTCTAGTTTTGTTAAAATGTTAGTCCCAAGTAAAATGTGGATAATCATCATTGGTTAAAAACTATGACGTTTGGGTGACGTCTTGCTACGTAGAATCAAAGACAATAGAATACAGTCGACGATGTAATAATGACTATCTATATATATGTTTTTAACGTACAGACGAACAAACGAGAGCTCAGTCTGAAGAGGAATTTCAGAGTGTTATGAAGTCGAGGGACTTAGTTTTTTTCAGGTGGGTCAAAATTAATTTTGATTTTTAAACCACTTCTAGACCTAGCGCCTCTTAGATTTATATATCAAACGAAACCTTGGTCTTCCCTCTTTTTAGTGAAAGTACTTAAATTGATACATTGCTGGTGGAGCCATTATATAGAATTACCCAGACTTATAATTGGTAAAATGATGGTCTGATAATTTCCAAGGGATAATCATGTTACATAAACACCCACAAATTCTTTACAATTATCATGACGTCACTATAATTAAATATCTTAATGTATTTTTTTGCCGGAACACTCCAGCAACTGACTGGTCTATTTAAAAAATTTACACCAGGAAATCGTGAGCTTCGTCTATTCTTTAGAAAATATTTTCAAAATATCGTAAAAGTCAAGGGAGAGAAGTGGTTTACGTTTATATACCTCTCGTTAGTGTACGAGGGCGTATTCCTCTACTCTTTGTCACGAAACGGTACAATATCCTACGTAAAAAATATATATATATAGGAAAATAAAATTTACCCTTACATAAACAAATGTTCACTATGCTAAATTATTCACGAAGACATTTTGGCCGTTTAGCTGATAAAATTCAGATCACTAGTTTAAAACAGTCGAAATACTGGACGCCTTAACCCTTAGTGTCATTCGTATTCCCGAATTCTATGTCCCACTGAAGTTCATGGCACTGATATTTAGGATAAGGTTGCATACCCAGTGACCTGAGCTGGTCTTGTGACCTTATGAATAGCCAAATTATGTTGAATTCTAATGAAAAAATCTACGTAACTCACAAAACTAAAAATTGACATGGAATTATTCTTAAACGGGAAAATAACCTTTCCAGCAGGATACATTAGTTGGGTCACAAACAGACGAGAACATGTTCTGTTGCCTACCTGGACAATAACCTTTTGAAGTTAAATTCAGACTTTTTGCACTAAGGCGGTATCTTTGCTTACAATTAAGTAGTTTCTAGTTGCCATAACAGATAAAACAACATTGCCGATGACTTATTTTTGAAATGGTAAAACAGTTTGCAATTCACGAAGAATTTTCTTCAGCATATTAGTAATACTTCTGTTCTTCACGAAATTCCACAAAGCACCAAACGCTTTAATAACGCAAGAGGGTGCATCCCCCCCCCCCTTTTTTTTTTTTTTCTTTTAATCGAGACGCACCTTTCAAACCTTCCACGAGGATTCCTTTGCCTTTATCTAGCAGTTAAAAATCAAATTTTTAAACAAATGAATTTCCGATTATCCAAAAATGACAGTAGTACAAAAACACACGATCGACAAAATGTTACTTGCTTGCGATTCCTTCATGACCTATAGGCTTAACTTTTTCTAAGCAATATTTTCGTCATAGACATAACACTAGTTGCAAGTACTTGAATCTTGGCGATTCGTGAGTGACCATTTCGTAGGGATTACTAGCTAAACACCGAAGTGTCACCGATATCGTATGATCTTAATAGCTCTCTTAAGACGAGCTTCATCCAAGATATTTTTTCAGCAGGTTTTATAAAAGTTATCAATTGAAACTCTTTAAACTTTGGACCAAAATGTAAACAGCGTAGATTAATATGCACCTGACTGGTATAATTAATAATATATATGACGTAATTACTAATTGTGTTGAGTAATTCTAGACAATAACTCCGTTCGGATGCAAGGAATAGTCTGCGAATTACGAAAAGCAACTAGGGGTTGGGGCATCAAATTTATTTCGCCGATTTTAGTACTGGCCCCTAGGGGTTAATTACAGTCGCTCCCCCAAAAATAAGCGTCTAGTCTTAACCCAAGTACTATAAGAAACTAATTTCCAAAGAAATACCCGACGGGGAGTTATTACCTAGATCTACCATTGTGTGTATTAAGTCCTTTTTTTCCAAAAGTGTGTGTGGGAATCCATATTTTTCTCAACACATGAGCGGGCTATCAATATCCATATTAGCCACTTTTGGCACCCGGCCACGAGGTTCGTCACGTATCCTGAACTATACTGTAGCTTCTTAATCACCTTGGAATCTCCTTGCTTAAAATCTACCATCCTGTAATCATGCCTGGCGTGAAAATAGCCTTTCAAAGTAGTCAATTGAATTGGATTCCCAAAATTATCGTTTACTTGTTGGCTCCCTCTGCCCAAATGACGCCTGGCCCTCACAAGACTCGCAACGCCCACTTCAGGTCACTAGCGGTAATATATAGGTCTAGGGTGAGGTTACTTTACCCCGTGACCTCAGCTACTCGTGTGACCTTGAGAACAGGTAAGTTTAATAACAGCTACTATGAGATTCAGGGCTTCTGTAACACGGTTTTTTCGCAATAACTTTTTATCTATGCATTTCATAAATATGACGCTTATTCAGAATACACATTATATCTACACAAATTTTGACTGCATCCTGCATTACGTAGGTTGAATAAATTTGGTACTTACAATGTAAAAGTGACTTTTTTTGAAGACTGACCAACTCACTCGGAGAAAAGGTTTCGAACGCACTCGTTACGTAACTTATGACAGCATTTCTTCCCTCTTTCTCGATGGATGATTGACTATACCTAACGAAGGCTATACCTCTGGCAACAATGACAAACAAATTTAAATACCAGCAAAGCAGCACACCTTTATGAACTCTGAAACCTCTCCACTGATAATTGTCATAATGAACAAACCAACAAAATATGTTAATACAAAAACACTTCGATTATTAGTCAACTCCCAAAATAAGTTTTCTAAGAAATTACAGTCTACTTTATAGGTCACAATCAGATTGACAAGATGTAGGGAATAGTTGGTAATTTCAAAGAACATAGTTGACAATCTTGATTTGATAACTGCTATATCCAATGTCAAGCAATTTTTATTTATTGGCTATCTACCTATTTACGGAAAAAAATAGCCAGTACCGTATTTTGGCTTCAAACCTTCACCAGTAATTATTGTCAGAATGATAACTTCATGAGGCTCCACCCACTTTCGCCTCGTTATAATTCAGGATAACACTGAAGGCTATCATGGGCATTGTTGGATTACAAAATTTAACTAATGGCTATAAAAACTCATTTCTCGAGTAGTTGTAAGAAGTGCTAAATGATCCTCAAGGATCCCAGCAGTTGGCCCAAACGTTTAATTCATGTATATTACGCATATACTGTTGCAGCACTACTGCTACAGTAGTATTAATACGCTAGCACAGATACCCCACCCACATCTACGTATGTATCGTTCCGCCAATCATAAAGTCTTCGGGTTTCAGAGCCGATGGAACAAGGAGAACGAGATTCTGTCTAGTGGAAGGGCGGGGCAACATTTCGTCAAAAGGTGTTTACTTTGCTTACATAATGAATGTTTTCCGACTCTTGGCTCGTAATCATTGGCCATGGCGTCGGCTAGATAGTTTTTACTCTATAAAAATTAAAACTATCGGGTTTAGGTTATTGATAATGCTGACAAAATTTGTGTGGTTGTAAAATATACATAAGTCAACTTTCAGCTACATCCGATGCTTTGACAAGGAGCAAAGTCCAAAAAACCGTGTTACAGAGGCCCTGAATCTCATAGTAAATTATGTTATTAAATGAAAAATATACATAACTCGGAAAACTAAAAACTGACATTATATCGTAGATCTAGGCAATACCTCCGCGTCGGGTATTTCTTTGGAAATTAGTTTCCTATAGTTTTTGGGTTGCTTAAGAATTTACAGTTTTATTTTAGAGGGATTTTGATTAATTAATCCCCAGAGACTAGTACTAAACACGGCGAAATACATTAGATGCCCCATTCCCAAGTGGATTTTGTATTGGGGGATTGTTCCTTGCAGTCTATGCGTAGTTATTGCCTACAATTACCAATTATATCTCAAAAGGTAAAAATAACCATGCCAACGGGATAGTTGGTTGGATCACTGAAAAGGATGAGAATCGAGTGTTTTGCTCCTTACCTGGGCAATAAATATGTTTTGAAGTTTGAAATGTTTCCTCACAATTCTAGCACTAAGTTGACATCTTGGGTTATGATATGTATTTTCTTCCGGCCTTACTTTTTTTTTCTGTAGATAAAACTACACCATTACCGGATAGCATGTTACTTTTGATATCAGCTACGTAACAGTTCCCAATACACCAAGAATTTCCTATATGCTTTTGCTTGACAACTATGATGAAATACACCACGTAACGAAAATTTAACTTTCTTTCCGAGATTTCCTCAAAGCGCCGAACACTTTGAAGCCAGCCAGCTACAGGGTGTATTTCCTCCCCTTCAGCCACCAGCCGGCAACTGACCATGTAACCAGAGAGAAAATCTTTTCGTTCCGGTCCAGTGACAGGTGACGATGGTTCTAAATCTTACCATTTTTATTAAAAAAAAAATAAATAAATAAATAAATAAATAATAACCGAGACACCTCTGTCTATTAAAATGATCCATCTACGTAAGTATCAAGTATGAAGAATTGCAAATATTCTGTCAAAGGAGGCGACCATTTAATATGATCAAAGCAATTTAGAACCACATTGCCCATGACGTCAGTCATACCGATTGGATAGATCGTAAACATGCTAAATAAATACGTGAGACTGTATAAACGTAACAAAATAAAAGTCTGAATAAGGAAGGACTTCGTTATTTCACCCCAATCTCGAAAATCAACGTAAATGATTAAATGATTGACTCTTACGTCGGCAAATGGGAGGAGCTTGTTTTCCTGGTTGAAGCTATAAATTGTTTAGTTTGCCATGAACATTGTAGAAAAACGCTATTTACTAAAATTTTCTTAATTATTTGGCAATAGAGCTATTGTAACCTGTGACACACGATCTTGAAAGATGAAAAAAGAACAGAAAACAAAATATTTCTTACGTGACTCAATTGCACACAGCTAATGAAAATGACGTCATCAGTGATCACAACATAAATAAAGATATAAAAAAGCGTAGATCTTATCACAAACTAAATTTTAAAAATTATCGTTGTTTGGTAATCATTATTGTATGAAAAGTTTATACGTGTTTAACCTAAAAAGATTCATATATGTTTTCCGTATTGAAAATTCAGTTTTGATAACTCAATAAATTTTCAGACACACAGAAATGCTTGAGGATATCATACATCCCTTTCATGGGAGAAAGCATAAAGGTCACTCATAATAGCTTAAAAACTGGAAAATCATAGTTGACTGAGGCTAATGTAAAAAGTCCATAAAACTACGCGATAGGAAAAAAATAATATTAATTTGAGTTAACATGTTATTTCAAAAGTTCCCCAAACTCTACACATATTGTGTATAGAAGTACATTCAACAGGTGAAAGATATATAAATTGCAGAAAGGTACCTATCTACTAAAGGTAGGTTTACACCTACGCACTTTTGTGTTGCGGGCTGTTACGGCATGGAACCACAAGAAACCGCCAGAAAATTGATGCGGTGAGGAGAAAAAATGACCGTTATTGGGCGGCATGGCACGGACCCGTGTGTTGTGTTACGGGCATGTCACGGCGTGTTGTTGCGGTGTCTAGCTGAGCGTTACGGCGTTGGTGCGGTTTTATGGTCATTGTTGCTATGCCAGGGCACGCGCTCTTGCGGCTTTGTCACTCCGTGTAGCGGTATGTTGCAGGTGGCTTGCGGTGTTGTTGCGGAGTAATAATAACATAATTCATAATAATGAGACAAATGAGAAGCAAATGATAAACATAACAAAAATACTTATACTAAACAAACATGTAAAGCATAGAAAGTAAGAAAATGAACATGATAAGCATAGAAATTAAGAAAATGAACAGGAAGAGCATAGAAAGTAAGAAAATGAACATGAAAAGCATAAAATGTAAGAAAATGAACATGAAAAGCATAGAAAGTAAGAAAATGAACATGAAAAGCATAGAATGTAAGAAAATGAACATGAAATGTATAGAAAGTAAGAAAATGAACATGAAAAGCATAGAATGTAAGAAAATGAACATGAAAAGCACAGACTGTAAGAAAATGAACATGAAAAGTATAGAATGTAAAAAAATGAAATTGGGACTTGGTTAATAGCATAGCATTTTCAACTGCAAATATCATATATTATCAACTGAGGTCAATATGTCTTTAGTCTGTTACTGATTTTTCATTGTTCCCCTGTTAATAGCTATGTCCAGTCAATGTTAATTATTGTTTCATTATCATATTTGTATGTGTTCATGTTCATTTGATCATGTTCTCAATATCATATTATTGTTCTTTACCTTATATGTTATTATATCATTTGATGGCCATATTTATTTCATGTTACATTTCATTTTATAGTTCAAGTTATTTTCACAGTTCTATTTATTTCATATTTCATATATCATGTTACATTTCCTGTTATATTTCTTCATGTTATTATTCTTTATGGCCATGATTTTTCATTTTTCAATTTCATTTCACCCACTCATATCATCATATATATTGTCATGACATATAAATTAAGCATTAATAAGGAAAATGTAAATGCAAGTCATTATTTCAACATATTTATTACAAAAAGAAACATTATGAATGATATAAAATGTACAAAATCATTTAATATTAAGAAAATAACTAAAAAATCATTTATTATTAAAGGAATAAAATTCTATTCATTTATACACTGTAGAGAGGATGTCAGAGCGCGAATGATGTCCCGTGGTCTGTCGGGCCCCTTTTATCCTCCCCAGAATGCGCGGCAACCTTCCATCTAATCGACCTATGTTTTTGTCAAAATTAAGAGGTGGTTGTGGAATTATTGATATTCAGTGTAAAGCTAGGTCAACAATGTTTAGTACATTTCTAAAATGTTTAAAAGATCGTTGTTTTGGTTACCAAACGATTATTTATTATTGTAAAGTCAGAGCAACCTACCTTATAGAAAATGAATGCCAACATCAGGATTGCAGTATTTTTAGACCTAGTTTTTATGAAAGTATGATAAATATATTGCGAAGTGCTAATAAGATGACCTCTCATCCACAGATAAAAACGAAAGTGGTATATGGACATTTAATGAAAAACAATGAATATGTCCCAAATATTGAAAAATTGTATCCCTATTCAACTGGAAACTAATTTGGGAACATGTAAATAATAAGTACATAGAAAATAAAAGGGTAAAGGTGTCGTACTGCTTAATAAGCAGGAATATATTGATAAGGTTAATCTCATCCTTGCAGATAACTCCAAATTTCAGTCTCTCGGTGAACCAAATTTTTTAGAAATTTATAAGAGGGAAGATAAAATTAACAGATTCTTAAGAAAATTGAAAAATGAGGGTATTTTAGATGAAGCCACCTACCAAAGACTATTAGTAACAGGCTCTTCATTTAGTATTTTATATGGTCTCCCTAAAATACACAAGGATGGTGTTCCCATTAGACCTATTATGGCAGCGTACAATAGTCCAGCTTATTCAATATCGAAGTACCTTGTTACTTTACTTAACGATTTTGCCTATAACCAATTCACACTAAAAAATGGATATGAGTTTCAAGAACAAATAGTTTTACAGGATGGTGATCTACATATGACCAGTTTTGATGTAGAATCTCTCTTTACAAATGTTCCTTTAATTGAAACTATTAAAATTATTTTAGATAAAAATTTTTACGAAGATCATATAACTTTTAATGATTTTAACAGACAACTCTTCAAGACGCTTCTTGAGCTTGCTGTGCAAGACTCTATGTTTGTTTTTAACGGTCAACGTTTCTCGCAGGTCGATGGAGTTGCTATGGGTTCTCCTTTGGGACCTGTCTTTGCTAACATTTTTATGTCTTCTTTAGAGGAAACTTTTTTAACAAACTGCCCAGATGTGTGTAAGCCCACTTACTATAGAAGATATGTCGACGACACTTTCGTGTTATTCAAAGAGCCCTGGCAAAGTAAGATGTTCCTTGATTATATCAACACACAACATCAAAATATGAAATTTACTATGGAAAATGAAAGTAACAACTCTCTGCCTTTCTTGGACATTAGAGTCAGTAGAGACAATGGTGAATTTACAACGTCGGTATACAGGAAAAAATCGTACACGGGACTTGCCAATAATTTTTATAGTACATGTTTTAAGAATTTTAAATTGAACTCCATTTACAATATGGTTTACAGGGCTATCCGTTACTCTTCAAGCTGGTCACTTTTTCACAATGAAATAGAGTTTTTAGTAAGTTTCTTTTCACAGAACTCGTATCCAGAAAATTTGGTTTATAAGATTATTAACAGACTGCTTTCAAAAACATTTTTTAAGCCAACTCCCTCTTACAACGTAGAAAAGAAGAAGCTATTCGCTACCATCCCTTTTATCTCAGATAATAAGTTCTTAAGTGAAGTGAAACGAATTATTCAATTAGAGTTTGGCTGCCTTAATATGCATCTTATCCCTATCAATCCTCTTAAGACTTGCACATTTTTCAACCACAAAGACAAACTGCCGACCTTCATGAGATCCAACATTATTTAGAAATTTAAGTGCCCGGGATGTCCCGGTATTTATGTTGGTTCTTGCCGAAGGTTGTTGCAGATGAGATATTG
>NC_061100.1:109036451-109046451 GCF_015104395.2 Macrobrachium nipponense | reverse complement strand
AACCCTTCAATGCTGAGGGATTTCAAGAGTACTTGCAGTTTGGAAGGAGGCAAAAGGCTATTCACATCATTTTAGTGCGTAGCAATCTATGGTAGAGTCAGAAAACTTTGATTACGCGAATAACATTCGTCAATTGATTCACCAAGGAATGAAAATGAGTTTGCACGCGAGGTAAAACAAGGAGAGAGAGAGAGAGAGAGAGAGAGAGAGAGAGAGACGAGAGAGAGAGAGAAGAGAGAGAGAGAGAGAGAGAGAGAGAGAGAGAGGATATTCCCGTTACACATCTATGTTTCTCACAACAGTATATTTATTATAATAATGATGAGTCAATTCCTTTTATCGAAACAGTTTTCATATTTATCATATTTCCATTTTATTAAAAAGCTGCCACTTCCGTTAACGCAAATGGTCGAGATAAACTGGCGATTTAGGTTAAATCTCTACTCAGAGTGGAAATGGAGGGACATCCGTCTTTTCAATTGACACGTATATATTGAATGGAATGATTTATAAAATGGGAAAAAAAAGATGTAGGAAATATGACAGCAAGTAAAGAATGGATGTATAATATATATATATATATATATATATATATATATATATATATATATATATATATATATATATATATATATGATATATATATATATATATATATATATATATATATTATATATATATATATATATATATAGTATATATATATATATATATATATATATATATATATATATATATATATATATATATATATATATATATATATATATATATATATATCTATATATATATATATATATATATATATATATATATATATATATATATATATATATATATATATATATATATATATATATATATATATATATATATATTATATATATAAACACTTACATTACACCACTGGAAACGTGGACGTCGTCGAAGCTCTCATTGCTAAGTACTTGCAATCGAAGCTAATCTCTTAATAAAATTTTTAAGTTCTTTCCACTTTTCTCGCCACATTACGTTTAAGATTTTTTTTCTTTGAAATCTTCCCTCTGCATTGTCACTTGCCCAGTATTAATTTCGTAACAAGTCAATTATTTATCAGTGGATTGAATCTTAAATCGCCTGTTTTTTTTTATGAAGCATTATCTTTTTAATGAGGTAAGTAATTGATTTTAAAAATAAAACAGCCACGTGTGGGGCAGCACTAACATGGCAATTTCGTTTAACCTGAGATGCTCTTAATTCTGAAAATATTATTTTATGATCCTTATTCATTTCACTTTTATTCAGGACTTTCCTAAAAAGCATTTTGTTAAATTGACTTTACTGTTGAAAAAGTAAAAATTATTGACCAATTTTTATTGTAAAAAGAAGTGCACTAACCCATCACCTGCATTTCCAACGGTAAAATAATAAAATTATTAAAACTTTGAATATATATCCATAAGAAAACGAATGATGTGAAATGAAAATAAAAATTTTATTTCTAAATATTAAATAATAATACATTCTGAAGTGGTCCAGTCAGGTAAAGTTTACGAAACGTTCTTAATTATTCCTTAAAGTTATGTATTACTTGTGAATGAATTGCCAAACTATACGCGTTTGCAAGACTGGTGTTTCTCGAAACAGAATCTCGTACAAATGTAACATATTAAAAGTGAGAAACGTCTACCTTTATCTTAAGAAAAAGTAATGGGTAATGGCAAAGGCCTAATTAGGTGTTACAATTGATCTTAAATTATGAATATAACAATAACAATGTCTATAAGGAAAGTCCAACGCAAACGGTTATTGAAGTCTGTCATTTTGGTAGCTATTTTCTCTCATAATCCTCTATTATCTATTACTTCCTATCCTTGAATATAGTTTGTATTGGGATCATAACTCTTAGGAGTGTCTGGCAAAGAATTTAGTTCATTTTATAATCGTTTTTTCGCAGTAAACAAAATGTAGTGCCTAACTTCTGAATCTGTAAGCACTTCTAAAAGAACTGCGTATGACATCATATTTGCCTTGGTTAATAATTTAGACAAACCTTATGAATATATCTACAAAAGTGTATTGGTGAAAAACGGTCTCTTATTCCATTAAGTTAGTTTTATACAAGCAATCAACTTAATTATTAACTTACGAAATGACGACACCTATGTGAACTTTGCACATTCATTTTTATTTCGAAAACGGATTGATCCACGAAAAATAAATAATAAATAAAAATAAAATAACATTAATGAAAATGAACATAAATACCGAGACAGGAATTTTTCTACGAGATCCATCAAGGTTATAAAAGTATCAGGATTCAATGTAAGTCATCTGAAAGGGTAACATTACTTTTCCATTGTAAGCCCTACAAATGAAAGCAAGGACGTTTTTTTGAAGTTCTTTGGATAACAGACATTCCAATTACAAAACTCAATTCTTTTCTCTTATTTTTACTTTTTTTACCAGTCTTGCTACCAGACCCAACCTATTTACAGACTGAGAATAAATCGAAAAATACGGGTGGAAAAATCTTCCATATGAAAGTTATTTTAAAATCAAGTTAAATACCATCCACTTCGAATAAGCATGGTGTCTGAGAACATAGGTTTTCATTATATTTCAATAACACAATAATTAACTTTTTTGTATTTCATAACAACCTGTTCGAGAGGCCTTCACTAAATTATTATCATTTAATTCAGTACTGATTTTTGGGTCCCGTGAAATTCGTCAATTGCATTCTTGCCTTTCTCAACAGCTCAACAATTTTAATTATTTCTTCTCCCGTTTTGAATAACATATCTGAATAGCGGAAAATGAGGAGCTAGCAGCATATTTCCGATGTAGACAGATTTAGAGTGTAGTTCAGAAAATATTTCTTATATATATATATATATATATATATATATATATATATATATATATATATATATGTGTGTGTGTGTGTGTGTGTGTGTGTGTGTGTGTGTGTGTATGTATATTACTGGTAATCTTCTTAGGCAGGAATATATGGTAATTCAGTTGTATTCCATTTTCATTTCCTAAGTGGAATGCAACTGAATCACCATATATATATATTATATATATATATATATATATATATATATATATATATATATATATATATATATATTATATATATATATATTAAAGAGAGAGATAGAGAGAGAGAGAGCTGGGTAAATCAGCGTACATATCCCCGATTCGGTTCTTATTGTGGCAACAGGGGGACAAAAATTGAATTCTATTCACGATCTCAAAACCAATTACAATGTTTTGTCCAGTCTCGTATTTATACCTCTCATTCACACAGCTTCTAAATGGACGAGTTTTTCTACCTTTAGATATTATTTCTGGTTATTTGTCTTTTACGGTATTGGAAAAATCTTTTCTCTCATAATGTATGGTAAAATACTCGCTCTGAATTTCTGAAAGGAACTTGCAACATAAGAAATATTAATTCTCATTAAATGGAAAAACTAACACTTTTCAGCCTGATATGATTAAAATACTAAATCACTAGTAAGTAGAATCAGTAGAAAAAAAAAAATATGTAATGGTGATATTCGGGTATAATCGAACATGAAAGACAATTTCTGTTAAAAATGGAAGTATGAAGGTAAACAAAAATGAGTACTTTATACAAAATAACCACAAACACACACACACACACACACACACACACACACACACACACACACACACACACACACATATATATATATATATATATATATATATACACACATATGTATGTTTATATATATGTATAACTGAATCAGAAGATGTCTGTCCTATCACGAAATCTTTTAGAATATGCCATTATACAACTTACTTCCTATTGTAATTTTAATATTAGTCGTGGCCTTTTTCATTTAGACCCTTGTATTTGTAACATGTTTAAGAATGACCTCAAAGATACAATCACAGACTTGAATACGAATTAGTTGCCTTATAGATATTTTCTTTGTATATGTATGTTTAATATGTTTAGTGAATAAGTTTTTGTTCACCAAAGGTTTGAATGTGGTCAGTTGCCGCCCTGTATAATTCGTTAATTGTCTTGTCCCTGTGTCTGAGCAGTTGGACTTAAACCTCATATATATAGCAGTGAGCTACCTTTGTGAGGGTGGGTTAAAGAATTTGTGGTGTCAACTGTAATTTGCAGAGTAAGGGAATGAGATACAACAGTAAAAAATATGAATAAAAATTATCCTTCATAATCGCCATAATATAATTTCTTCCCACCCCCTCCTTTTTTTGGATTACTTTACTAATTATGACTTTCTGACAAATCACTAATTTTATAGTAGTGTAATAGAAAATATATTTCATTTCCTTTGCTGTTCCTAATCGTCGATATCAACCCGTCACCACTGAATTAAATTACCATTATTTTTCCACCTTTTGTCAGTACGTATAATTGTTATTCTAAGTATGTATAATTGTTGGTTTACAAATTCCAGCAGATCCATATAAATCATTGCTCTCCTATAAATATTATTTTTACAATTATCATAACAACAGCTATCATCTCACTTAACCGTTCAGTCAATAAACCTCTGATTTTGGGGGATTGGAAGTTGCTGTCTTCATTATAATCATTTGAAAATTAGAAAATGAATGTTCTAGAAACGAACATGTCGCTTAAAATGTCCAATATTCTTAGCATCGGAAAATACTTGACTAATTACAAGTCCTCATTAAAACAAAGGCAAATTTTTAATCAAACTGGTCAATCGAGTTCCCAAAATTTTTTTTCTTGATGTAAAGAAAGTGAGTTATATTTTTTGATCAAAAATGCCCTTAAAGATCTTTGTCACTTAAGGGTTTTCATTGCAAAGCATCCCGTTCAATAATACATAGGACAATAAATTCAGGGATTTTGTTGACAGTTTCAGTTTTTGGACAACACGAATTCCTCCGCTTTATCAAGAATTCTATTTGATCTAGAATTCTTTTGTCTCACCTCCTCTGTTAAGAGACATGCTCACTTAAATTATTCGTTACTGTCCTCAACAGCGAACAAATACCAGTTTGGAATCTCTGAGGTTACCAGTGGCGCTACTGTGGATTTGCTAAAATAAAAAAGAATGTAGGAGATGAAGAAGAAATATATCTGATATTCATATGAACCTAATACGAATGTTGATTTTAATCTTTTTCGTGGTAATTTCAAATTTCATAATTGGTTAAAGGTATGTGTTACCTTGGTCATATATATATAATATAATATATATATATATATATATATATATATATATATATTATATATATAATATATATATGTATAATATAAATTATACATATATATATATATATATATATATATATATATATATATATATATATATATCATATAATATATATCCATATATATGTATATATATATATATATATAATATATATCTATATATATATATATATATAGATGTATATATATATACAATGTAGATATATATATATATATATATATATCATATATATAATATTTATATATATATATATATATATATATATATAATGTATAAATATATATATATCTAATATAATATATATATATATGTACTATATATAGTATATATATATAATATATATATATATATCTATATATATATATATCATATATATAATATATATATAATATATATATATATATATATAAATATATATATATATATATATATATATATATACATATTGGAGTAGGGAGACGCGTTTTGTCTTCCATCCATTTATTAGCGCCGACGTTTCGTATCAACTTGATACATTTTCCAGGCTGAAACGATTACACATCAATTGCGTATAAGTAAAAAGCACCTTTACTGGCCTGGGGACCAATTTTTATAGCTCATGTTTTTTTAACTTTAAAATGAATTCCGTGTCAACTCTCCTCCATAGAGCCATTAATCTGACATCAAGCTGGTCTACCTTTCATACTGAAGTGACTTTCCTTGCTGATTACTTTAAGGATAATTATTTCCCTCCAGCAATTTTTCATAGATCCCTTAATAGGCTACTTAATCTAAAATTCAATCCACCCCCAATAGTCCATAGTGTCCCCAAGCTCCGTATGTTTGCTAGATTTCCCTTTCTCCATAATAATAAATTTAGGAAAAAATGCATCACCCTATTCAATGAGCAATTGCCTGCCCTTAATTTGAAACTAATTCCATAAACCCCAGAACTATCGGCTCACTCTTCCAAGTTAAGGATAAGATCAGTCCCCTGTTTGCCTCCGGTGTCGTTTATAAGTATAATTGTCCCAGATGTGATCTCGGCACTTACATCGGTTGCACCAGGAGGCTGCTACAAGTCCGAATTTCCTCTCATCAAGGAATTAGCTATAGAACGGGTTGTCGACTATCAAATCCAGAACAATCTAACATAAGAAATCACAGTAAAAGTTGCAAAACACACATAGATGCCAGTCATTTTAATATTGTAGGAAGAACCCGACATATAGACGAACTAACCACCCTTGAATCAATAATGATTAAGCTAACTGTACCTTCTCTTAACCACCAATCGTCTTCCACCCAACTGTTTATTTCCTAATTACCTGTTGTTTTGTTTACACTCCCTTCCATAACAATTTTTCGTGTCAGTTCTCCTTACGCTACCGCTGTGGGGTAGGTGTCTTGTTCGTTCTATTATTATTATTATTATTATTATTATTTTTTTTTTTTTTTGCTCTATCACAGTCCTCCAATTCGACTGGGTGGTATTTATAGTGTGGGGTTCCGGGTTGCATCCTGCCTCCTTAGGAGTCCTTCACTTTTCTTACTATGTGTGCCGTTTCTAGGATCACACTCTTCTGCATGAGTCCTGGAGCTACTTCAGCCTCTAGTTTTTCTAGATTCCTTTTCAGGGATCTTGGGATCGTGCCTAGTGCTCCTATGATTATGGGTACGATTTCCACTGGCATATCCCATATCCTTCTTATTTCTATTTTCAGATCTTGATACTTATCCATTTTTTCCCTCTCTTTCTCTTCAACTCTGGTGTCCCATGGTATTGCGACATCAATGAGTGATACTTTCTTCTTGACTTTGTCAATCAACGTCACGTCTGGTCTGTTTGCACGTATCACCCTATCTGTTCTGATACCATAGTCCCAGAGGATCTTTGCCTGATCGTTTTCTATCACTCCTTCAGGTTGGTGCTCGTACCACTTATTACTGCAAGGTAGCTGATGTTTCTTGCACAGGCTCCAGTGGAGGGCTTTTGCCACTGAATCATGCCTCTTTTTATTATTATTATTATTATTATTATTATTATTATTATTATTATTATTATTATTATTATTATTATTATTATTATTATATATTTTTCTATTATTATTATTGTTTTTTAATTAATTTGTTTCTCTGTATTCGCTCCTAGCCCTTTCACTGTTATTCTGTGTTTCTGTTTTTACTCTGTTTTTATTCTTAATTTATTAAAAGGTTTTTAATTTTGGTGTTGGTAAACATTGTGTGTATCTTTTTACTTATACGCAATTGATGTGTAATCGCTTCAGCCTGGAAAATGTATCAAGTTGATACGAAACGTCGGCGCTAATAAATGGATGAAAAAGAAAACGCGTCCCCCTACTCCAATATGTCTATCCCTGAGTGATTGCTCCTGTCTCCATACTTATATATATATAATATTATATATATATATATATATATATATATATATATATATATATATATATATATATATATATATATATATATATATATATATATATATTTATATTATATAATTATATATATATATATATATATATATGCGTATGTTAGTAACAATACATTCAAACTATTTCAGTTTTAATATCCATAACATTTCTGTCATTTTGCTTGGCGGTTAACACCTTTCTTTCGAGTTTAACTGAAAATTTCCATGCAACGACCAATCATTGATCAGCGAACTGGAATTAATTGGCTTCAAAACAGTCCGTTTTACCTATAAATTATTTTCGAATGTCCGTAATTTTAATCAGCAATTTTATGCCTCATTTCCCATTTGCTCATTTGCATCGATAACGATGCAATAATGAATTTACTCACTCTGGTAACCTTTGATCAAAAATGACTTCTGAATTTAACCAGGAATATTTTTTCAAAAATACTACAAGCAGCTGCTTTCTTGTTGGATAGCTATTTTTATAATCAACATTTCCTCTACACTAATAATTAGACACATGCTTTAGAGTTGTCACCACACTTTATGTTCTAATAAGTTTTCCTTAGCCTATATTTAACTCGAGGTTGAACGTGAAGTGAAAATAATGTACTGATTGAACGCACTGTGTACTAGATATCGAATCGAGCCAATGTTTATTATCTTAAACAGAAGAAACATCAAGTAGTTTGTCAACTCGAGGATTGCTATCAGTATGTCAGATATTTGATATTTATAGCTACGAGAGAAAGAGAGAGAGAGAGAAAGAGAGAGAGGCGGGGGGGACAAAATCCTTGAAGTAGCTAAGCATGTATTTTCTCAGGCTGAAGATTTTCAGTTGTTCTGGCAAGGCCTAAAACAAAAATTTTAAGTTTAAATACATCAACCCTGCAAGGTATGCAAGCTCTTGTCTATGTTAGACAAAATTTGGTTACCTTAACTAATCACAGCAGTAAAGCTGAATAGTTTTGTCTCATGACATAAGTATTATCAGGCATCTATTTGTTCACTAGCAGTTAGTGGGGGAGAGAGAGAGAGAGAGAGAGAGAGAGAGAGAGAGAGAGAGAGAGAGAGAGAGAGAGCATACACACACACACACACACCTTATATATATATATATATATATAATATATATATATATATATATATATATATATATATATATATATATATATATATATATATACTATATATAAATATATATATATATATATATATATATATATATATATATATATATATATATACGAATGTCTTTTCTGTAATACAACAGTATAGTATGAAGATAAAAGGCCCATAACCCATAAAACACTATGTGAACCCTGCAACCATAAATTTCGAGCACTTCCTTCTGTGCTTCTGATCACTGGCAAAATATGGGCACAGAAGGAAGTGCTCGAAATATATGGTTGCAACGTTCAAATAGTGTTTTATGGGCCTATTATATTCATATATGTAGTTAGGAAACTACTGCCAAACTACTGAAATATCTCCCAAATCTATATGAAAGGCATCATTTCATTTCGCGGGATAATACTCCACCTGAAACAAAGGAAGAATTTAATCCGAAACTCTTCACGAAGAGCGAGAGGAATTACTCATTCTGACGTCTGCAATTACCGCCTCGGAGCAAACAGCGTCGAGGTCTTAACGTCCCATCCACGGAGGTTAACTGGACCCTTTAGGCAAAGCAGTAGTACTTCCACGTCCTCGTAGGCTCGTTTATCAGTGATATTACCTCAACGGGGCTAAACGTTTGTTGTTTTTTTAGATTCGCTCGTTCGCCTCGGAATTGTCACGAGAGTTAGTGAGGGATTATCGAATATTCGGTAGGATTTAGGTTCGTTGGTAGATTATGGGCTTTTGTTTGTTTGTTTGTCTAGAAAAGGGAAAAAACTAGTGTGTTTATTTCGCCCGTATTTCTATACAAATAGGGGTTAATTTCGCCCGTGTATCTATACGAATAAGAATGTACAGTAAAGCATATAAGTTAAGATAACATTTATGATATCAGAGGTTTCCCCATTCTGTTAACCATGAAATTAATACTATATACATATATACATATAAATACATACACACACACACACACACACACACACACATATATATATATGTATATATATATATATATATATATATATATATATATATATATATATATATATATATATATATATATATACATGCTCAGACATTCACATGGAAAGCAACACAAGACACACATAAAATATAAATAGTTTACATAAGGCATATTTGAAAAAAAAAGAAAAAAAGAGTGCCAAGTGACCCCACAATGTGAAAGAAAATTGTTGAAGCGAATTACATTCAGCGAGAGAGAGAGAGA
>NC_061100.1:109023951-109031451 GCF_015104395.2 Macrobrachium nipponense | reverse complement strand
TAACATAAAGTTTTGAATGTATTTGTATAAAGTTCGGTTTTATTTTCCCTGGACTCCAGATGCTTTGAGTCATCTGGTTGTCAGAAGAAAAACTGGCTGCATGGATATGAGAAAAACACTTGGCTTAACAATTTAATTAGAATATTATGCAATTTAACAGCCTTTTACTTCATACGTGTTTAGAACCATTCCAAATATCGCTTTGCCTTCCCGTCCTGATCATATGTCCACGCGTTTTGCTTCTGGTTTTATGCCAGTTTTCTACCATCCCTTCATTGCAGTAATTGCCTGCTCTCAAAAGCATCGTGTTATTCGCATTCCATAATGACTGCTGCAAAAGCAATATCCCCTGTCTGTTAATTACTTTATTCCTCGGTGACCTCCTCTGTATTGCTGTCGACTGCAACGTGGTTTTCGTTTCCCACATATATAGAATGAGGCAATACTCTTCACAGGAGTTGAAAACTTAGGGAAGAAAGGAATATCTTGTTAGTGTCAGAGTACGCCTTTTCAAGAATTTCATAGCTGACTTTTCCACATTTGTATTATTTTCTTTTTTAAACAATGCATGGTTTTTTTTATTAGCACGCTGTAATTCTTCTTTTATTCACTAGATATGTCAAATGTAAGTATTTTTCATAAAATGACTGGTTCATAAAATATAATTCTACACATGAATACGAGTACATCGATTTTTTTTTTATGGGTACCGCTAGAGACAGCTCTTTACCAAAAATATGCTATGGTTAACTATCATGGTGGTTTGACATATTTAGTTACAGAGGGCAGATGAGAGTACATCAGCAAGAGACAGCATAGGGCGGAATTGACTAAAGTGAAACTTATAAGGTATTTATGTCTAATGCTTCTGCTGAATGTGTATGAAAAATAAATCCAGAATTGCAATGAGTATTTTAAGTCAAGGAATAGGTAAGGTAACCTTTTAAATAGCGCAATGCATGGCATTATTTTTTTCACATTTTCAGTTCATGTCAATTGTATACCATCAATGACTCAATACATATTTACTATCGCCCTCTATTAAAGTTTTAAAAAATGTAAATATGAAAACAATACTCATTTGAGTTAGGATTTCGGCATGCCTTCGCAAAAAAAATTTTGATTACAGATTCATTGTCCTCTCAGCCAATCAAAAAATCTATGAAACAATTTGTTCGGCTATCACTGTCGAAAATGTTATTCGAAATATTTATAGGAACTATACGCCATAGGCCCCATTCATCCCCAAAAACTCCAATTAAAAAGAGTAAAAGAAACGGATAAAGGAAACGAACTCCAATCCTGACCCTGTGCATGAAGTCCATTATGACTCGGAGGAGAAGCGTGATTGGAACGGGAGTGATTTTTTTTTTTTTTTTTTGGTGGGGGTGGAGGGTGGGGGGGGGGGGGGGGGGGGGGGGGGGGTGGGGGGGGGGGGGGGGGGGGGGGGGGGAACTGTACTGACATATCAAAGGGCCAGGGGCGGGGGGGGGGGTGGGGGGGGGTGGGGAAGACGTGATCCGACCTCCAGCTTACTCGAGTCACGTGCCAGATTTTTCCCTCTCGCATAAGTTATAAACATTATATTCCTAACTTTTACCATGAATTACAACGTGCTAAATTCTACGATCAAATAGAGCCTTGCTTCACCGACGAAAATTAAATTAAATACGCCATAGATTAGAAATAATATTTCTGTACTGTTTAACATGCGCATTTCTTATTTTTATACATTCATTCTAATTAAAAAATCGTAAATGTCCTATCCTAAAATTCCTGTATCTTTCACTCAACACAAAACACCCATTTCAGACCTTTCTAAGCTCTTCCATGGAACTTTTCTACCCCCCCCCCCCCCCCCCGCCCCCCCCTCCCCCCCCCCCCCCCCCCCCCCCCCCCCCCCCGACCCCCGCCCACAAACAACAACAAAGTAGCTTGTAAGCTCACTCCCCGAGTATGCAATAAAGGTTTTCGTTTGGTAAAATGAAGTTTTTCTGTTCTGTTTACGTCTCAGCTGTACATTTCAACTCCGTCCCCACCCCCACCCGCCAAACAGTCACACATATATACGCACACAAGCAAACTCTGGTTATATATACAGCGGCGTTTAGTAGAGCAGAGAGAGAGAGAGAGAGAGAAAGAGAGAGGAACTAAACCTATTTTAGATTATTATTATTAGTATTATTGTTATATCAACGGAGGTTCTTTCTGAGTTTCCGTGCCTAGAATACTGAGAGAGAAAAAAGTGAAGTTTTTCTCTTCAATACGTTTCAGCAGACGACAACCCAAAGATGTCCAGCTGAAAGATCGAAATTATGTATGTATGCATGTATCTAAATATTTTTTTCCATAGTTTCTTACCTTCCTTGCACTTCTCAACTCCAAACAAAAATGTAAGAAGTGAGGTAATCATCTGTCAAAAAATGACAATACAGTAGTTTGTAAATCATCTCTTGGCAGACGCCCAAAAAGGCCGTTACAGCAGCACCCTGGGGTCGTCATCATTCACGCCCTGTCTTCCTCTGAACCCTGGCTATTTTCGACCCCTTTCGTATTTCCTCTCTTATCCCTGAACGCGCCGTTATGCCTCGTCCGTCATAAAGCTGTCACGGGTCGCAATAACTTTTTAGTAGATGCATTGCCTGCTGTCAGCAGCACAAGTTCTAAGGCTTGGCAACGGATATACTTTTTGTGTGCCTTCTCACGGGAAAGTTTCCACTTTCATGTGTATTTGTATTTCGCTAACTGTATATATATATATATATATATATATATATATATATATATATATATATATATATATATATATATATATATACACCTGAGTTCGACAGAGACTTGTAAGCTGTCTGACCGCTGGTTCGAATTCACGTTAGGACGAAGTTATTATCAACTAAGAAAATTCCCCTTCGGTTAACATATATGAAAATATATTAATTCCGAGGTGGAGCGAATTGGATATTAAAGGACATTTGTAGCTTAATGCATATATATATATACATATATATATATATATATATATATATATATATATATATATATATATATATATATATATATATATATATATATATATATATATATATATATATATATATATCAAGCTACAATGTCCTTTAATATCTAATTCGCTCTACCTCGGAATTAATATATTTTCATATATGCTTAACCGAAGGGGAATTTTTCATCGATAATAGATTTACCTGTACTTGGGTGCGAACGCAGGTACATTCAAATATATACGTATATGTATTTTTGCTCATCATTTTCTCGAGAGTGGCGTCATGCTTTTCTTTTCCAATTACGTGGAATATTCCCGTCCCCCTTGACATACAAAACGCTTCCGTGTTATTAATAGAAGTAAATAGAACGGAAGAACGTTAAATGAAAGATACCTTCAGGCACAGAGCAGACAAGGCAAAAGAGGCAGAAAGGCTATTGTGCAAATGACTGGGAAGAGTCTTGAACTGCAAATTTAATTTAGAGGTGGGATGTATGAGAGGAAATGAGTTGTAATGTCCAAAGGGATGAAAACAAACAAAGGCTAATCTGCAAAGTACTTTTTCGTGTACCATATACCGCGTAAAAACATCTGATAGGGTGAGAAATAAATACCCTCAGAAATAATAAGAATACCTGAGGTGAAAGACTTACGTTAGAATTTCGGAACAGCGTTTGGGTATGTAGAAAGTATGGTCGATGATAGGTTTGTGAAGTGTTTGTGTAACTCACTAGCGAAAAGACTGTACTACAACCTTTTCACTATTATAAGGAGGAGATGAAGATCCAGAATGGATTGAATAGATGTTGTGACAGTGGTATTAGAAAGGAAGGGACTTCTTGTCCATGAAACTAGAGGATGTACGTGTGACTATTATATGTGGTCCAGTGTTCACAGTGGTGTTGTACGAGATACTCAAGACCCTTCTGTGTACGTGTATGAAGCAGGCAATGTTCTGCAAGCTTTTACTGTACCTGTGGTTTATCCAAGACTCAGCAGTTAAAGTGGCAACCTATAAAAAATAATGTGTGAAAATTGACGAAACCGATACGTAGACCACAAATGAAAAGACTAACAATTTTTCATTGTTTGGAAAGCGAGTCAAACTTCTGCTTCAGTAGCGTGAAGAGATGAAGGCTTTAAAACTATGTCCCAGTCACGAAATGTCTTTCCACTCCGTTATTTTGGGTCTGATGCATTTTCTGTGAAATTTATCAGAGATTCAAGCTTGCTCTGAGGACTGCATTCGTCTGTCTATATCTTAAACAACATGTGAATATTAGTGTTTCTCTGACTATCTTTGTAGTTAACAATTTAATATATATTTATATTCCAAATTAAATTTTGTTAGTTAGCCTTCTACAAAACTGAATCAAGACTGGCTCTGCTAAACAGAATAGTTTATAGGAAACTGTATATTCGCAATCTCTTTTAGCATTATAATTATCTAGTGTCTGAATTTCCAGTCAAGAAATAATAACACATATGTCATCCCTATATTCACATTGCTTTTCAAATTACCTCATTCATTTCCTTGCATAAAGACGAAATGTATCACGTCACCTCCGTATATTCCTGCAGCCACTTCTGGTATGTTACATTAATATCTCATTTCAGTGATACATGGAAATGACGACGGTACTTAACTGTGTTCCTAATTAATTTTCGCTGCCAAACAAGTTCTAGTGCAATGAAATCCCATATAATTTATTTATTGCTCGTAAAAGATTCGTATGAATTGCAGTATGATATCTCAATCGAATACATATTACTCGTATATCACAATATCGGATCTCGATAACCGTGTCTTACTAGCTGTATGCTAAACTCAATCCTCACTCAATTAACAGTTTATTTTCTCATTCTATAATCTTGCAGCTACGTCTAATGCCTTTTCCATGACTTCTTACATCGCTCCATGCACTATGTCATGTAACATATTTGCCTAAGAAACACTTCAGTGTCAAACTGGTCATTCCCCTTTTCACTTAATGTAAGACATTCTTCGATTCTGTCATACAGACCTTTAAGAACTCTCAACATGTTGAATCTCTATCGAATCTGTGTCTTCACCTATTAATCTGTCGTCTGTTTTTCTTTCTCAATCAAAATTTCCCCTTATACACTTTCCCTGGTTTCCACACACACACACACATACACACAAACACAGACACACACACACACACACACACACACACATATATATATATATATATATATATATATATATATATATATATATATATGTGTGTGTGTGTGTGTGTGTGTGTCTGTGTCTGTGTGTGTCTGTGTCTGTGTGTATACATATATATAGGGAGATTAGATATATAGTATTCATTAACCTTCAATGTTTTTTCCTATATTTTCCTAGTGATTCTCCAGAATAAAACTTGAAATTATTTCGAATCTTGAAAATAGAGTTTGAAAACATGGCTGAGCAGAAAAACGAAGTTATTCAAATAAACTATCATGACCTTGGTTTGCAACATCCATCTGCAACTTCTGCAGACTCCACGTGGCAAATAAGAATGAGGGTACCACTGGAATAACCGGACATCAATCAACTGCTTTGTGATCACCTGTTTACCCACTTCAGCTGAATAAGTACCAGTTTGTTGCTGGAGCCCAATTCTGGGATAATCGTTTACGAACCTCGAACCATCCACAACTTCCGTGCCTGATATAATAGCATTACGCGCTAACAGACATTTCTGTTTTGCTAGAAACACAGACATCACTCCAAAGAACTTATTTGAATAAGGATTCTGTAGCTCAGACAAATTCATGGCCTACAAATTCTTCTGCGGGTATTTAACTGCGCTTCTCAATTCGACTTTGAGTGTTCAGTCTTCTTTGATGTTTCAGGGATGGGTCACAGTTTTCAAATTGCTGTATCTAACCTGTAAAATGGATTTATTGCTTACAATCCATATATTATCAACCTTATCTCAGTTCTTAAGGCTTTGTGTTAGACTTATTAATCGTTGTTTAGTGTTGCTCTTGTATTTGGAATGTGATAGGATTGATTCCAAGCAATTCACTTGATCGTTGTTTCTATTCTCGTCTTATTTCACCAATATATCACATGGAACCCACTTGTGTCGACGATGGGCCTTGGGAGGCAGCCTTCATAATTCGTTTAGGTTTTGGAGGATTATAAGTTTTCTCATTTGATAATATTCCCTCAATATTGACGGATAACCTTATTTTACATACGGGGTTTTCGTTCTTCGTTAACAATTATAATTTACATATATATATATATATATATAGTTATATATATATATATATATATATATATATATATATATATATATATATATATTATAATAGTTAACGAAGAACGAAAACCCAAAATGTTAAATAAGGTTATCCGTCAATCTTGAGGGAATATTATCAAATGAGAAAACTTATAATCCTCCAAAACCTAAACAAATTATGAAGGCTGCCTTCCAAGACCCATCGTCGACACAAGTGGATGCCAAGTCCTCCCATTCATCAACACAAGCACCCTTAGAAGTTATGCAAGTTTGAAAATGATGTCTCGGATTTTGCATTCCACCCACATTAATCATTTCCTCTAAAAATCTAGTTTTAATAAAGTTTCCAGCCGCATCAGGTCAGAATTGTGAACTAAGCAAGTAACATTGCTTCCAATCCTGCTGCATCAGGTCAGAATTGTGAAGTAAACAAATAATTTGCTTCCAATCCTGCCGCATCAGGTCAGAATTGTGAACTAAGTAAGTAATATTGCTTCCAATCCTGCTGCATCAGGTCAGAATTGCGAACTAAGTAAGTAACATTGCTTCCAATCCTGCCGCATCAGGTCAGAATTGTGAAGTAAAACAAGTAATTTGCTTCCAATCCTGCCGTATCAGGTCAGAATTGTGAACTAAGCAAGTAGTTTGCTTCCAAAATACTTTTGCAAAGTGTTTATTTTTATTTTAGTTCCGAAAATTTCATTCATATTCTGCCTTAAAACTCAAGTTTATTGACTTTATTAGTAATGGCGACGAAGGCTATGTATATGTGTGATTTGAACAGAACATCCATAATCCCGAGTGGTAATATTTTCTACCCAAAATTTGTATTTTTATTATAAAGAAGAGACTCTATTTCCAGTTTCCACCGTAAGCTTTTGAAACAATCGAGCATAATTATTAATTCCACTGAAAATATTCAAAGTAATGGAATTCCAGTTACTAAATGGGTGTCTAATCTCCATTAAAACTCGGATATAATTTACTGACAATGATTAGAACAATTTCTAAAGCAGAATTATGATTACCATAAGGACGCACTAACAACTCATGAATATTTACAGAACGCGATGTGTTGTTTATCCCAATTCTCTTGAAAATACATAATCATGAAAAGCTATTATTTATACCGGCGATCGTTCAATAAACAACTGACGATATGCATGGCAGTGTATGCAGGGGTACACACCACTGGATTATGAGACAGAATGACGCTATACATTCCAGGAATTGTCTGGA
>NC_061100.1:109006451-109018951 GCF_015104395.2 Macrobrachium nipponense | reverse complement strand
CGATTATTGTGTGTTTTCACTTATAACCGAGAATATATGAACGCGTTTAATTCTGTGTCCTTTTTATATGACCCTTGTTGTTAGTATGAGTAGTACTAAGTATGAGTAAGTTATTAATAACACCACATCACGGTAAGGTAGGAATATAATGTTTACAACTTACGCGTGAGGAGAAAACCTGTCACGCGTCCCAAGTAAGCTGGAGGTCTGATCACGCATTGTTATTTTTGATTATTCAGTCGGCAAGCTTCCCTGAGACAATTTTCATTCTGATAGTACTTATGACTCATATTCTTCAGCATTTGATACAACTAAGATACGAGAGTGCGAAATGACCTGTTGAGAGGAGGTATCCTGCGTCTGTACGTTCTCAGTATCTCCCTCGCAATATTCCAAGAAAACTAAACTGGTATGTTTAATTAGTAACATTAACACAATAAAGATATCTACGGGAGTTTATACACAGATAGGAGGAAAGTGTCTATCAAACTGTGTAATTGTGAAGATTTCCAATCATCGATAAGCAGTGGAAGATAATAATATTTGTTTGGGCTGTAATTATGGGTTATTGTCTTCAAGTAATCTGACTCCGGTAAGTGAATTAACCATCGATTTAATCCCAGACTGGAATAATATTGCAGTGTTTGTATTTCATTTGAAAAACTTTTTTTTTTTTTATTAAGGGAACCGGGGGAATTTGAGCGAAAGTTAGATCAATAGATTTCTGCACACACACACACACACATGTCATCTTCTTCACTTGTCATCCAGAGAATTTGATAGCATTATATATAAAAGAAATATACATGATAGAAGGAAAATATATTTCACGAGTAAGCTGCAACTTAATAAAAAAATCACATTCAGTAATAATTCTTGTTGCGAACTTTTAAGAGACAAAATGTTATTCGCGTGTCTTATTAAACTTTTGCACTTTCGTTTTTATGAAAACAGTATTTACATTCAATATTACCTTAATTTTCAAGAGAACTGAGTCATAGATGGGATACGGTCTTATTCACTAATTCTGCCCTCCCGTGAGACAGAAAAAAAAAAAAAGACTGAAAATAAGGCAGCGAATACAAAGCAGAATTGAATTGATTCCCTTAGGATAAATCTTTACTAGTCATTAGAGAGAGAGAGAGAGAGAGAGAGAGAGAGAGAGAGAGAGAGAGAGAGAGAGAGAGAGAGATTCTGTAAGAAATAAAAAACAAATATGCGTTAAATGTACATTGAGCCATCAATGCTCCTGTTCGTTAACTTCCCTTCTAACATCTGTATAGCAAAGCCCTTTTAATGGAATAAGTTAATCAATACATCCTCTTAGTGAAACATAATTAAATAAACGTAATTAAAGAGCTCGAATGTAACTGAATTTACTTGATGTAACTAGAGAATGGAATACGGGACTCTTCACTGAGCACAGAGATATAGCATATTGTCGGCTATGTAACTATTGAAATTATTTATAAAAGATTACAATAATATTGTTCATTTTACATTTAAATCTGATAAACAGTGGGAAATAGCAAGAAATATACACAATACAGAAGCGTAAGCCATAACTCAGTCTTCAAGAAACCATTACTGGAAACGGTCTCATTTCGGGGGGACCCGACCCGACCCGGCCCCGACGAGCCCGACCCGGCCGGACCCGACCTAACCCAGCACGGCCAAAGCCCTAACTTAATTCAAATGCTAATATCCCCATAAGTATAGAAAATAAAAGACACATTCTTTCGGCAGATGAAACCTTACGTCTCTAAATTTCGCCCCATTTAAGATTTATTTTGAAAATATCATAAATTCACAGGCAATATAATTTATTTTTCAAAATGGATTATTTCAGCACTAAATTTGATAGTTTTCTCGGATACTGGGCTTAGTTAAGCTATGTCTTCACATCTGATATAAAGAATCATTTCACTTTGTATCGTTTGTCATAGTATTAGCAGTTTGATGTTGGAAGACTTTGAAGTACAATTAAAGATAAAGTTTATGTAGCAGAGAACTCCGAGATACCTACAGTTAACTCTTTGGTGGTTTAACTTGAAGCTTCGCAAATTATCACTTTTAGGCCGCCACAATGGTATATGGAATCAGTAAAATAATAATTCAGACAGTTTCAACAATATGCATCCAGTTAATATGTAAAAATAGCCTAGGCATAGGAAGAAGAAATTTGGGGAGTAAAAAAAATTATGGCAAAGAATTTAATCATCCCTTATAAAAATAGGATGTTCAAACTGCAGAGGTAGATTGCTTTACATACGTATGCTCTGCAGCATTATTGGGATGAAAATAGATATATAACAGACTTTGTTCTACCTCTTAAGATAAAAAAATAGAAAAAAAAACATTAGAAACAAATGAATTTTTTATACATCCACAAAATATGCCTTTTTAGAAATACTAGTGGGAAAAAATGTGGATATGACAAAGAACTTTTATGAAGACATGTTAAAATATGAATATTATGCATCCAAATTTAACGCAGTTGCAGGATACATTATTCATGTAGATGATTATCACTCGAGGTAAGAATCTCTAATGAGAGGAATTCTAAAAACGGAGTGGCTCTACCTTTATATACAATCTAAGTGAATATCATTAAGATTGAAGATGTTCTGTGTTTATTTTGTGAGCGGAGTTTATGAAGTGCCGTCTTAAGGAAGAAATTTTCTTTTTAGAAGGGAATTATCCCTGGACCATTTTTATGCAGTGCAATGCATTATGCTGCTATAGTAGATTCACATCAACCCTGCATCTGATGTCTAGGCCTGTCCCTTACGACGCTACTGATTGGCTGTTGATAAGCCAGTCACAGGGCTGGGATTCTCTCAGTCTCTCTCGAGAGTTCACATAGGCAGGATGTATGTTCTACGTTCTCTGTGGGATACTTATGAAAGACTTATCCTTCAGGAGAGGTGGAATATAAATCCTGCCTATGTGAACTCGCGAGAGAGACTGAGAGTTTCCAACCCTGTGATTGATGTATCAACAGCCAATCAGAAGCGTCGTAAGGGGCTGGCCTAGACATCAGATGCAGGGTTGAAGTAAATCTACTATAGTTCCTCTTAATTAGAGAGTTATAAAATATCGTGAAAAAATTACTGTGACAAGTAACATTCTAAAGAGTATTTAAAAGTCTGGCCATACTTCTGAAGCAAATGACATTTCCATGGCATTTTTGCATTTCAATGAAAGACCCCAAAGAAAAAGAAATACTTTGCATATTTAAAATAACCTACCCTACATCGAAAGGTAACTAACTGTATAATATATAAATCAATGTAATGTTTTGTCTCCTTTCAGCAAATGGGTCGTTTTCCAGATTTTTTCCCTTTTTTTATTTTCAGACTGTTATTTCAGATTTATACCAAACATATATTTTTAGAGTTTACTGGATATGATGAATTCAAGTTTAGACAAACGAAAAACAAAATCAAATGAATAAGACCTACGCAACAATGGAAGTGAAACAGAGGACAATATGTGTTAGGGTGTGGGGAGCAAGAGCTTACTATTTTTATATTCACTGATATATAAAAATGAAAAGTCGACCTCTATGAATAAAATGAGTTACCCCCTGCAGGGCGCATGAGAAAACAGCTCTGCGCAATTTTTTCATTTACAGAACAGTACAACGAATTGAATTTAAAATCATTATAAAGAAAAGTAAAATATGCTCCGGTGTTTCTTCTGCGTAATCGAGTTTTCTGTACAGGGTGTAATGACGTATGCAACTCTCAGCCAACGCCCATGAAACTGTCAGCCACGGCCCGGTGGTGGCCTATGTTGTTGGCACCACATGCACGATTATGGCTAACTTTAACCTTGAATGAAATCAAAACTACAGAGGCTAGAGGGCGGTAATTTGGTAAGATTGATGATTGGAGGGTGGCTGATCTACGTACCAATAAGCATTCTTCTAGCCACAGTAACTTTTAAGAACTGAGGTCGGACAGAAAAATTACTGACCGACAGACAAATCCATCTCAATAGTTTGCTTTGCAGACACAAAGGGACAATTTGTTATTCTATATTTCCCTAACAAGCGTAATTGGCGGAAAGAAAAACATTGGAGGGCTTTGTTTAAGGCAATCATATCTCGACATCATCCCCTCCCACTAACATCCTCTTTTTTTTAAACACACAAATTGCACAATTGTTTATAAACGTCTACCATAATTAAGCGAATTTCTGATTCTATTAGCCCTGTCTCTTTCCCTTTAACAGACGAAAACAATGACGTTTTTAAATGAAAGATTACATCGTCAAACCATCACCAGTACCTACCAAAAGCGTTTGTTAATGCTCTCTCTCTCTCTCTCTCTCTCTCTCTCTCTCTCTCTCTCTCTCTCTCTCTCTCTCTCTCTTCTCGATTGCTATGATTTATGTACTGCCTTCGTTACCACCGGTAATAAAAGTTGATTTATTTGTATGCAAGTAAAATCAACCATGGTTCAACCATTTTACACGTAAGAATCAACTAACCTCGATCATGCCGCAATAATCTCTCTCTCTCTCTCTCTCTCTCTCTCTCTCTCTCTCTCTCTCTCTCTCTCTCTCTCTCTCTCTCTCTAGCTTGATTTCCCCTCTTTTCATCTGTGCATATTATTGCAGTTTTCTCTCTTTTTTCCCAGGATACCTTTCAACCCCAGTTGCGAATTACTAACAAGAAAAATTGTGCAACTTTTTCGTGTCTGATCGTCCAACTCACTTTCCCCATGGTCAAGTTTTTTTTTTTTGAGATTTTCTATATTAAACTCTCTATATGTTAAACCTTCCAGAGCTTCCTTTTTCTGTTACCCGTTGTTAATGCTGGAGATTGACTGACTATTTTTTCTAAGATAGTGGAAGTTGTCCTGTTTTTATTTATTTTTTAATATGTAACAGGGGAGTTTTGTTTTGTTTGATTTGACAAGGGAGGTGTTGCTCGTTCTTAATGTGCAAGGGAGCTGTCTTTTTTTTTTATTCATTTATTTATTTATTTTTATTTTTGAGTGTGATATGTCAAGGAAGTTTTTGTCATATGCTTGTTGTGCACGGAGTTTTTCTTGCTGACCATTTCAAGTGGAGGTTCTCTCTCTCTCTCTCTCTCTGCTCTTCTCTGACGAGAGGGATTCTTGTCATCTTTTTAACGTGGCAGGGGAACGCTCACACATAAGTACTTCTAAGCATACTGTTTTGTCTTTAGATCTTCCATAAATGCCGATTTATTTTATTGCTTGAATACAGTGTATATAAAATAATTCAAATGAAAAATTTCCAAGAATACAATAAACTTATTTTGAATATAATTACGATCTTCTGAAGTGAGAATGTCTGTCATCTGTGGTGTTTAAACTATGAACAATATTAAATTAACCTTTTCATCGTAACCGAGTTTGACCAGGAGCAGGAGAAGGGGGAGGTTGTTGGGAGAGGGGGGCGGGGTGTTTAATAGACCAGGTAGATCTGCTTTAAAGTAATCTCAGCTTTTTCCCCTGTTACAAATCGAAATTTGGAGTTTCAAGAATTTGGGTTATATTTTAGGCTCAAAATTGTCTCATCACTCCTCGTAATTTGCTGCATTCGCTAAGTCTGGTTAAATATTGGTAAAGAGAATCAGCAATAACAAACCTTCGATCAGAGGAGAGATCAGTACAAACAGAAGCATGACTAGGGAAGCATGAGCCGCACTGGCATCCAGATTCTTATCTTGACCAATCCAAGTCTCATATAACGTAAATAGTAGAGGACTAACGACATTCCCTTGAGGAAGGAAACCAGTGATTATATTCCAGTGGCGTTGATCAGCTTGAACTCTGTGCATTTTGTGCGTTGAAAATTATTCATATACGATGACGGTTTCCTAAACGTCTATTTCATGAGCTCGAAAACTCTGGAGTCATGGTTATCGCTATGAAAATCATCGGAAAAACAAAGGCAATTCGTAACCAGACACAGATGATTTCCTTAAACAATGGATATTTCAAGAAGTGCATCACAAGCTAAGGAAAATATTAAATTTTTCAAATATTTTTACTTTCAGACATTTCTCAAAAAGCATATAAAAATTTTCAGGTAACGCATAACAAAAATTGAACGGGTATCGGTATGGGCTGACCCGCATTCCTAAATCTAGCTAATGAGGTCACATTACCAGTTCTCAAACAAGGTCAAGTAAGCCTCGATCTATTGGGCGGAAACTAAACGACTTGAGTTTTAAGAAAACATTAGTTGCTCATAAAACTGTTTTCATAATAAAATTTATAATTTCATTCCAGCTCAAAACAATGAAAAAAGTTTAACATTAATTAAAATTCTAGCTACGAGAGAAAAATGTTGATGCTGAGGCAGCTAAAAAATTATTTCATCTCGTAATAAGTCAGGAGTGAAATTAGATTAATAAAATGACATTTTTATATTAGGTTACCAATTAATGTTACCCTTCCATTTTAACTATCCAATTAAGATATTCCGTACATGGAACGAGTCAGTTAGAGAGAGAATAGATTAATTGTCATTTTCTTTTATAATATGCATTCCTTTCCTCCCGTGGCCTTCATTTCTCCCCCTCATCTCCAAGCGCTAATGACTGCAAACTACCGCGAAAACTTTTATGCGTTTCGCGCTTTACATTCATAGCGAACACCGCGCGCTAAATGCTCATCCTTAATTCTATTTGAGATGCTGACGTCAGCGTATTTGCTTGCATAACTCCCCGTCGACGAAGCAGCCTCGTCCCAGTCAGCGTCTGGCGCTCGGAGGGAAAAGAATAAATTACAATTTCCTAAGATTAAAAAGACCTGATGCTCCTTTTTTTTTTAATTTTTCATAAAATTCCTATTAGTTATATTGTTCTGGTCTTGAACGCGGTTGCCTCTTTCTCGACAATTTAAAAGAACGAAGATTTCATTTTATTGAATTGTTCGTTTATTCAGTTTCCCCAATTTTTTGCTTTTTACCACCTCGGCCTCAGTATTATTATTATTATCTTCAGATATTCTTTAATAATAGTAGCACAAGCGATGGCAAAGATAGAAAGTATAATAATCAATAGTATATATATATATATATATATATATATATATATAATATATATATATATATATATATATAACCGTGACTTTAAAAGAATATTACATACAGATCTGTTTATTAATTCCTTTTTTTTTTTTTTACAAGATTTTGGAATGATGAATATACAAAAATATAAATCCTCGTTCTGTAGGACAAGGGCAGCCAACGCACGGATAAAATTCAAACAAACATAGACGGAAACAATATATATATATATATATATATATAGTATATATATCATAATATATATATATATATATATATATATAGAAGAGAGAGAGAGAGAGAGAGAGAGAAGAGAGGAGAGAGAGAGAGAGAGAGAGGGAATATGACATGGCAATGATGGCTTGTCTTCAAAATTAACATTATATATATATATATATATATATATATATATATATATATATATATATATATATATATATATATATATAAACAAGTGAATCTTTTTCCGCAGCTTCCTTAAACACTGTATTATTGCGAATACATTACATAACAAAAAAGAAAAAAACATACTCGTACTCATTCAACATACACTGAAAATGTGAACCAAAATATCCTTGATAGCATCAAGAATAGTCAGGTAGTAATACAGCTGTGGAGGTTTAGCAGGTCGTTCTCAGGTCATCCAGTGGCACGTTTACAGAATGGGTCAAACCCACCGATGCCGAGCAATTAATTAGGAGACAGAACTGAAATTCAGGCGCAGCTGACTGCTATCAGGGTACAGTTTCAATGGCTGTCAGAATGGAATACGATTGGATGAATTGAATTTAGATGCTTACGTAGATCATGCACTGTTATGTTTCAAACATTGCCCAAAAAATGGACTTGATCGCAATTCGTAAAAAAATTATTTGTAGATATCTCTCTAGTCTCTTGTTTTTTCTTGGCAGGATTTTGGACTTCGGAATATATAGATAAATTGAATACTTGCCTCTGTCGGAGTCAGTATCGTGCTAATGATAAAAAGTGCATGGGATTAGTCTCGCAGCCCGGACCACTGAGATACAACGAACGAGATACCGACTGTAACCCCTACCAGTATTTAGGAGTAGACTTGTAAACTGTGAAACTGACCGTCTGCCAGAAATATATGGGTGGCTTACTTAAAAAGCATCACTAATTGCTTGTTAGATTTTGGGTCTAGATCCAATATATGAGATACCAGATGAAACTAATATATGATATATCTGCAGACTCTACTGGTTATAGACTCTACTGGTGACAGACATTCTGGAGGGTGGGTTCCCCCTGACAGACGCACTGGAAAGGGGGGGTTAATTGGATCTAGATCCAACTTAGGAGATACTGAGTAAAATTTACACTACAATAGCACTGCACATCCTAGTATACTGTGGTGGTGATGCCCGACATTTTAGTGGGTGGTTTCCCCCTGACAGACGCCCCACAACGAGTGGGGAGGGGGAGACAGGATCTGCATTCAATATTGGAGATACCAAGTACAATTTGTACTACAATAGCACTGTACATCCAAGAATATTGTGGTGGTATTGACAGACATTTTAGTGGGTGGTTACCCCCTGACAGACACCCCACAACGACTGGGGAGGGGGAGGGGGAGAAAGGATCTGCATCCAACATGGAGATACCAAGTAAAATTTTTACTACTATAGTACTGCACATCCTAGAGTACTGCGGTGGTAATGATAGACATTTTAGTGGGTGGTTACCCCCTGACAGACACCCCACAACGAGTGGGGAGGGGGAGACAGGATCTGCGTCCAACATTGGAGATACCAAGTAAAATTTGTACTACAATAGCACTTCATATCCTAGAATGCTGTGACGGTAATGCCAGACATTGTATTGGGTGGTTTCATCCTGACACTCAGACCCTAATAGGTGGGCATTGGGAAGGGCAAACCCTGATGATTAATATCTAGGTTAGTATAGTAGGCTACTTTCGACCCGTATTATACATTATCGTGATATATCTAATAAATATTGTTATCCCCTCTATAACTGTTGTATTTATTTAATACAAATATTATTTTTTTGTTTCATATAAATAACAGTCATATGTAGGCCTATAATAATTCGGTCATATTATTTTGTCAAGCAAGCAACTGACTTCAATTATAGTATTCGCTTTAGCTTTGTGTACGAGATGAACATTAACGTAGCGGTGGCTGGAAGACTGGCACTGTAAAGTAGCATGTAAGTTCTTATCATTATTAGAGTTATTGCTGTGATATGTCTATGTATTAAATAGATAGTAATACATGTGTAATATATACGCTATAGTTAGAGTACAGATCATAATAATTGCGCTATAGCCTACTCGATTTGTTTTATCGAAGCTGGACTATCTTCTTTTGGTTTGAACTGACTTTCATACCAATGAAATCATGGATACATTTTTGTATTGTCAGTTTTAGGAATGAATATTGTTGTTATTATAGTCGATTTTTTTCAGCTGGTGTAAAATTCGTCAGATATAATAAACCTGGCTGAGGAAGGACACAGAGGATCTCTGTTTTTTAAACAGTCTCTCCACACACCAAGTTATTTCGAACATTTCCATTCTTTCAAGAAGATTATGAATAAATATAAGAGCAAACTAACCAAAAAAATTATCACCTAGCATTAATGTAAGAAAACAAGGGAAATGAAATATTAGTGCGAATTTTCTTTTTTATCGTCAATGTTTAATGAGCAAGTGTTTAGTGAATTGTTAGGGTTTAGTGAGTGAGCGTTTAGTGACTGTTAATGTGTCAGTATTCAGTGAATGTTTGCTGAGTCTTAAGGTTTATTGAATGTTATTGAATGTTTATTGTGTAAGTATTCAATGACTGTTTTCTGAATGTTAAGTGAGCGTTTGGTGAATGTCTTGTGAATGTTAGTGTCTAGTGAATATTTATTGTATAAGTATTTAGTGAGTGTTTAAGGTTTAGTGAATGTTTAGTGTGTAAGTATTCAGTGAATGTTTAGTGAGTGTTTAGGTTCAGTTAAAGTTTTGTGATTTTTTGTGTGTAGCGAATGTTTAGTAAGTATTCAGTGAGTGTTTAGTGAATGTCTTGTGAATGTTAGTGTTTAGCAAATGTTTAGTGCGTAAGTGTTTATTGAGTTTTTAAATAGTCAATTTTCATTCACTGTTTAGTATTTAATAAGAAATTGGGGTTTGGTAAGCATTTAGCATTTAATGAGTGCTTAGGATTTAGTAAGTGTTTAGTGTTTAATTAATGTTTAGGATTAAGTGAGTGTTTAGTGAATGTTTACCGAGTGTTTGGGGTATAATGAGTATTTAGCGAGTTAACTGAGCATTTAGTGTATAGTGAGTGCCTATACTCTGTTTTTTCCATCTGCGTTTGGTAACACTTCGTCCTGGCTTTAGATAGTTACTCTATGTGTAAGTTTTAGGTAAATAAAAGGATATCTGGGTGTATATTTGTAACTGAAAAGTTTTTTTAATAATTTACTGTATGCGAATTACACCGCTAATATTCGAAATAGGATATTATTATTGTTGAATGTACGCTGCCTTTTCGGGGTGGCGTAACTATTTAAAGCAAGGACGCAGTGTTGCCATACGCATGGAAAAAAACAGAGTATAGTGAGTGTTTGGTATTCAGTGTTTAGCGTTACTGAGTGTGAGTGTACATTAAGTGTGCGCGTGTGTATAGTGAATGTATGTGTGAGTGCTTACTGATGTTAGTAGTGATTGTACTACATTACTGTTTAGTTAGTGCTTCGCTACTGTATGCAAAGAAAGTCCTGTAATTTACAGAGGAACCATTTATGCTTAATGGCACTGCTTAGATCCAAGAGCAGATACTTAGGCCTTGACCACAATGGTTGGAGTGCTTAAGCTCCTGTTTTCGTAAGGTAAAATTCCTCTGTGAAATTGGGTCAAATAATAATAATAATAATAATAATAATAATAATAATAATAATAATAATAATAATAATAATAATAATAATACAGATTTTAAAAAAATAATAGTAATAAAATATAGTAATAAGAGCTGGACTGAGACCTTTCAATATGGCCTCCCGAAGTCACTCTCGGTAGGGAGATCGCTACTCTAGTGATTGACGCCCTATGCCTTGCACACACCTGACATATTTGCACTTTCGGTTGTCCGATTTTTATGACTGTGTTGGAGACGCATTATAAATCATATTAGCAAAGGTAAATACATTGAACAGACGTGACAATATAATATGAAGTTAGTGCCTGTAAACTGGATATAATGAACCATGAAAATAAAAATATTACTAGGGAGAAAATTAGAAGAATAATAGTCGTCAAAGCCAGTATCGATAGAATGCATTAAAACATTGCATAGCCTAACTGTGGTGCGTGCCGGCGGGAAGTTAAGAGACAAACACGCCCAGTTGTCTTTAAACATAAAACTGCAGGCAATCTTCTTAATTTGCCACTAAGGATAATTTTTAGTTGTTTAAATTTTCTTCCCTGAATATATATATGGTACCGGATACTTGGTGATAGCGTACAGATCAATTTGAGTGAGGCAGCCGAAAATAAGCTGACTATTAGATAATTGACATGCTATTATAGGCCAACTTAATTTGGGAGTAAGGAGCTCCAAGTTGTATGATCGCCAACTTCGGGAGGGGGAATAGAATGGGGGAAAATGTATTGTAGTTACCCTGTCTTAAACAATTCATTCACATTTCCGTTTCCAGCAATTATTTGTACTGTGATACACTCTTTGTGAATGTGCGGGTGTTAATAAACCGGCTCTTTATGATGGGACTTTGGTCTTAATAGCAATTGAACTCCCATATCCGATAAAAATTTCATTTCATCCACACGAACCAACAGCAACTAAAGAAAAATTCAGTTGATGGTAAGAAACGTTGGGCTACGAACTTCGATATAGCTGCAGTGCCTTAACTATAGGCCTATTCTGCAAAAAGAAAAAAAAAGAAGAAAATGACCAAAGATGCTATTAAAACGAGAATATCTATCTTACATTTCTTTCTTTAGAGGAATTGAGACTGGCACCATATGACTGGTTTAATTATTCAAAAATGGCTCAGCACACATACTTGTAGCTGTTGTCACTTGTGACCCCTCTCATTCAGAAAAAAAAATACTACGTTGTGTGAAGTAATAAATCAACAAACCAAAGGCTAGTGCTCCATATATTTTATATATATTATATCTATTAGATATTTATATTTATATATATATATTACCATATATATATATATATCATATATATACGGATATTATATTAGATATAAATATATAATATATATTTTATATATATTACACCATTATTATATATATTATATATATATATATACTATTATATATATATATATCTATATAATCTATAGATTTATGTAATCTATATAGATATATATACTATAATACTATATATTATATAATTATATATTATATATATACTTATATATATATTAATTATATATATAAG